>NW_028167381.1:0-350091 GCF_963513975.1 Fringilla coelebs | reverse complement strand
AGGCCTTAAATTGCCGGGTGCCTCCTGGAATTCGGCCTCTCGCAGGATGCCTCACAGACGCAAGGTGGCACCAGTGCCAACTTGGTCTGGTTTAAGAGTTCCAAGTGGGTCCTGAAAACTGACACCCAGAACAGAGACTTGCGAGTTTTGTTTCCCAGGGAAAAAGCCTGTACAATGGTTAAGGGTCCTGCGGCCTTAAATTGCCGGGTGCCCCCTAGAGATCCGCGTCTCGCAGGATGCCTCATAGATGCAAGGTAACACCAGTGCCAACTAGGTCTGGTTTGAGAGTGCCAGGTGGCTCATGCAAACTGACACTAAGAACAGTGGCTTGTGAGTTCTGTTTCCCAGGGAACAAGCCTGTACAATGGTTCAGGGGCCTGCGGCCTTAAATTGCCTGGTGCCTCCTGGAATTGCACCCTCGCAGGATGCCTCCCAGACGAAAGGTGGCACCAGTTCGACTTCGTCTGGTTTAAGAGTGCCAGGTGGCTCCTGCAAACTGACACCCAGAACAGTGGCTTGTGAGTTTTGTTTCCCAGGGAAAAAGCCTGTACAATGGTTCAGGGTCCTGCGGCCTGAAATTGCCGGGTGCCTCCTGGAATTCGGCCTCTCGCAGGATGCCTCCCAAACGCAAAGTGGCACCAGTGCCAACTTGGTCTGGTTTGAGAGTGTCAAGTGTGTCCTGAAAACTGACACCCAGAACAGTGGCTTCTGAGTTTTGTTTCCCAGGGAAAAAGCCTGTACAATGGTTCAGGGTCCTGAGGCCTTAAATTGCCGGGTGCCTCCTGGAATTCGGCCTCTCGCAGGATGCCTCCCAGACGCAAGGTTGAACCAGTGCCAACTTGGTCTTGTGTGAGAGTGCCAAGTGGGTCCTGAAAACTGACACCCAGAACAGTGGCTTCTGAGTTTTGTTTCCCAGGGAAAAAGCCTGTACATTGGTTTATGGTCCGGGGGCCTTAAATTGCCGGGTGCCTCCTGGAATTCGGCCTCTCGCAGGATGCCTCCCAGACGCAAGGTGGCACCAGTGCCAACTTAGTCTGGTTTGACAGTGTCAAGTGGGTCCTTAAAACTGACACCCAGAACAGTGGCTTGTGAGTTTTCTTTCCCAAGGAAAAAGCCTGTACAATGGTTCAGGGTCCTGCGGCCTTAAATTCCGGGATGCCTCTTGGAATTCCGCCTTTCGCAAGATGTTTCCTTGACGCTAAGCGGAACCGGTGCCCACTTAGTCTGCTTTGAGAGTGCCAAGTGGGTCCTGAAAACTGGCACCCAGAACAGTGGCTTCTGAGTGTTCTTTCCCGGGGAAAATACCTTTACAATGGTTCAGTTTCATGCCGCCGTAAATAGCCGGGTGCCTCCTGGAATTCGGCTTCTTCCAATATGCCTTCCAGACGCTATGTGCCATCATTGCCAATTTCGTCTGGTTTGAGAGTGCCAAGTGGGTCCTGCAAACTGACACCCAGAACAGAGACTTGTGAGTTTTGTTTCCCAGGGAAAAAGCCTGTAGAATGGTTCAGGGTTCTGGGGCCTTAAATTGCCGGGAGCCTCCTGGAATTGCACCTCTCGCAGGATGCCTCCCAGACGCAAGGTGGAACCAGTGCCAACTAGGTCTCGTGTGAGAGTGCTAAGTGGGTTCTGAAAACTGACACCCAGAACAGTGGCTTCTGAGTTTTATTTCCCTGGGAAAAACCTGTACAATGGTTTAGGGTCCCGTAGACATAAATTTCCGGGTGTCCTGGAATTTGGCCTCCCGCAGGATGCCTCCAACAGGCAAGGTGGCACCAGTGAACTCTTGGTCTGGTTTGAGAGTGCCAAGTAGGTCCTGAAAACTGACACCCAGAACAGTGGCTTGTGAGTTTTGTTTCCCAGGGAAAAAGCCTGTAGAATGGTTCAGGGTCCTGCGGCCTTAAATTGCCGGTTGCCTCCTGGAATTCCGCCTCTCGCAGGATGTTTCCCAGACGCTAAGCGCCACCGGCGCCCACTTAGTCTACTTTTAGTGTACCAAGAGGGTCCTGCAAACTGACAGCGAGATGGGTGCTTCTGGAGGTGCAGCAGAGAGCACAGCATTGTTTTTGCAGCAGCTCCTTGCATGTGCCTGTTTTTGGGAGATGAAAGGCTTACAGAGTGTTTTTGGGAGTTGAAAGGCGCCCAAGTGTTCAAGTACCTTTTTCTCTCCGCTGGAAAGCTGCAGGCTCAGTGCCAGTGTTCTGCAGCTTCTTTCTTCACGTTTCAGCTCTCTGTATGCTGGAGAAGCAGCAGAGGCTTCCTTGCCGCCGAAGCGGCACCTTCGCCGGCAGAGAGCATCCTGCCGGCCGCGGTGCGCTCCGGAGCAAGGCTTGTGCCGGAAGACGCCGGCAACAGGCGCTTACCTCCGGACAGCTCCGGATCTCCCCTCTCATGCGTCTCTTGTCGCCTACACGGCAGGGAAAAGCTTTTCCACTCTGTCTAGGAAGGAGAAAGTGTGCCAGCACAGCAAATGCCTCCCGGACTTTCCCTGCAATTCAGCAAGTGCTTTGCAGCTTGAAATTGGAAGGAAAGCCTCAGATTTAGCAGCCAGAGCTTCAGGAGGAGCAGCAGCGAGCACAGCATCGCTTTTGCAGCAACTCCTTCCATGTGCATGTTTTTGGGAGTGGAAAGGCTTGCAGAGTGTTCAAGTAGCTTTTTCTCTCCGCTGGAAAGCTGCACGCTCAGTGCCAGTGTTCTGCAGCTTCTTTCTTCACGTTTCAGCAGCTAGCACGCTCTCCGTGTGCAGGAGAAGCGGCTGAGGCTTCCTTGCCGGAGAAGCGGCACCTTCGCCGGCAGAGAGCATCCTGCCGGCCGCGGTGCGCTCCGGAGCGGGGGCTTGTGCCGAAAGAGGCCGGGAAAAGGCGCTTACCTTCGGACAGCTCCGGATGCCCGTCTAATGCGTCTCTTGTCGCCTACACGGCAGGGAAAAGCTTTTCCACTCTGTCTAGGAAGGAGAAAGTGTGCCAGCACAGCAAATGCCTCCCGGACTTTCCCTGCAATTCAGCAAGTGCTTTGCAGCTTGAAATTGGAAGGAAAGCCTCAGATTTAGCAGCCAGAGCTTCAGGAGGAGCAGCAGCGAGCACAGCATCGCTTTTGCAGCAACTCCTTCCATGTGCATGTTTTTGGGAGTGGAAACGCTTGCAGAGTGTTCAAGTAGCTTTTTCTCTCCGCTGGAAAGCTGCACGCTCAGTGCCAGTGTTCTGCAGCTTCTTTCTTCACGTTTCAGCAGCTAGCACGCTCTCCGTGTGCAGGAGAAGCGGCTGAGGCTTCCTTGCCGGAGAAGCGGCACCTTCGCCGGCAGAGAGCCTCCGGCCGGCCGCGGTGCGCTCCGGAGCGGGGGCTTGTGCCGAAAGAGGCCGGGAACAGGCGCTTACCTTCGGACAGCTCCGGATGCCCGTCTAATGCGTCTCTTGTCGCCTACACGGCAGGGAAAAGCTTTTCCACTCTGTCTAGGAAGGAGAAAGTGTGCCAGCACAGCAAATGCCTCCCGGACTTTCCCTGCAATTCAGCAAGTGCTTTGCAGCTTGAAATTGGAAGGAAAGCCTCAGATTTAGCAGCCAGAGCTTCAGGAGGAGCAGCAGCGAGCACAGCATCGCTTTTGCAGCAGCTCCTTCCATGTGCATGTTTTTGGGAGTGGAAAGGCTTGCAGAGTGTTCAAGTAGCTTTTTCTCTCCGCTGGAAAGCTGCACGCTCAGTGCCAGTGTTCTGCAGCTTCTTTCTTCACGTTTCAGCAGCTAGCACGCTCTCCGTGTGCAGGAGAAGCGGCTGAGGCTTCCTTGCCGGAGAAGCGGCACCTTCGCCGGCAGAGAGCATCCTGCCGGCCGCGGTGCGCTCCGGAGCGGGGGCTTGTGCCGAAAGAGGCCGGGAACAGGCGCTTACCTTCGGACAGCTCCGGATGCCCGTCTAATGCGTCTCTTGTCGCCTACACGGCAGGGAAAAGCTTTTCCACTCTGTCTAGGAAGGAGAAAGTGTGCCAGCACAGCAAATGCCTCCCGGACTTTCCCTGCAATTCAGCGAGTGCTTTGCAGCTTGAAATTGGAAGGAAAGCCTCAGATTTAGCAGCCAGAGCTTCAGGAGCAGCAGCAGCGAGCACAGCATCGCTTTTGCAGCAGCTCCTTCCATGTGCATGTTTTTGGGAGCGGAAAGGCTTGCAGAGTGTTCAAGTAGCTTTTTCTCTCCGCTGGAAAGCTGCACGCTCAGTGCCAGTGTTCTGCAGCTTCTTTCTTCACGTTTCAGCAGCTAGCACGCTCTCCGTGTGCAGGAGAAGCGGCTGAGGCTTCCTTGCCGGAGAAGCGGCACCTTCGCCGGCAGAGAGCATCCTGCCGGCCACGGTGCGCTCCGGAGCGGGGGCTTGTGCCGAAAGAGGCCGGGAACAGGCGCTTATCTTCGGACAGCTCCGGATGCCCGTCTAATGCGTCTCTTGTCGCCTACACGGCAGGGAAAAGCTTTTCCACTCTGTCTAGGAAGGAGAAAGTGTGCCAGCACAGCAAATGCCTCCCGGACTTTCCCTGCAATTCAGCAAGTGCTTTGCAGCTTGAAATTGGAAGGAAAGCCTCAGATTTAGCAGCCAGAGCTTCAGGAGGAGCAGCAGCGAGCACAGCATCGCTTTTGCAGCAGCTCCTTCCATGTGCATGTTTTTGGGAGTGGAAAGGCTTGCAGAGTGTTCAAGTAGCTTTTTCTCTCCGCTGGAAAGCTGCACGCTCAGTGCCAGTGTTCTGCAGCTTCTTTCTTCACGTTTCAGCAGCTAGCACGCTCTCCGTGTGCAGGAGAAGCGGCTGAGGCTTCCTTGCCGGAGAAGCGGCACCTTCGCCGGCAGAGAGCATCCTGCCGGCCGCGGTGCGCTCCGGAGCGGGGGCTTGTGCCGAAAGAGGCCGGGAACAGGCGCTTACCTTCGGACAGCTCCGGATGCCTGTCTAATGCGTCTCTTGTCGCCTACACGGCAGGGAAAAGCTTTTCCACTCTGTCTAGGAAGGAGAAAGTGTGCCAGCACAGCAAATGCCTCCCGGACTTTCCCTGCAATTCAGCAAGTGCTTTGCAGCTTGAAATTGGAAGGAAAGCCTCAGATTTAGCAGCCAGAGCTTCAGGAGGAGCAGCAGCGAGCACAGCGTCGCTTTTGCAGCAGCTCCTTCCATGTGCAGGTTTTTGGGAGTGGAAAGGCTTGCAGAGTGTTCAAGTAGCTTTTTCTCTCCGCTGGAAAGCTGCACGCTCAGTGCCAGTGTTCTGCAGCTTCTTTCTTCACGTTTCAGCAGCTAGCACGCTCTCCGTGTGCAGGAGAAGCGGCTGAGGCTTCCTTGCCGGAGACGAGGCACCTTCGCCGGCAGAGAGCCTCCGGCCGGCCGCGGTGCGCTCCGGAGCGGGGGCTTGTGCCGAAAGAGGCCGGCAACAGGCGCTTACCTTCGGACAGCTCCGGATGCCCGTCTAATGCGTCTCTTGTCGCCTACACGGCAGGGAAAAGCTTTTCCACTCTGTCTAGGAAGGAGAAAGTGTGCCAGCACAGCAAATGCCCCCCGGACTTTCCCTGCAATTCAGCAAGTGCTTTGCAGCTTGAAATTGGAAGGAAAGCCTCAGATTTAGCAGCCAGAGCTTCAGGAGGAGCAGCAGCGAGCACAGCATCGCTTTTGCAGCAGCTCCTTCCATGTGCATGTTTTTGGGAGTGGAAAGGCTTGCAGAGTGTTCAAGTAGCTTTTTCTCTCCGCTGGAAAGCTGCACGCTCAGTGCCAGTGTTCTGCAGCTTCTTTCTTCACGTTTCAGCAGCTAGCACGCTCTCCGTGTGCAGGAGAAGCGGCTGAGGCCTCCTTGCCGGAGAAGCGGCACCTTCGCCGGCAGAGAGCATCCTGCCGGCCGCGGTGCGCTCCGGAGCGGGGGCTTGTGCCGAAAGAGGCCGGGAACAGGCGCTTACCTTCGGACAGCTCCGGATGCCCGTCTAATGCGTCTCTTGTCGCCTACACGGCAGGGAAAAGCTTTTCCACTCTGTCTAGGAAGGAGAAAGTGTGCCAGCAGAGCAAATGCCTCCCGGACTTTCCCTGCATTTCAGCAAGTGCTTTGCAGCTTGAAATTGGAAGGAAAGCCTCAGATTTAGCAGCCAGAGCTTCAGGAGGAGCAGCAGCGAGCACAGCATCGCTTTTGCAGCAGCTCCTTCCATGTGCATGTTTTTGGGAGTGGAAAGGCTTGCAGAGTGTTCAAGTAGCTTTTTCTCTCCGCTGGAAAGCTGCACGCTCAGTGCCAGTGTTCTGCAGCTTCTTTCTTCACGTTTCAGCAGCTAGCACGCTCTCCGTGTGCAGGAGAAGCGGCTGAGGCCTCCTTGCCGGAGAAGCGGCACCTTCGCCGGCAGAGAGCATCCTGCCGGCCGCGGTGCGCTCCGGAGCGGGGGCTTGTGCCGAAAGAGGCCGGGAACAGGCGCTTACCTTCGGACAGCTCCAGATGCCCGTCTAATGCGTCTCTTGTCGCCTACACGGCAGGGAAAAGCTTTTCCACTCGGTCTAGGAAGAAGAAAGTGTGCCAGCACAGCAAATGCCTCCCGGACTTTCCCTGCAATTCAGCGAGTGCTTTGCAGCTTGAAATTGGAAGGAAAGCCTCAGATTTAGCAGCCAGAGCTTCAGGAGGAGCAGCAGCGAGCACAGCATCGCTTTTGCAGCAGCTCCTTCCATGTGCATGTTTTTGGGAGCGGAAAGGCTTGCAGAGTGTTAAAGTAGCTTTTTCTCTCCGCTGGAAAGCTGCACGCTCAGTGCCAGTGTTCTGCAGCTTCTTTCTTCACGTTTCAGCAGCTAGCACGCTCTCCGTGTGCAGGAGAAGCGGCTGAGGCTTCCTTGCCGGAGAAGCGGCACCTTCGCCGGCAGAGAGCCTCCGGCCGGCCGCGGTGCGCTCCGGAGCGGGGGCTTGTGCCGAAAGAGGCCGGCAACAGGCGCTTACCTTCGGACAGCTCCGGATGCCCGTCTAATGCGTCTCTTGTCGCCTACACGGCAGGGAAAAGCTTTTCCACTCTGTCTAGGAAGGAGAAAGTGTGCCAGCACAGCAAATGCCTCCCGGACTTTCCCTGCAATTCAGCAAGTGCTTTGCAGCTTGAAATTGGAAGGAAAGCCTCCGATTTAGCAGCCAGAGCTTCAGGAGGAGCAGCAGCGAGCACAGCATCGCTTTTGCAGCAGCTCCTTCCATGTGCATGTTTTTGGGAGTGGAAAGGCTTGCAGAGTGTTCAAGTAGCTTTTTCTCTCCGCTGGAAAGCTGCACGCTCAGTGCCAGTGTTCTGCAGCTTCTTTCTTCACGTTTCAGCAGCTAGCACGCTCTCCGTGTGCAGGAGAAGCGGCTGAGGCTTCCTTGCCGGAGACGAGGCACCTTCGCCGGCAGAGAGCCTCCGGCCGGCCGCGGTGCGCTCCGGAGCGGGGGCTTGTGCCAAAAGAGGCCGGCAACAGGCGCTTACCTTCGGACAGCTCCGGATGCCCGTCTAATGCGTCTCTTGTCGCCTACACGGCAGGGAAAAGCTTTTCCACTCTGTCTAGGAAGGAGAAAGTGTGCCAGCACAGCAAATGCCTCCCGGACTTTCCCTGCATTTCAGCAAGTGCTTTGCAGCTTGAAATTGGAAGGAAAGCCTCAGATTTAGCAGCCAGAGCTTCAGGAGGAGCAGCAGCGAGCACAGCATCGCTTTTGCAGCAGCTCCTTCCATGTGCATGTTTTTGGGAGTGGAAAGGCTTGCAGAGTGTTCAAGTAGCTTTTTCTCTCCGCTGGAAAGCTGCACGCTCAGTGCCAGTGTTCTGCAGCTTCTTTCTTCACGTTTCAGCAGCTAGCACGCTCTCCGTGTGCAGGAGAAGCGGCTGAGGCTTCCTTGCCGGAGAAGCGGCACCTTCGCCGGCAGAGAGCCTCCGGCCGGCCGCGGTGCGCTCCGGAGCGGGGGCTTGTGCCGAAAGAGGCCGGGAACAGGCGCTTACCTTCGGACAGCTCCGGATGCCCGTCTAATGCGTCTCTTGTCGCCTACACGGCAGGGAAAAGCTTTTCCACTCTGTCTAGGAAGGAGAAAGTGTGCCAGCACAGCAAATGCCTCCCGGACTTTCCCTGCAATTCAGCAAGTGCTTTGCAGCTTGAAATTGGAAGGAAAGCCTCAGATTTAGCAGCCAGAGCTTCAGGAGGAGCAGCAGCGAGCACAGCATCGCTTTTGCAGCAGCTCCTTCCATGTGCATGTTTTTGGGAGTGGAAAGGCTTGCAGAGTGTTCAAGTAGCTTTTTCTCTCCGCTGGAAAGCTGCAGGCTCAGTGCCAGTGTTCTGCAGCTTCTTTCTTCACGTTTCAGCAGCTAGCACGCTCTCCGTGTGCAGGAGAAGCGGCTGAGGCTTCCTTGCCGGAGAAGCGGCACCTTCGCCGGCAGAGAGCCTCCGGCCGGCCGCGGTGCGCTCCGGAGCGGGGGCTTGTGCCGAAAGAGGCCGGCAACAGGCGCTTACCTTCGGACAGCTCCGGATGCCCGTCTAATGCGTCTCTTGTCGCCTACACGGCAGGGAAAAGCTTTTCCACTCTGTCTAGGAAGGAGAAAGTGTGCCAGCACAGCAAATGCCTCCCGGACTTTCCCTGCAATTCAGCAAGTGCTTTGCAGCTTGAAATTGGAAGGAAAGCCTCCGATTTAGCAGCCAGAGCTTCAGGAGGAGCAGCAGCGAGCACAGCATCGCTTTTGCAGCAGCTCCTTCCATGTGCATGTTTTTGGGAGTGGAAAGGCTTGCAGAGTGTTCAAGTAGCTTTTTCTCTCCGCTGGAAAGCTGCACGCTCAGTGCCAGTGTTCTGCAGCTTCTTTCTTCACGTTTCAGCAGCTAGCACGCTCTCCGTGTGCAGGAGAAGCGGCTGAGGCTTCCTTGACGGAGACGAGGCACCTTCGCCGGCAGAGAGCCTCCGGCCGGCCGCGGTGCGCTCCGGAGCGGGGGCTTGTGCCGAAAGAGGCCGGCAACAGGCGCTTACCTTCGGACAGCTCCGGATGCCCGTCTAATGCGTCTCTTGTCGCCTACACGGCAGGGAAAAGCTTTTCCACTCTGTCTAGGAAGGAGAAAGTGTGCCAGCACAGCAAATGCCTCCCGGACTTTCCCTGCAATTCAGCAAGTGCTTTGCAGCTTGAAATTGGAAGGAAAGCCTCAGATTTAGCAGCCAAAGCTTCAGGAGGAGCAGCAGCGAGCACAGCATCGCTTTTGCAGCAGCTCCTTCCATGTGCATGTTTTTGGGAGCGGAAAGGCTTGCAGAGTGTTCAAGTAGCTTTTTCTCTCCGCTGGAAAGCTGCACGCTCAGTGCCAGTGTTCTGCAGCTTCTTTCTTCACGTTTCAGCAGCTAGCACGCTCTCCGTGTGCAGGAGAAGCGGCTGAGGCTTCCTTGCCGGAGAAGCGGCACCTTCGCCGGCAGAGAGCCTCCGGCCGGCCGCGGTGCGCTCCGGAGCGGGGGCTTGTGCCGAAAGAGGCCGGGAACAGGCGCTTACCTTCGGACAGCTCCGGATGCCCGTCTAATGCGTCTCTTGTCGCCTACACGGCAGGGAAAAGCTTTTCCACTCTGTCTAGGAAGGAGAAAGTGTGCCAGCACAGCAAATGCCTCCCGGACTTTCCCTGCAATTCAGCAAGTGCTTTGCAGCTTGTAATTGGAAGGAAAGCTTCAGATTTAGCAGCCAGAGCTTCAGGAGGAGCAGCAGCGAGCACAGCATCGCTTTTGCAGCAGCTCCTTCCATGTGCATGTTTTTTGGGAGTGCAAAGGCTTGCAGAGTGTTCAAGTAGCTTTTTCTCTCCGCTGGAAAGCTGCACGCTCAGTGCCAGTGTTCTGCAGCTTCTTTCTTCACGTTTCAGCAGCTAGCACGCTCTCCGTGTGCAGGAGAAGCGGCTGAGGCTTCCTTGCCGGAGAAGCGGCACCTTCGCCGGCAGAGAGCCTCCGGCCGGCCGCGGTGCGCTCCGGAGCGGGGGCTTGTGCCGAAAGAGGCCGGCAACAGGCGCTTACCTTCGGACAGCTCCGGATGCCCGTCTAATGCGTCTCTTGTCGCCTACACGGCAGGGAAAAGCTTTTCCACTCTGTCTAGGAAGGAGAAAGTGTGCCAGCACAGCAAATGCCTCCCGGACTTTCCCTGCAATTCAGCAAGTGCTTTGCAGCTTGAAATTGGAAGGAAAGCCACAGATTTAGCAGCCAGAGCTTCAGGAGCAGCAGCAGCGAGCACAGCATCGCTTTTGCAGCAGCTCCTTCCATGTGCATGTTTTTGGGAGTGGAAAGGCTTGCAGAGTGTTCAAGTAGCTTTTTCTCTCCGCTGGAAAGCTGCACGCTCAGTGCCAGTGTTCTGCAGCTTCTTTCTTCACGTTTCAGCAGCTAGCACGCTCTCCGTGTGCAGGAGAAGCGGCTGAGGCTTCCTTGCCAGAGAAGCGGCACCTTCGCCGGCAGCGAGCATCCTGCCGGCCGCGGTGCGCTCCGGAGCGGGGGCTTGTGCCGAAAGAGGCCGGGAACAGGCGCTTACCTTCGGACAGCTCCGGATGCCCGTCTAATGCGTCTCTTGTCGCCTACACGGCAGGGAAAAGCTTTTCCACTCTGTCTAGGAAGGAGAAAGTGTGCCAGCAGAGCAAATGCCTCCCGGACGTTCCCTGCAATTCAGCAAGTGCTTTGCAGCTTGAAATTGGAAGGAAAGCCTCAGATTTAGCAGCCAGAGCTTCAGGAGCAGCAGCAGCGAGCACAGCATCGCTTTTGCAGCAGCTCCTTCCATGTGCATGTTTTTGGGAGTGGAAAGGCTTGCAGAGTGTTCAAGTAGCTTTTTCTCTCCGCTGGAAAGCTGCACGCTCAGTGCCAGTGTTCTGCAGCTTCTTTCTTCACGTTTCAGCAGCTAGCACGCTCTCCGTGTGCAGGAGAAGCGGCGGAGGCTTCCTTGCCGGAGAAGCGGCACCTTCGCCGGCAGAGAGCCTCCGGCCGGCCGCGGTGCGCTCCGGAGCGGGGGCTTGTGCCGAAAGAGGCCGGGAACAGGCGCTTACCTTCGGACAGCTCCGGATGCCCGTCTAATGCGTCTCTTGTCGCCTACACGGCAGGGAAAAGCTTTTCCATCCTGTCTAGGAAGGAGAAAGTGTGCCAGCACAGAAAATGCCTCCCGGACGTTCCCTGCAATTCAGCAAGTGCTTTGCAGCTTGAAATTGGAAGGAAAGCCTCAGATTTAGCAGCCAGAGCTTCAGGAGCAGCAGCAGCGAGCACAGCATCGCTTTTGCAGCAGCTCCTTCCATGTGCATGTTTTTGGGAGTGGAAAGGCTTGCAGAGTGTTCAAGTAGCTTTTTCTCTCCGCTGGAAAGCTGCACGCTCAGTGCCAGTGTTCTGCAGCTTCTTTCTTCACGTTTCAGCAGCTAGCACGCTCTCCGTGTGCAGGAGAAGCGGCTGAGGCTTCCTTGCCAGAGAAGCGGCACCTTCGCAGGCAGCGAGCATCCTGCCGGCCGCGGTGCGCTCCGGAGCGGGGGCTTGTGCCGAAAGAGGCCGGGAACAGGCGCTTACCTTCGGACAGCTCCGGATGCCCGTCTAATGCGTCTCTTGTCGCCTACACGGCAGGGAAAAGCTTTTCCACTCTGTCTAGGAAGGAGAAAGTGTGCCAGCAGAGCAAATGCCTCCCGGACGTTCCCTGCAATTCAGCAAGTGCTTTGCAGCTTGAAATTGGAAGGAAAGCCTCAGATTTAGCAGCCAGAGCTTCAGGAGCAGCAGCAGCGAGCACAGCATCGCTTTTGCAGCAGCTCCTTCCATGTGCATGTTTTTGGGAGTGGAAAGGCTTGCAGAGTGTTCAAGTAGCTTTTTCTCTCCGCTGGAAAGCTGCACGCTCAGTGCCAGTGTTCTGCAGCTTCTTTCTTCACGTTTCAGCAGCTAGCACGCTCTCCGTGTGCAGGAGAAGCGGCGGAGGCTTCCTTGCCGGAGAAGCGGCACCTTCGCCGGCAGAGAGCCTCCGGCCGGCCGCGGTGCGCTCCGGAGCGGGGGCTTGTGCCGAAAGAGGCCGGGAACAGGCGCTTACCTTCGGACAGCTCCGGATGCCCGTCTAATGCGTCTCTTGTCGCCTACACGGCAGGGAAAAGCTTTTCCATCCTGTCTAGGAAGGAGAAAGTGTGCCAGCACAGAAAATGCCTCCCGGACGTTCCCTGCAATTCAGCAAGTGCTTTGCAGCTTGAAATTGGAAGGAAAGCCTCAGATTTAGCAGCCAGAGCTTCAGGAGCAGCAGCAGCGAGCACAGCATCGCTTTTGCAGCAGCTCCTTCCATGTGCATGTTTTTGGGAGTGGAAAGGCTTGCAGAGTGTTCAAGTAGCTTTTTCTCTCCGCTGGAAAGCTGCACGCTCAGTGCCAGTGTTCTGCAGCTTCTTTCTTCACGTTTCAGCAGCTAGCACGCTCTCCGTGTGCAGGAGAAGCGGCTGAGGCTTCCTTGCCGGAGAAGCGGCACCTTCGCCGGCAGAGAGCCTCCGGCCGGCCGCGGTGCGCTCCGGAGCGGGGGCTTGTGCCGAAAGAGGCCGGCAACAGGCGCTTACCTTCGGACAGCTCCGGATGCCCGTCTAATGCGTCTCTTGTCGCCTACACGGCAGGGAAAAGCTTTTCCACTCTGTCTAGGAAGGAGAAAGTGTGCCAGCACAGAAAATGCCTCCCGGACGTTCCCTGCAATTCAGCAAGTGCTTTGCAGCTTGAAATTGGAAGGAAAGCCTCAGATTTAGCAGCCAGAGCTTCAGGAGCAGCAGAAGCGAGCACAGCATCGCTTTTGCAGCAGCTCCTTCCATGTGCATGTTTTTGGGAGTGGAAAGGCTTGCAGAGTGTTCAAGTAGCTTTTTCTCTCCGCTGGAAAGCTGCACGCTCAGTGCCAGTGTTCTGCAGCTTCTTTCTTCACGTTTCAGCAGCTAGCACGCTCTCCGTGTGCAGGAGAAGCGGCTGAGGCTTCCTTGCCGGAGAAGCGGCACCTTCGCCGGCAGAGAGCCTCCGGCCGGCCGCGGTGCGCTCCGGAGCGGGGGCTTGTGCCGAAAGAGGCCGGGAACAGGCGTTTACCTTCGGACAGCTCCGGATGCCCGTCTAATGCGTCTCTCGTCGCCTACACGGCAGGGAAAAGCTTTTCCACTCTGTCTAGGAAGGAGAAAGTGTGCCAGCACAGCAAATGCCTCCCGGACTTTCCCTGCAATTCAGCAAGTGCTTTGCAGCTTGAAATTGGAAGGAAAGCCTCAGATTTAGCAGCCAGAGCTTCAGGAGCAGCAGCAGCGAGCACAGCATCGCTTTTGCAGCAGCTCCTTCCATGTGCATGTTTTTGGGAGTGGAAAGGCTTGCAGAGTGTTCAAGTAGCTTTTTCTCTCCGCTGGAAAGCTGCACGCTCAGTGCCAGTGTTCTGCAGCTTCTTTCTTCACGTTTCAGCAGCTAGCACGCTCTCCGTGTGCAGGAGAAGCGGCTGAGGCTTCCTTGCCGGAGAAGCGGCACTTTCGCCGGCAGAGAGCCTCCGGCCGGCCGCGGTGCGCTCCGGAGCGGGGGCTTGTGCCGAAAGAGGCCGGCAACAGGCGCTTACCTTCGGACAGCTCCGGATGCCCGTCTAATGCGTCTCTTGTCGCCTACACGGCAGGGAAAAGCTTTTCCACTCTGTCTAGGAAGGAGAAAGTGTGCCAGCACAGCAAATGCCTCCCGGACTTTCCCTGCAATTCAGCAAGTGCTTTGCAGCTTGAAATTGGAAGGAAAGCCTCAGATTTAGCAGCCAGAGCTTCAGGAGCAGCAGCAGCGAGCACAGCATCGCTTTTGCAGCAGCTCCTTCCATGTGCATGTTTTTGGGAGTGGAAAGGCTTGCAGAGTGTTCAAGTAGCTTTTTCTCTCCGCTGGAAAGCTGCACGCTCAGTGCCAGTGTTCTGCAGCTTCTTTCTTCACGTTTCAGCAGCTAGCACGCTCTCCGTGTGCAGGAGAAGCGGCTGAGGCTTCCTTGCCGGAGAAGCGGCACCTTCGCCGGCAGAGAGCCTCCGGCCGGCCGCGGTGCGCTCCGGAGCGGGGGCTTGTGCCGAAAGAGGCCGGCAACAGGCGCTTACCTTCGGACAGCTCCGGATGCCCGTCTAATGCGTCTCTTGTCGCCTACACGGCAGGGAAAAGCTTTTCCACTCTGTCTAGGAAGGAGAAAGTGTGCCAGCACAGCAAATGCCTCCCGGACTTTCCCTGCAATTCAGCAAGTGCTTTGCAGCTTGAAATTGGAAGGAAAGCCACAGATTTAGCAGCCAGAGCTTCAGGCGGAGCAGCAGCGAGCACAGCATCGCTTTTGCAGCAGCTCCTTCCATGTGCATGTTTTTGGGAGTGGAAAGGCTTGCAGAGTGTTCAAGTAGCTTTTTCTCTCCGCTGGAAAGCTGCACGCTCAGTGCCAGTGTTCTGCAGCTTCTTTCTTCACGTTTCAGCAGCTAGCACGCTCTCCGTGTGCAGGAGAAGCGGCTGAGGCTTCCTTGCCGGAGAAGCGGCACCTTCGCCGGCAGCGAGCCTCCGGCCGGCCGCGGTGCGCTCCGGAGCGGGGGCTTGTGCCGAAAGAGGCCGGGAACAGGCGCTTACCTTCGGACATCTCCGGATGCCCGTCTAATGCGTCTCTTGTCGCCTACACGGCAGGGAAAAGCTTTTCCACTCTGTCTAGGAAGGAGAAAGTGTGCCAGCACAGCAAATGCCTCCCGGACTTTCCCTGCAATTCAGCAAGTGCTTTGCAGCTTGAAATTGGAAGGAAAGCCTCAGATTTTGCAGCCAGAGCTTCAGGAGCAGAAGCAGCGAGCACAGCATCGCTTTTGCAGCAGCTCCTTCCATGTGCATGTTTTTGGGAGTGGAAAGGCTTGCAGAGTGTTCAAGTAGCTTTTTCTCTCCGCTGGAAAGCTGCACGCTCAGTGCCAGTGTTCTGCAGCTTCTTTCTTCACGTTTCAGCAGCTAGCACGCTCTCCGTGTGCAGGAGAAGCGGCTGAGGCTTCCTTGCCGGAGAAGCGGCACCTTCGCCGGCAGAGAGCATCCTGCCGGCCGCGGTGCGCTCCGGAGCGGGGGCTTGTGCCGAAAGAGGCCGGGAACAGGCGCTTACCTTCGGACAGCTCCGGATGCCCGTCTAATGCGTCTCTTGTCGCCTACACGGCAGGGAAAAGCTTTTCCAATCTGTCTAGGAAGGAGAAAGTGTGCCAGCAGAGCAAATGCCTCCCGGACTTTCCCTGCAATTCAGCAAGTGCTTTGCAGCTTGAAATTGGAAGGAAAGCCACAGATTTAGCAGCCAGAGCTTCAGGAGGAGCAGCAGCGAGCACAGCATCGCTTTTGCAGCAGCTCCTTCCATGTGCATGTTTTTGGGAGTGGAAAGGCTTGCAGAGTGTTCAAGTAGCTTTTTCTCTCCGCTGGAAAGCTGCACGCTCAGTGCCAGTGTTCTGCAGCTTCTTTCTTCACGTTTCAGCAGCTAGCACGCTCTCCGTGTGCAGGAGAAGCGGCTGAGGCTTCCTTGCCGGAGAAGCGGCACCTTCGCCGGCAGAGAGCCTCCGGCCGGCCGCGGTGCGCTCCGGAGCGGGGGCTTGTGCCGAAAGAGGCCGGGAACAGGCGCTTACCTTCGGACAGCTCCGGATGCCCGTCTAATGCGTCTCTTGTCGCCTACACGGCAGGGAAAAGCTTTTCCACTCTGTCTAGGAAGGAGAAAGTGTGCCAGCACAGCAAATGCCTCCCGGACGTTCCCTGCAATTCAGCAAGTGCTTTGCAGCTTGAAATTGGAAGGAAAGCCTCAGATTTAGTAGCCAGAGCTTCAGGAGCAGCAGCAGCGAGCACAGCATCGCTTTTGCAGCAGCTCCTTCCATGTGCATGTTTTTGGGAGTGGAAAGGCTTGCAGAGTGTTCAAGTAGCTTTTTCTCTCCGCTGGAAAGCTGCACGCTCAGTGCCAGTGTTCTGCAGCTTCTTTCTTCACGTTTCAGCAGCTAGCACGCTCTCCGTGTGCAGGAGAAGCGGCTGAGGCTTCCTTGCCGGAGAAGCGGCACCTTCGCCGGCAGCGAGCCTCCGGCCGGCCGCGGTGCGCTCCGGAGCGGGGGCTTGTGCCGAAAGAGGCCGGGAACAGGCGCTTACCTTCGGACATCTCCGGATGCCCGTCTAATGCGTCTCTTGTCGCCTACACGGCAGGGAAAAGCTTTTCCACTCTGTCTAGGAAGGAGAAAGTGTGCCAGCACAGCAAATGCCTCCCGGACTTTCCCTGCAATTCAGCAAGTGCTTTGCAGCTTGAAATTGGAAGGAAAGCCTCAGATTTTGCAGCCAGAGCTTCAGGAGCAGAAGCAGCGAGCACAGCATCGCTTTTGCAGCAGCTCCTTCCATGTGCATGTTTTTGGGAGTGGAAAGGCTTGCAGAGTGTTCAAGTAGCTTTTTCTCTCCGCTGGAAAGCTGCACGCTCAGTGCCAGTGTTCTGCAGCTTCTTTCTTCACGTTTCAGCAGCTAGCACGCTCTCCGTGTGCAGGAGAAGCGGCTGAGGCTTCCTTGCCGGAGAAGCGGCACCTTCGCCGGCAGAGAGCATCCTGCCGGCCGCGGTGCGCTCCGGAGCGGGGGCTTGTGCCGAAAGAGGCCGGGAACAGGCGCTTACCTTCGGACAGCTCCGGATGCCCGTCTAATGCGTCTCTTGTCGCCTACACGGCAGGGAAAAGCTTTTCCAATCTGTCTAGGAAGGAGAAAGTGTGCCAGCAGAGCAAATGCCTCCCGGACTTTCCCTGCAATTCAGCAAGTGCTTTGCAGCTTGAAATTGGAAGGAAAGCCACAGATTTAGCAGCCAGAGCTTCAGGAGGAGCAGCAGCGAGCACAGCATCGCTTTTGCAGCAGCTCCTTCCATGTGCATGTTTTTGGGAGTGGAAAGGCTTGCAGAGTGTTCAAGTAGCTTTTTCTCTCCGCTGGAAAGCTGCACGCTCAGTGCCAGTGTTCTGCAGCTTCTTTCTTCACGTTTCAGCAGCTAGCACGCTCTCCGTGTGCAGGAGAAGCGGCTGAGGCTTCCTTGCCGGAGAAGCGGCACCTTCGCCGGCAGAGAGCCTCCGGCCGGCCGCGGTGCGCTCCGGAGCGGGGGCTTGTGCCGAAAGAGGCCGGGAACAGGCGCTTACCTTCGGACAGCTCCGGATGCCCGTCTAATGCGTCTCTTGTCGCCTACACGGCAGGGAAAAGCTTTTCCACTCTGTCTAGGAAGGAGAAAGTGTGCCAGCACAGCAAATGCCTCCCGGACGTTCCCTGCAATTCAGCAAGTGCTTTGCAGCTTGAAATTGGAAGGAAAGCCTCAGATTTAGTAGCCAGAGCTTCAGGAGCAGCAGCAGCGAGCACAGCATCGCTTTTGCAGCAGCTCCTTCCATGTGCATGTTTTTGGGAGTGGAAAGGCTTGCAGAGTGTTCAAGTAGCTTTTTCTCTCCGCTGGAAAGCTGCACGCTCAGTGCCAGTGTTCTGCAGCTTCTTTCTTCACGTTTCAGCAGCTAGCACGCTCTCCGTGTGCAGGAGAAGCGGCTGAGGCTTCCTTGCCGGAGAAGCGGCACCTTCGCCGGCAGCGAGCCTCCGGCCGGCCGCGGTGCGCTCCGGAGCGGGGGCTTGTGCCGAAAGAGGCCGGGAACAGGCGCTTACCTTCGGACAGCTCCGGATGCCCGTCTAATGCGTCTCTTGTCGCCTACACGGCAGGGAAAAGCTTTTCCACTCTGTCTAGGAAGGAGAAAGTGTGCCAGCAGAGCAAATGCCTCCCGGACGTTCCCTGCAATTCAGCAAGAGCTTTGCAGCTTGAAATTGGAAGGAAAGCCTCAGATTTAGCAGCCAGAGCTTCAGGAGCAGCAGCAGCGAGCACAGCATCGCTTTTGCAGCAGCTCCTTCCATGTGCATGTTTTTGGGAGTGGAAAGGCTTGCAGAGTGTTCAAGTAGCTTTTTCTCTCCGCTGGAAAGCTGCACGCTCAGTGCCAGTGTTCTGCAGCTTCTTTCTTCACGTTTCAGCAGCTAGCACGCTCTCCGTGTGCAGGAGAAGCGGCTGAGGCTTCCTTGCCGGAGAAGCGGCACCTTCGCCGGCAGAGAGCATCCTGCCGGCCGCGGTGCGCTCCGGAGCGGGGGCTTGTGCCGAAAGAGGCCGGCAACAGGCGCTTACCTTCGGACAGCTCCGGATGCCCGTCTAATGCGTCTCTTGTCGCCTACACGGCAGGGAAAAGCTTTTCCACTCTGTCTAGGAAGGAGAAAGTGTGCCAGCAGAGCAAATGCCTCCCGGACGTTCCCTGCAATTCAGCAAGTGCTTTGCAGCTTGAAATTGGAAGGAAAGCCTCAGATTTAGCAGCCAGAGCTTCAGGAGCAGCAGCAGCGAGCACAGCATCGCTTTTGCAGCAGCTCCTTCCATGTGCATGTTTTTGGGAGTGGAAAGGCTTGCAGAGTGTTCAAGTAGCTTTTTCTCTCCGCTGGAAAGCTGCACGCTCAGTGCCAGTGTTCTGCAGCTTCTTTCTTCACGTTTCAGCAGCTAGCACGCTCTCCGTGTGCAGGAGAAGCGGCGGAGGCTTCCTTGCCGGAGAAGCGGCACCTTCGCCGGCAGAGAGCCTCCGGCCGGCCGCGGTGCGCTCCGGAGCGGGGGCTTGTGCCGAAAGAGGCCGGGAACAGGCGCTTACCTTCGGACAGCTCCGGATGCCCGTCTAATGCGTCTCTTGTCGCCTACACGGCAGGGAAAAGCTTTTCCATCCTGTCTAGGAAGGAGAAAGTGTGCCAGCACAGAAAATGCCTCCCGGACGTTCCCTGCAATTCAGCAAGTGCTTTGCAGCTTGAAATTGGAAGGAAAGCCTCAGATTTAGCAGCCAGAGCTTCAGGAGGAGCAGCAGCGAGCACAGCATCGCTTTTGCAGCAGCTCCTTCCATGTGCATGTTTTTGGGAGTGGAAAGGCTTGCAGAGTGTTCAAGTAGCTTTTTCTCTCCGCTGGAAAGCTGCACGCTCAGTGCCAGTGTTCTGCAGCTTCTTTCTTCACGTTTCAGCAGCTAGCACGCTCTCCGTGTGCAGGAGAAGCGGCTGAGGCTTCCTTGCCGGAGAAGCGGCACCTTCGCCGGCAGAGAGCCTCCGGCCGGCCGCGGTGCGCTCCGGAGCGGGGGCTTGTGCCGAAAGAGGCCGGGAACAGGCGCTTACCTTCGGACAGCTCCGGATGCCCGTCTAATGCGTCTCTTGTCGCCTACACGGCAGGGAAAAGCTTTTCCACTCTGTCTAGGAAGGAGAAAGTGTGCCAGCACAGAAAATGCCTCCCGGACGTTCCCTGCAATTCAGCAAGTGCTTTGCAGCTTGAAATTGGAAGGAAAGCCTCAGATTTAGCAGCCAGAGCTTCAGGAGCAGCAGAAGCGAGCACAGCATCGCTTTTGCAGCAGCTCCTTCCATGTGCATGTTTTTGGGAGTGGAAAGGCTTGCAGAGTGTTCAAGTAGCTTTTTCTCTCCGCTGGAAAGCTGCACGCTCAGTGCCAGTGTTCTGCAGCTTCTTTCTTCACGTTTCAGCAGCTAGCACGCTCTCCGTGTGCAGGAGAAGCGGCTGAGGCTTCCTTGCCGGAGAAGCGGCACCTTCGCCGGCAGAGAGCCTCCGGCCGGCCGCGGTGCGCTCCGGAGCGGGGGCTTGTGCCGAAAGAGGCCGGGAACAGGCGCTTACCTTCGGACAGCTCCGGATGCCCGTCTAATGCGTCTCTTGTCGCCTACACGGCAGGGAAAAGCTTTTCCACTCTGTCTAGGAAGGAGAAAGTGTGCCAGCAGAGCAAATGCCTCCCGGACTTTCCCTGCAATTCAGCAAGTGCTTTGCAGCTTGAAATTGGAAGGAAAGCCTCCGATTTAGCAGCCAGAGCTTCAGGAGGAGCAGCAGCGAGCACAGCATCGCTTTTGCAGCAGCTCCTTCCATGTGCATGTTTTTGGGAGTGGAAAGGCTTGCAGAGTGTTCAAGTAGCTTTTTCTCTCCGCTGGAAAGCTGCACGCTCAGTGCCAGTGTTCTGCAGCTTCTTTCTTCACGTTTCAGCAGCTAGCACGCTCTCCGTGTGCAGGAGAAGCGGCTGAGGCTTCCTTGCCGGAGAAGCGGCACCTTCGCCGGCAGAGAGCCTCCGGCCGGCCGCGGTGCGCTCCGGAGCGGGGGCTTGTGCCGAAAGAGGCCGGGAACAGGCGCTTACCTTCGGACAGCTCCGGATGCCCGTCTAATGCGTCTCTTGTCGCCTACACGGCAGGGAAAAGCTTTTCCACTCTGTCTAGGAAGGAGAAAGTGTGCCAGCATAGCAAATGCCTCCCGGACGTTCCCTGCAATTCAGCAAGTGCTTTGCAGCTTGAAATTGGAAGGAAAGCCTCAGATTTAGCAGCCAGAGCTTCAGGAGGAGCAGCAGCGAGCACAGCATCGCTTTTGCAGCAGCTCCTTCCATGTGCATGTTTTTGGGAGTGGAAAGGCTTGCAGAGTGTTCAAGTAGCTTTTTCTCTCCGCTGGAAAGCTGCACGCTCAGTGCCAGTGTTCTGCAGCTTCTTTCTTCACGTTTCAGCAGCTAGCACGCTCTCCGTGTGCAGGAGAAGCGGCTGAGGCTTCCTTGCCGGAGACGAGGCACCTTCGCCGGCAGAGAGCCTCCGGCCGGCCGCGGTGCGCTCCGAAGCGGGGGCTTGTGCCGAAAGAGGCCGGGAACAGGCGCTTACCTTCGGACAGCTCCGGATGCCCGTCTAATGCGTCTCTTGTCGCCTACACGGCACGGAAAAGCTTTTCCACTCTGTCTAGGAAGGAGAAAGTGTGCCAGCACAGCAAATGCCTCCCGGACTTTCCCTGCAATTCAGCAAGTGCTTTGCAGCTTGAAATTGGAAGGAAAGCCTCAGATTTAGCAGCCAGAGCTTCAGGAGGAGCAGCAGCGAGCACAGCATCGCTTTTGCAGCAGCTCCTTCCATGTGCATGTTTTTGGGAGTGGAAAGGCTTGCAGAGTGTTCAAGTAGCTTTTTCTCTCCGCTGGAAAGCTGCACGCTCAGTGCCAGTGTTCTGCAGCTTCTTTCTTCACGTTTCAGCAGCTAGCACGCTCTCCGTGTGCAGGAGAAGCGGCTGAGGCTTCCTTGCCGGAGACGAGGCACCTTCGCCGGCAGAGAGCCTCCGGCCGGCCGCGGTGCGCTCCGGAGCGGGGGCTTGTGCCGAAAGAGGCCGGCAACAGGCGCTTACCTTCGGACAGCTCCGGATGCCCGTCTAATGCGTCTCTTGTCGCCTACACGGCAGGGAAAAGCTTTTCCACTCTGTCTAGGAAGGAGAAAGTGTGCCAGCACAGCAAATGCCTCCCGGACTTTCCCTGCAATTCAGCAAGTGCTTTGCAGCTTGAAATTGGAAGGAAAGCCTCAGATTTAGCAGCCAGAGCTTCAGGAGCAGCAGCAGCGAGCACAGCATCGCTTTTGCAGCAGCTCCTTCCATGTGCATGTTTTTGGGAGTGGAAAGGCTTGCAGAGTGTTCAAGTAGCTTTTTCTCTCCGCTGGAAAGCTGCACGCTCAGTGCCAGTGTTCTGCAGCTTCTTTCTTCACGTTTCAGCAGCTAGCACGCTCTCCGTGTGCAGGAGAAGCGGCTGAGGCTTCCTTGCCGGAGAAGCGGCACCTTCGCCGGCAGAGAGCCTCCGGCCGGCCGCGGTGCGCTCCGGAGCGGGGGCTTGTGCCGAAAGAGGCCGGGAACAGGCGCTTACCTTCGGACAGCTCCGGATGCCCGTCTAATGCGTCTCTTGTCGCCTACACGGCAGGGAAAAGCTTTTCCACTCTGTCTAGGAAGGAGAAAGTGTGCCAGCACAGCAAATGCCTCCCGGACTTTCCCTGCAATTCAGCAAGTGCTTTGCAGCTTGAAATTGGAAGGAAAGCCTCCGATTTAGCAGCCAGAGCTTCAGGAGGAGCAGCAGCGAGCACAGCATCGCTTTTGCAGCAGCTCCTTCCATGTGCATGTTTTTGGGAGTGGAAAGGCTTGCAGAGTGTTCAAGTAGCTTTTTCTCTCCGCTGGAAAGCTGCACGCTCAGTGCCAGTGTTCTGCAGCTTCTTTCTTCACGTTTCAGCAGCTAGCACGCTCTCCGTGTGCAGGAGAAGCGGCTGAGGCTTCCTTGCCGGAGACGAGGCACCTTCGCCGGCAGAGAGCCTCCGGCCGGCCGCGGTGCGCTCCGGAGCGGGGGCTTGTGCCGAAAGAGGCCGGGAACAGGCGCTTACCTTCGGACAGCTCCGGATGCCCGTCTAATGCGTCTCTTGTCGCCTACACGGCAGGGAAAAGCTTTTCCACTCTGTCTAGGAAGGAGAAAGTGTGCCAGCACAGCAAATGCCTCCCGGACTTTCCCTGCAATTCAGCAAGTGCTTTGCAGCTTGAAATTGGAAGGAAAGCCTCAGATTTAGCAGCCAGAGCTTCAGGAAGAGCAGCAGCGAGCACAGCATCGCTTTTGCAGCAGCTCCTTCCATGTGCATGTTTTTGGGAGTGGAAAGGCTTGCAGAGTGTTCAAGTAGCTTTTTCTCTCCGCTGGAAAGCTGCACGCTCAGTGCCAGTGTTCTGCAGCTTCTTTCTTCACGTTTCAGCAGCTAGCACGCTCTCCGTGTGCAGGAGAAGCGGCTGAGGCTTCCTTGCCGGAGAAGCGGCACCTTCGCCGGCAGAGAGCCTCCGGCCGGCCGCGGTGCGCTCCGGAGCGGGGGCTTGTGCCGAAAGAGGCCGGGAACAGGCGCTTACCTTCGGACAGCTCCGGATGCCCGTCTAATGCGTCTCTTGTCGCCTACACGGCAGGGAAAAGCTTTTCCACTCTGTCTAGGAAGGAGAAAGTGTGCCAGCAGAGCAAATGCCTCCCGGACTTTCCCTGCAATTCAGCAAGTGCTTTGCAGCTTGAAATTGGAAGGAAAGCCTCAGATTTAGCAGCCAGAGCTTCAGGAGGAGCAGCAGCGAGCACAGCATCGCTTTTGCAGCAGCTCCTTCCATGTGCATGTTTTTGGGAGTGGAAAGGCTTGCAGAGTGTTCAAGTAGCTTTTTCTCTCCGCTGGAAAGCTGCACGCTCAGTGCCAGTGTTCTGCAGCTTCTTTCTTCACGTTTCAGCAGCTAGCACGCTCTCCGTGTGCAGGAGAAGCGGCTGAGGCTTCCTTGCCGGAGACGAGGCACCTTCGCCGGCAGAGAGCCTCCGGCCGGCCGCGGTGCGCTCCGAAGCGGGGGCTTGTGCCGAAAGAGGCCGGGAACAGGCGCTTACCTTCGGACAGCTCCGGATGCCCGTCTAATGCGTCTCTTGTCGCCTACACGGCAGGGAAAAGCTTTTCCACTCTGTCTAGGAAGGAGAAAGTGTGCCAGCACAGCAAATGCCTCCCTGACTTTCCCTGCAATTCAGCAAGTGCTTTGCAGCTTGAAATTGGAAGGAAAGCCTCAGATTTAGCAGCCAGAGCTTCAGGAGGAGCAGCAGCGAGCACAGCATCGCTTTTGCAGCAGCTCCTTCCATGTGCATGTTTTTGGGAGTGGAAAGGCTTGCAGAGTGTTCAAGTAGCTTTTTCTCTCCGCTGGAAAGCTGCACGCTCAGTGCCAGTGTTCTGCAGCTTCTTTCTTCACGTTTCAGCAGCTAGCACGCTCTCCGTGTGCAGGAGAAGCGGCTGAGGCTTCCTTGCCGGAGACGAGGCACCTTCGCCGGCAGAGAGCCTCCGGCCGGCCGCGGTGCGCTCCGGAGCGGGGGCTTGTGCCGAAAGAGGCCGGGAAGAGGCGCTTACCTTCGGACAGCTCCGGATGCCCGTCTAATGCGTCTCTTGTCGCCTACACGGCAGGGAAAAGCTTTTCCACTCTGTCTAGGAAGGAGAAAGTGTGCCAGCAGAGCAAATGCCTCCCGGACTTTCCCTGCAATTCAGCAAGTGCTTTGCAGCTTGAAATTGGAAGGAAAGCCTCAGATTTAGCAGCCAGAGCTTCAGGAGGAGCAGCAGCGAGCACAGCATCGCTTTTGCAGCAGCTCCTTCCATGTGCATGTTTTTGGGAGTGGAAAGGCTTGCAGAGTGTTCAAGTAGCTTTTTCTCTCCGCTGGAAAGCTGCACGCTCAGTGCCAGTGTTCTGCAGCTTCTTTCTTCACGTTTCAGCAGCTAGCACGCTCTCCGTGTGCAGGAGAAGCGGCTGAGGCTTCCTTGCCGGAGAAGCGGCACCTTCGCCGGCAGAGAGCCTCCGGCCGGCCGCGGTGCGCTCCGGAGCGGGGGCTTGTGCCGAAAGAGGCCGGCAACAGGCGCTTACCTTCGGACAGCTCCGGATGCCCGTCTAATGCGTCTCTTGTCGCCTACACGGCAGGGAAAAGCTTTTCCACTCTGTCTAGGAAGGAGAAAGTGTGCCAGCACAGCAAATGCCTCCCTGACTTTCCCTGCAATTCAGCAAGTGCTTTGCAGCTTGAAATTGGAAGGAAAGCCTCAGATTTAGCAGCCAGAGCTTCAGGAGGAGCAGCAGCGAGCACAGCATCGCTTTTGCAGCAGCTCCTTCCATGTGCATGTTTTTGGGAGTTGGAAGGCTTGCAGAGTGTTCAAGTAGCTTTTTCTCTCCGCTGGAAAGCTGCACGCTCAGTGCCAGTGTTCTGCAGCTTCTTTCTTCACGTTTCAGCAGCTAGCACGCTCTCCGTGTGCAGGAGAAGCGGCTGAGGCTTCCTTGCCGGAGAAGCGGCACCGTCGCCGGCAGAGAGCCTCCGGCCGGCCGCGGTGCGCTCCGGAGCGGGGGCTTGTGCCGAAAGAGGCCGGCAACAGGCGCTTACCTTCGGACAGCTCCGGATGCCCGTCTAATGCGTCTCTTGTCGCCTACACGGCAGGGAAAAGCTTTTCCACTCTGTCTAGGAAGGAGAAAGTGTGCCAGCACAGCAAATGCCTCCCGGACTTTCCCTGCAATTCAGCAAGTGCTTTGCAGCTTGAAATTGGAAGGAAAGCCTCAGATTTAGCAGCCAGAGCTTCAGGAGGAGCAGCAGCGAGCACAGCATCGCTTTTGCAGCAGCTCCTTCCATGTGCATGTTTTTGGGAGTGGAAAGGCTTGCAGAGTGTTCAAGTAGCTTTTTCTCTCCGCTGGAAAGCTGCACGCTCAGTGCCAGTGTTCTGCAGCTTCTTTCTTCACGTTTCAGCAGCTAGCACGCTCTCCGTGTGCAGGAGAAGCGGCTGAGGCTTCCTTGCCGGAGACGAGGCACCTTCGCCGGCAGAGAGACTCCGGCCGGCCGCGGTGCGCTCCGGAGCGGGGGCTTGTGCCGAAAGAGGCCGGCAACAGGCGCTTACCTTCGGACAGCTCCGGATGCCCGTCTAATGCGTCTCTTGTCGCCTACACGGCAGGGAAAAGCTTTTCCACTCTGTCTAGGAAGGAGAAAGTGTGCCAGCACAGCAAATGCCTCCCGGACTTTCCCTGCAATTCAGCAAGTGCTTTGCAGCTTGAAATTGGAAGGAAAGCCTCAGATTTAGCAGCCAGAGCTTCAGGAGGAGCAGCAGCGAGCACAGCATCGCTTTTGCAGCAGCTCCTTCCATGTGCATGTTTTTGGGAGTGGAAAGGCTTGCAGAGTGTTCAAGTAGCTTTTTCTCTCCGCTGGAAAGCTGCACGCTCAGTGCCAGTGTTCTGCAGCTTCTTTCTTCACGTTTCAGCAGCTAGCACGCTCTCCGTGTGCAGGAGAAGCGGCTGAGGCTTCCTTGCCGGAGACGAGGCACCTTCGCCGGCAGAGAGCCTCCGGCCGGCCGCGGTGCGCTCCGGAGCGGGGGCTTGTGCCGAAAGAGGCCGGCAACAGGCGCTTACCTTCGGACAGCTCCGGATGCCCGTCTAATGCGTCTCTTGTCGCCTACACGGCAGGGAAAAGCTTTTCCACTCTGTCTAGGAAGGAGAAAGTGTGCCAGCACAGCAAATGCCTCCCGGACGTTCCCTGCAATTCAGCAAGTGCTTTGCAGCTTGAAATTGGAAGGAAAGCCTCAGATTTAGCAGCCAGAGCTTCAGGAGGAGCAGCAGCGAGCACAGCATCGCTTTTGCAGCAGCTCCTTCCATGTGCATGTTTTTGGGAGTGGAAAGGCTTGCAGAGTGTTCAAGTAGCTTTTTCTCTCCGCTGGAAAGCTGCACGCTCAGTGCCAGTGTTCTGCAGCTTCTTTCTTCACGTTTCAGCAGCTAGCACGCTCTCCGTGTGCAGGAGAAGCGGCTGAGGCTTCCTTGCCGGAGACGAGGCACCTTCGCCGGCAGAGAGCCTCCGGCCGGCCGCGGTGCGCTCCGGAGCGGGGGCTTGTGCCGAAAGAGGCCGGCAACAGGCGCTTACCTTCGGACAGCTCCGGATGCCCGTCTAATGCGTCTCTTGTCGCCTACACGGCAGGGAAAAGCTTTTCCACTCTGTCTAGGAAGGAGAAAGTGTGCCAGCACAGCAAATGCCTCCCGGACTTTCCCTGCAATTCAGCAAGTGCTTTGCAGCTTGAAATTGGAAGGAAAGCCTCCGATTTAGCAGCCAGAGCTTCAGGAGGAGCAGCAGCGAGCACAGCATCGCTTTTGCAGCAGCTCCTTCCATGTGCATGTTTTTGGGAGTGGGAAGGCTTGCAGAGTGTTCAAGTAGCTTTTTCTCTCCGCTGGAAAGCTGCACGCTCAGTGCCAGTGTTCTGCAGCTTCTTTCTTCACGTTTCAGCAGCTAGCACGCTCTCCGTGTGCAGGAGAAGCGGCTGAGGCTTCCTTGCCGGAGAAGCGGCACCTTCGCCGGCAGAGAGCCTCCGGCCGGCCGCGGTGCGCTCCGGAGCGGGGGCTTGTGCCGAAAGAGGCCGGCAACAGGCGCTTACCTTCGGACAGCTCCGGATGCCCGTCTAATGCGTCTCTTGTCGCCTACACGGCAGGGAAAAGCTTTTCCACTCTGTCTAGGAAGGAGAAAGTGTGCCAGCACAGCAAATGCCTCCCGGACTTTCCCTGCAATTCAGCAAGTGCTTTGCAGCTTGAAATTGGAAGGAAAGCCTCAGATTTAGCAGCCAGAGCTTCAGGAGGAGCAGCAGCGAGCACAGCATCGCTTTTGCAGCAGCTCCTTCCATGTGCATGTTTTTGGGAGTGGAAAGGCTTGCAGAGTGTTCAAGTAGCTTTTTCTCTCCGCTGGAAAGCTGCACGCTCAGTGCCAGTGTTCTGCAGCTTCTTTCTTCACGTTTCAGCAGCTAGCACGCTCTCCGTGTGCAGGAGAAGCGGCTGAGGCTTCCTTGCCGGAGACGAGGCACCTTCGCCGGCAGAGAGCCTCCGGCCGGCCGCGGTGCGCTCCGGAGCGGGGGCTTGTGCCGAAAGAGGCCGGGAACAGGCGCTTACCTTCGGACAGCTCCGGATGCCCGTCTAATGCGTCTCTTGTCGCCTACACGGCAGGGAAAAGCTTTTCCACTCTGTCTAGGAAGGAGAAAGTGTGCCAGCAGAGCAAATGCCTCCCGGACTTTCCCTGCAATTCAGCAAGTGCTTTGCAGCTTGAAATTGGAAGGAAAGCCTCAGATTTAGCAGCCAGAGCTTCAGGAGGAGCAGCAGCGAGCACAGCATCGCTTTTGCAGCAGCTCCTTCCATGTGCATGTTTTTGGGAGTGGAAAGGCTTGCAGAGTGTTCAAGTAGCTTTTTCTCTCCGCTGGAAAGCTGCACGCTCAGTGCCAGTGTTCTGCAGCTTCTTTCTTCACGTTTCAGCAGCTAGCACGCTCTCCGTGTGCAGGAGAAGCGGCTGAGGCTTCCTTGCCGGAGACGAGGCACCTTCGCCGGCAGAGAGCCTCCGGCCGGCCGCGGTGCGCTCCGAAGCGGGGGCTTGTGCCGAAAGAGGCCGGGAACAGGCGCTTACCTTCGGACAGCTCCGGATGCCCGTCTAATGCGTCTCTTGTCGCCTACACGGCAGGGAAAAGCTTTTCCACTCTGTCTAGGAAGGAGAAAGTGTGCCAGCACAGCAAATGCCTCCCGGACTTTCCCTGCAATTCAGCAAGTGCTTTGCAGCTTGAAATTGGAAGGAAAGCCTCCGATTTAGCAGCCAGAGCTTCAGGAGGAGCAGCAGCGAGCACAGCATCGCTTTTGCAGCAGCTCCTTCCATGTGCATGTTTTTGGGAGTGGAAAGGCTTGCAGAGTGTTCAAGTAGCTTTTTCTCTCCGCTGGAAAGCTGCACGCTCAGTGCCAGTGTTCTGCAGCTTCTTTCTTCACGTTTCAGCAGCTAGCACGCTCTCCGTGTGCAGGAGAAGCGGCGGAGGCTTCCTTGCCGGAGACGAGGCACCTTCGCCGGCAGAGAGCCTCCGGCCGGCCGCGGTGCGCTCCGAAGCGGGGGCTTGTGCCGAAAGAGGCCGGGAACAGGCGCTTACCTTCGGACAGCTCCGGATGCCCGTCTAATGCGTCTCTTGTCGCCTACACGGCAGGGAAAAGCTTTTCCACTCTGTCTAGGAAGGAGAAAGTGTGCCAGCACAGCAAATGCCTCCCGGACTTTCCCTGCAATTCAGCAAGTGCTTTGCAGCTTGAAATTGGAAGGAAAGCCTCCGATTTAGCAGCCAGAGCTTCAGGAGGAGCAGCAGCGAGCACAGCATCGCTTTTGCAGCAGCTCCTTCCATGTGCATGTTTTTGGGAGTGGAAAGGCTTGCAGAGTGTTCAAGTAGCTTTTTCTCTCCGCTGGAAAGCTGCACGCTCAGTGCCAGTGTTCTGCAGCTTCTTTCTTCACGTTTCAGCAGCTAGCACGCTCTCCGTGTGCAGGAGAAGCGGCTGAGGCTTCCTTGCCGGAGACGAGGCACCTTCGCCGGCAGAGAGCCTCCGGCCGGCCGCGGTGCGCTCCGGAGCGGGGGCTTGTGCCGAAAGAGGCCGGGAACAGGCGCTTACCTTCGGACAGCTCCGGATGCCCGTCTAATGCGTCTCTTGTCGCCTACACGGCAGGGAAAAGCTTTTCCACTCTGTCTAGGAAGGAGAAAGTGTGCCAGCACAGCAAATGCCTCCCGGACTTTCCCTGCAATTCAGCAAGTGCTTTGCAGCTTGAAATTGGAAGGAAAGCCTCCGATTTAGCAGCCAGAGCTTCAGGAGGAGCAGCAGCGAGCACAGCATCGCTTTTGCAGCAGCTCCTTCCATGTGCATGTTTTTGGGAGTGGAAAGGCTTGCAGAGTGTTCAAGTAGCTTTTTCTCTCCGCTGGAAAGCTGCACGCTCAGTGCCAGTGTTCTGCAGCTTCTTTCTTCACGTTTCAGCAGCTAGCACGCTCTCCGTGTGCAGGAGAAGCGGCTGAGGCTTCCTTGCCGGAGACGAGGCACCTTCGCCGGCAGAGAGCCTCCGGCCGGCCGCGGTGCGCTCCGAAGCGGGGGCTTGTGCCGAAAGAGGCCGGGAACAGGCGCTTACCTTCGGACAGCTCCGGATGCCCGTCTAATGCGTCTCTTGTCGCCTACACGGCAGGGAAAAGCTTTTCCACTCTGTCTAGGAAGGAGAAAGTGTGCCAGCAGAGCAAATGCCTCCCGGACTTTCCCTGCAATTCAGCAAGTGCTTTGCAGCTTGAAATTGGAAGGAAAGCCTCAGATTTAGCAGCCAGAGCTTCAGGAGGAGCAGCAGCGAGCACAGCATCGCTTTTGCAGCAGCTCCTTCCATGTGCATGTTTTTGGGAGTGGAAAGGCTTGCAGAGTGTTCAAGTAGCTTTTTCTCTCCGCTGGAAAGCTGCACGCTCAGTGCCAGTGTTCTGCAGCTTCTTTCTTCACGTTTCAGCAGCTAGCACGCTCTCCGTGTGCAGGAGAAGCGGCTGAGGCTTCCTTGCCGGAGAAGCGGCACCTTCGCCGGCAGAGAGCCTCCGGCCGGCCGCGGTGCGCTCCGGAGCGGGGGCTTGTGCCGAAAGAGGCCGGCAACAGGCGCTTACCTTCGGACAGCTCCGGATGCCCGTCTAATGCGTCTCTTGTCGCCTACACGGCAGGGAAAAGCTTTTCCACTCTGTCTAGGAAGGAGAAAGTGTGCCAGCACAGCAAATGCCTCCCTGACTTTCCCTGCAATTCAGCAAGTGCTTTGCAGCTTGAAATTGGAAGGAAAGCCTCAGATTTAGCAGCCAGAGCTTCAGGAGGAGCAGCAGCGAGCACAGCATCGCTTTTGCAGCAGCTCCTTCCATGTGCATGTTTTTGGGAGTTGGAAGGCTTGCAGAGTGTTCAAGTAGCTTTTTCTCTCCGCTGGAAAGCTGCACGCTCAGTGCCAGTGTTCTGCAGCTTCTTTCTTCACGTTTCAGCAGCTAGCACGCTCTCCGTGTGCAGGAGAAGCGGCTGAGGCTTCCTTGCCGGAGAAGCGGCACCGTCGCCGGCAGAGAGCCTCCGGCCGGCCGCGGTGCGCTCCGGAGCGGGGGCTTGTGCCGAAAGAGGCCGGCAACAGGCGCTTACCTTCGGACAGCTCCGGATGCCCGTCTAATGCGTCTCTTGTCGCCTACACGGCAGGGAAAAGCTTTTCCACTCTGTCTAGGAAGGAGAAAGTGTGCCAGCACAGCAAATGCCTCCCGGACTTTCCCTGCAATTCAGCAAGTGCTTTGCAGCTTGAAATTGGAAGGAAAGCCTCAGATTTAGCAGCCAGAGCTTCAGGAGGAGCAGCAGCGAGCACAGCATCGCTTTTGCAGCAGCTCCTTCCATGTGCATGTTTTTGGGAGTGGAAAGGCTTGCAGAGTGTTCAAGTAGCTTTTTCTCTCCGCTGGAAAGCTGCACGCTCAGTGCCAGTGTTCTGCAGCTTCTTTCTTCACGTTTCAGCAGCTAGCACGCTCTCCGTGTGCAGGAGAAGCGGCTGAGGCTTCCTTGCCGGAGACGAGGCACCTTCGCCGGCAGAGAGACTCCGGCCGGCCGCGGTGCGCTCCGGAGCGGGGGCTTGTGCCGAAAGAGGCCGGCAACAGGCGCTTACCTTCGGACAGCTCCGGATGCCCGTCTAATGCGTCTCTTGTCGCCTACACGGCAGGGAAAAGCTTTTCCACTCTGTCTAGGAAGGAGAAAGTGTGCCAGCACAGCAAATGCCTCCCGGACTTTCCCTGCAATTCAGCAAGTGCTTTGCAGCTTGAAATTGGAAGGAAAGCCTCAGATTTAGCAGCCAGAGCTTCAGGAGGAGCAGCAGCGAGCACAGCATCGCTTTTGCAGCAGCTCCTTCCATGTGCATGTTTTTGGGAGTGGAAAGGCTTGCAGAGTGTTCAAGTAGCTTTTTCTCTCCGCTGGAAAGCTGCACGCTCAGTGCCAGTGTTCTGCAGCTTCTTTCTTCACGTTTCAGCAGCTAGCACGCTCTCCGTGTGCAGGAGAAGCGGCTGAGGCTTCCTTGCCGGAGACGAGGCACCTTCGCCGGCAGAGAGCCTCCGGCCGGCCGCGGTGCGCTCCGGAGCGGGGGCTTGTGCCGAAAGAGGCCGGCAACAGGCGCTTACCTTCGGACAGCTCCGGATGCCCGTCTAATGCGTCTCTTGTCGCCTACACGGCAGGGAAAAGCTTTTCCACTCTGTCTAGGAAGGAGAAAGTGTGCCAGCACAGCAAATGCCTCCCGGACGTTCCCTGCAATTCAGCAAGTGCTTTGCAGCTTGAAATTGGAAGGAAAGCCTCAGATTTAGCAGCCAGAGCTTCAGGAGGAGCAGCAGCGAGCACAGCATCGCTTTTGCAGCAGCTCCTTCCATGTGCATGTTTTTGGGAGTGGAAAGGCTTGCAGAGTGTTCAAGTAGCTTTTTCTCTCCGCTGGAAAGCTGCACGCTCAGTGCCAGTGTTCTGCAGCTTCTTTCTTCACGTTTCAGCAGCTAGCACGCTCTCCGTGTGCAGGAGAAGCGGCTGAGGCTTCCTTGCCGGAGACGAGGCACCTTCGCCGGCAGAGAGCCTCCGGCCGGCCGCGGTGCGCTCCGGAGCGGGGGCTTGTGCCGAAAGAGGCCGGCAACAGGCGCTTACCTTCGGACAGCTCCGGATGCCCGTCTAATGCGTCTCTTGTCGCCTACACGGCAGGGAAAAGCTTTTCCACTCTGTCTAGGAAGGAGAAAGTGTGCCAGCACAGCAAATGCCTCCCGGACTTTCCCTGCAATTCAGCAAGTGCTTTGCAGCTTGAAATTGGAAGGAAAGCCTCCGATTTAGCAGCCAGAGCTTCAGGAGGAGCAGCAGCGAGCACAGCATCGCTTTTGCAGCAGCTCCTTCCATGTGCATGTTTTTGGGAGTGGGAAGGCTTGCAGAGTGTTCAAGTAGCTTTTTCTCTCCGCTGGAAAGCTGCACGCTCAGTGCCAGTGTTCTGCAGCTTCTTTCTTCACGTTTCAGCAGCTAGCACGCTCTCCGTGTGCAGGAGAAGCGGCTGAGGCTTCCTTGCCGGAGAAGCGGCACCTTCGCCGGCAGAGAGCCTCCGGCCGGCCGCGGTGCGCTCCGGAGCGGGGGCTTGTGCCGAAAGAGGCCGGCAACAGGCGCTTACCTTCGGACAGCTCCGGATGCCCGTCTAATGCGTCTCTTGTCGCCTACACGGCAGGGAAAAGCTTTTCCACTCTGTCTAGGAAGGAGAAAGTGTGCCAGCACAGCAAATGCCTCCCGGACTTTCCCTGCAATTCAGCAAGTGCTTTGCAGCTTGAAATTGGAAGGAAAGCCTCAGATTTAGCAGCCAGAGCTTCAGGAGGAGCAGCAGCGAGCACAGCATCGCTTTTGCAGCAGCTCCTTCCATGTGCATGTTTTTGGGAGTGGAAAGGCTTGCAGAGTGTTCAAGTAGCTTTTTCTCTCCGCTGGAAAGCTGCACGCTCAGTGCCAGTGTTCTGCAGCTTCTTTCTTCACGTTTCAGCAGCTAGCACGCTCTCCGTGTGCAGGAGAAGCGGCTGAGGCTTCCTTGCCGGAGACGAGGCACCTTCGCCGGCAGAGAGCCTCCGGCCGGCCGCGGTGCGCTCCGGAGCGGGGGCTTGTGCCGAAAGAGGCCGGGAACAGGCGCTTACCTTCGGACAGCTCCGGATGCCCGTCTAATGCGTCTCTTGTCGCCTACACGGCAGGGAAAAGCTTTTCCACTCTGTCTAGGAAGGAGAAAGTGTGCCAGCAGAGCAAATGCCTCCCGGACTTTCCCTGCAATTCAGCAAGTGCTTTGCAGCTTGAAATTGGAAGGAAAGCCTCAGATTTAGCAGCCAGAGCTTCAGGAGGAGCAGCAGCGAGCACAGCATCGCTTTTGCAGCAGCTCCTTCCATGTGCATGTTTTTGGGAGTGGAAAGGCTTGCAGAGTGTTCAAGTAGCTTTTTCTCTCCGCTGGAAAGCTGCACGCTCAGTGCCAGTGTTCTGCAGCTTCTTTCTTCACGTTTCAGCAGCTAGCACGCTCTCCGTGTGCAGGAGAAGCGGCTGAGGCTTCCTTGCCGGAGACGAGGCACCTTCGCCGGCAGAGAGCCTCCGGCCGGCCGCGGTGCGCTCCGAAGCGGGGGCTTGTGCCGAAAGAGGCCGGGAACAGGCGCTTACCTTCGGACAGCTCCGGATGCCCGTCTAATGCGTCTCTTGTCGCCTACACGGCAGGGAAAAGCTTTTCCACTCTGTCTAGGAAGGAGAAAGTGTGCCAGCACAGCAAATGCCTCCCGGACTTTCCCTGCAATTCAGCAAGTGCTTTGCAGCTTGAAATTGGAAGGAAAGCCTCCGATTTAGCAGCCAGAGCTTCAGGAGGAGCAGCAGCGAGCACAGCATCGCTTTTGCAGCAGCTCCTTCCATGTGCATGTTTTTGGGAGTGGAAAGGCTTGCAGAGTGTTCAAGTAGCTTTTTCTCTCCGCTGGAAAGCTGCACGCTCAGTGCCAGTGTTCTGCAGCTTCTTTCTTCACGTTTCAGCAGCTAGCACGCTCTCCGTGTGCAGGAGAAGCGGCGGAGGCTTCCTTGCCGGAGACGAGGCACCTTCGCCGGCAGAGAGCCTCCGGCCGGCCGCGGTGCGCTCCGAAGCGGGGGCTTGTGCCGAAAGAGGCCGGGAACAGGCGCTTACCTTCGGACAGCTCCGGATGCCCGTCTAATGCGTCTCTTGTCGCCTACACGGCAGGGAAAAGCTTTTCCACTCTGTCTAGGAAGGAGAAAGTGTGCCAGCACAGCAAATGCCTCCCGGACTTTCCCTGCAATTCAGCAAGTGCTTTGCAGCTTGAAATTGGAAGGAAAGCCTCCGATTTAGCAGCCAGAGCTTCAGGAGGAGCAGCAGCGAGCACAGCATCGCTTTTGCAGCAGCTCCTTCCATGTGCATGTTTTTGGGAGTGGAAAGGCTTGCAGAGTGTTCAAGTAGCTTTTTCTCTCCGCTGGAAAGCTGCACGCTCAGTGCCAGTGTTCTGCAGCTTCTTTCTTCACGTTTCAGCAGCTAGCACGCTCTCCGTGTGCAGGAGAAGCGGCTGAGGCTTCCTTGCCGGAGACGAGGCACCTTCGCCGGCAGAGAGCCTCCGGCCGGCCGCGGTGCGCTCCGGAGCGGGGGCTTGTGCCGAAAGAGGCCGGGAACAGGCGCTTACCTTCGGACAGCTCCGGATGCCCGTCTAATGCGTCTCTTGTCGCCTACACGGCAGGGAAAAGCTTTTCCACTCTGTCTAGGAAGGAGAAAGTGTGCCAGCACAGCAAATGCCTCCCGGACTTTCCCTGCAATTCAGCAAGTGCTTTGCAGCTTGAAATTGGAAGGAAAGCCTCCGATTTAGCAGCCAGAGCTTCAGGAGGAGCAGCAGCGAGCACAGCATCGCTTTTGCAGCAGCTCCTTCCATGTGCATGTTTTTGGGAGTGGAAAGGCTTGCAGAGTGTTCAAGTAGCTTTTTCTCTCCGCTGGAAAGCTGCACGCTCAGTGCCAGTGTTCTGCAGCTTCTTTCTTCACGTTTCAGCAGCTAGCACGCTCTCCGTGTGCAGGAGAAGCGGCTGAGGCTTCCTTGCCGGAGACGAGGCACCTTCGCCGGCAGAGAGCCTCCGGCCGGCCGCGGTGCGCTCCGAAGCGGGGGCTTGTGCCGAAAGAGGCCGGGAACAGGCGCTTACCTTCGGACAGCTCCGGATGCCCGTCTAATGCGTCTCTTGTCGCCTACACGGCAGGGAAAAGCTTTTCCACTCTGTCTAGGAAGGAGAAAGTGTGCCAGCAGAGCAAATGCCTCCCTGACTTTCCCTGCAATTCAGCAAGTGCTTTGCAGCTTGAAATTGGAAGGAAAGCCTCCGATTTAGCAGCCAGAGCTTCAGGAGGAGCAGCAGCGAGCACAGCATCGCTTTTGCAGCAGCTCCTTCCATGTGCATGTTTTTGGGAGTGGAAAGGCTTGCAGAGTGTTCAAGTAGCTTTTTCTCTCCGCTGGAAAGCTGCACGCTCAGTGCCAGTGTTCTGCAGCTTCTTTCTTCACGTTTCAGCAGCTAGCACGCTCTCCGTGTGCAGGAGAAGCGGCTGAGGCTTCCTTGCCGGAGACGAGGCACCTTCGCCGGCAGAGAGCCTCCGGCCGGCCGCGGTGCGCTCCGGAGCGGGGGCTTGTGCCGAAAGAGGCCGGCAACAGGCGCTTACCTTCGGACAGCTCCGGATGCCCGTCTAATGCGTCTCTTGTCGCCTACACGGCAGGGAAAAGCTTTTCCACTCTGTCTAGGAAGGAGAAAGTGTGCCAGCACAGCAAATGCCTCCCGGACTTTCCCTGCAATTCAGCAAGTGCTTTGCAGCTTGAAATTGGAAGGAAAGCCTCAGATTTAGCAGCCAGAGCTTCAGGAGGAGCAGCAGCGAGCACAGCATCGCTTTTGCAGCAGCTCCTTCCATGTGCATGTTTTTGGGAGTGGAAAGGCTTGCAGAGTGTTCAAGTAGCTTTTTCTCTCCGCTGGAAAGCTGCACGCTCAGTGCCAGTGTTCTGCAGCTTCTTTCTTCACGTTTCAGCAGCTAGCACGCTCTCCGTGTGCAGGAGAAGCGGCTGAGGCTTCCTTGCCGGAGAAGCGGCACCTTCGCCGGCAGAGAGCCTCCGGCCGGCCAAGGTGCGCTCCGGAGCGGGGGCTTGTGCCGAAAGAGGCCGGGAACAGGCGCTTACCTTCGGACAGCTCCGGATGCCCGTCTAATGCGTCTCTTGTCGCCTACACGGCAGGGAAAAGCTTTTCCACTCTGTCTAGGAAGGAGAAAGTGTGCCAGCACAGCAAATGCCTCCCGGACTTTCCCTGCAATTCAGCAAGTGCTTTGCAGCTTGAAATTGGAAGGAAAGCCTCAGATTTAGCAGCCAGAGCTTCAGGAGGAGCAGCAGCGAGCACAGCATCGCTTTTGCAGCAGCTCCTTCCATGTGCATGTTTTTGGGAGTTGGAAGGCTTGCAGAGTGTTCAAGTAGCTTTTTCTCTCCGCTGGAAAGCTGCAGGCTCAGTGCCAGTGTTCTGCAGCTTCTTTCTTCACGTTTCAGCAGCTAGCACGCTCTCCGTGTGCAGGAGAAGCGGCTGAGGCTTCCTTGCCGGAGAAGCGGCACCTTCGCCGGCAGAGAGCCTCCGGCCGGCCGCGGTGCGCTCCGGAGCGGGGGCTTGTGCCGAAAGAGGCCGGCAACAGGCGCTTACCTTCGGACAGCTCCGGATGCCCGTCTAATGCGTCTCTTGTCGCCTACACGGCAGGGAAAAGCTTTTCCACTCTGTCTAGGAAGGAGAAAGTGTGCCAGCACAGCAAATGCCTCCCGGACTTTCCCTGCAATTCAGCAAGTGCTTTGCAGCTTGAAATTGGAAGGAAAGCCTCAGATTTAGCAGCCAGAGCTTCAGGAGGAGCAGCAGCGAGCACAGCATCGCTTTTGCAGCAGCTCCTTCCATGTGCATGTTTTTGGGAGTTGGAAGGCTTGCAGAGTGTTCAAGTAGCTTTTTCTCTCCGCTGGAAAGCTGCACGCTCAGTGCCAGTGTTCTGCAGCTTCTTTCTTCACGTTTCAGCAGCTAGCACGCTCTCCGTGTGCAGGAGAAGCGGCTGAGGCTTCCTTGCCGGAGAAGCGGCACCTTCGCCGGCAGAGAGCCTCCGGCCGGCCGCGGTGCGCTCCGGAGCGGGGGCTTGTGCCGAAAGAGGCCGGCAACAGGCGCTTACCTTCGGACAGCTCCGGATGCCCGTCTAATGCGTCTCTTGTCGCCTACACGGCAGGGAAAAGCTTTTCCACTCTGTCTAGGAAGGAGAAAGTGTGCCAGCAGAGCAAATGCCTCCCGGACTTTCCCTGCAATTCAGCAAGTGCTTTGCAGCTTGAAATTGGAAGGAAAGCCTCAGATTTAGCAGCCAGAGCTTCAGGAGGAGCAGCAGCGAGCACAGCATCGCTTTTGCAGCAGCTCCTTCCATGTGCATGTTTTTGGGAGTGGAAAGGCTTGCAGAGTGTTCAAGTAGCTTTTTCTCTCCGCTGGAAAGCTGCACGCTCAGTGCCAGTGTTCTGCAGCTTCTTTCTTCACGTTTCAGCAGCTAGCACGCTCTCCGTGTGCAGGAGAAGCGGCTGAGGCTTCCTTGCCGGAGACGAGGCACCTTCGCCGGCAGAGAGCCTCCGGCCGGCCGCGGTGCGCTCCGAAGCGGGGGCTTGTGCCGAAAGAGGCCGGGAACAGGCGCTTACCTTCGGACAGCTCCGGATGCCCGTCTAATGCGTCTCTTGTCGCCTACACGGCAGGGAAAAGCTTTTCCACTCTGTCTAGGAAGGAGAAAGTGTGCCAGCACAGCAAATGCCTCCCGGACTTTCCCTGCAATTCAGCAAGTGCTTTGCAGCTTGAAATTGGAAGGAAAGCCTCCGATTTAGCAGCCAGAGCTTCAGGAGGAGCAGCAGCGAGCACAGCATCGCTTTTGCAGCAGCTCCTTCCATGTGCATGTTTTTGGGAGTGGAAAGGCTTGCAGAGTGTTCAAGTAGCTTTTTCTCTCCGCTGGAAAGCTGCACGCTCAGTGCCAGTGTTCTGCAGCTTCTTTCTTCACGTTTCAGCAGCTAGCACGCTCTCCGTGTGCAGGAGAAGCGGCTGAGGCTTCCTTGCCGGAGACGAGGCACCTTCGCCGGCAGAGAGCCTCCGGCCGGCCGCGGTGCGCTCCGGAGCGGGGGCTTGTGCCGAAAGAGGCCGGCAACAGGCGCTTACCTTCGGACAGCTCCGGATGCCCGTCTAATGCGTCTCTTGTCGCCTACACGGCAGGGAAAAGCTTTTCCACTCTGTCTAGGAAGGAGAAAGTGTGCCAGCACAGCAAATGCCTCCCGGACTTTCCCTGCAATTCAGCAAGTGCTTTGCAGCTTGAAATTGGAAGGAAAGCCTCCGATTTAGCAGCCAGAGCTTCAGGAGGAGCAGCAGCGAGCACAGCATCGCTTTTGCAGCAGCTCCTTCCATGTGCATGTTTTTGGGAGTGGAAAGGCTTGCAGAGTGTTCAAGTAGCTTTTTCTCTCCGCTGGAAAGCTGCACGCTCAGTGCCAGTGTTCTGCAGCTTCTTTCTTCACGTTTCAGCAGCTAGCACGCTCTCCGTGTGCAGGAGAAGCGGCTGAGGCTTCCTTGCCGGAGACGAGGCACCTTCGCCGGCAGAGAGCCTCCGGCCGGCCGCGGTGCGCTCCGGAGCGGGGGCTTGTGCCGAAAGAGGCCGGGAACAGGCGCTTACCTTTGGACAGCTCCGGATGCCCGTCTAATGCGTCTCTTGTCGCCTACACGGCAGGGAAAAGCTTTTCCACTCTGTCTAGGAAGGAGAAAGTGTGCCAGCAGAGCAAATGCCTCCCGGACTTTCCCTGCAATTCAGCAAGTGCTTTGCAGCTTGAAATTGGAAGGAAAGCCTCAGATTTAGCAGCCAGAGCTTCAGGAGGAGCAGCAGCGAGCACAGCATCGCTTTTGCAGCAGCTCCTTCCATGTGCATGTTTTTGGGAGTGGAAAGGCTTGCAGAGTGTTCAAGTAGCTTTTTCTCTCCGCTGGAAAGCTGCACGCTCAGTGCCAGTGTTCTGCAGCTTCTTTCTTCACGTTTCAGCAGCTAGCACGCTCTCCGTGTGCAGGAGAAGCGGCTGAGGCTTCCTTGCCGGAGACGAGGCACCTTCGCCGGCAGAGAGCCTCCGGCCGGCCGCGGTGCGCTCCGGAGCGGGGGCTTGTGCCGAAAGAGGCCGGGAACAGGCGCTTACCTTCGGACAGCTCCGGATGCCCGTCTAATGCGTCTCTTGTCGCCTACACGGCAGGGAAAAGCTTTTCCACTCTGTCTAGGAAGGAGAAAGTGTGCCAGCAGAGCAAATGCCTCCCGGACTTTCCCTGCAATTCAGCAAGTGCTTTGCAGCTTGAAATTGGAAGGAAAGCCTCAGATTTAGCAGCCAGAGCTTCAGGAGGAGCAGCAGCGAGCACAGCATCGCTTTTGCAGCAGCTCCTTCCATGTGCATGTTTTTGGGAGTGGAAAGGCTTGCAGAGTGTTCAAGTAGCTTTTTCTCTCCGCTGGAAAGCTGCACGCTCAGTGCCAGTGTTCTGCAGCTTCTTTCTTCACGTTTCAGCAGCTAGCACGCTCTCCGTGTGCAGGAGAAGCGGCTGAGGCTTCCTTGCCGGAGAAGCGGCACCTTCGCCGGCAGAGAGCCTCCGGCCGGCCGCGGTGCGCTCCGGAGCGGGGGCTTGTGCCGAAAGAGGCCGGCAACAGGCGCTTACCTTCGGACAGCTCCGGATGCCCGTCTAATGCGTCTCTTGTCGCCTACACGGCAGGGAAAAGCTTTTCCACTCTGTCTAGGAAGGAGAAAGTGTGCCAGCACAGCAAATGCCTCCCGGACTTTCCCTGCAATTCAGCAAGTGCTTTGCAGCTTGAAATTGGAAGGAAAGCCTCAGATTTAGCAGCCAGAGCTTCAGGAGGAGCAGCAGCGAGCACAGCATCGCTTTTGCAGCAGCTCCTTCCATGTGCATGTTTTTGGGAGTGGAAAGGCTTGCAGAGTGTTCAAGTAGCTTTTTCTCTCCGCTGGAAAGCTGCACGCTCAGTGCCAGTGTTCTGCAGCTTCTTTCTTCACGTTTCAGCAGCTAGCACGCTCTCCGTGTGCAGGAGAAGCGGCTGAGGCTTCCTTGCCGGAGACGAGGCACCTTCGCCGGCAGAGAGCCTCCGGCCGGCCGCGGTGCGCTCCGGAGCGGGGGCTTGTGCCGAAAGAGGCCGGCAACAGGCGCTTACCTTCGGACAGCTCCGGATGCCCGTCTAATGCGTCTCTTGTCGCCTACACGGCAGGGAAAAGCTTTTCCACTCTGTCTAGGAAGGAGAAAGTGTGCCAGCACAGCAAATGCCTCCCGGACTTTCCCTGCAATTCAGCAAGTGCTTTGCAGCTTGAAATTGGAAGGAAAGCCTCCGATTTAGCAGCCAGAGCTTCAGGAGGAGCAGCAGCGAGCACAGCATCGCTTTTGCAGCAGCTCCTTCCATGTGCATGTTTTTGGGAGTGGAAAGGCTTGCAGAGTGTTCAAGTAGCTTTTTCTCTCCGCTGGAAAGCTGCACGCTCAGTGCCAGTGTTCTGCAGCTTCTTTCTTCACGTTTCAGCAGCTAGCACGCTCTCCGTGTGCAGGAGAAGCGGCTGAGGCTTCCTTGCCGGAGACGAGGCACCTTCGCCGGCAGAGAGCCTCCGGCCGGCCGCGGTGCGCTCCGGAGCGGGGGCTTGTGCCGAAAGAGGCCGGGAACAGGCGCTTACCTTCGGACAGCTCCGGATGCCCGTCTAATGCGTCTCTTGTCGCCTACACGGCAGGGAAAAGCTTTTCCACTCTGTCTAGGAAGGAGAAAGTGTGCCAGCAGAGCAAATGCCTCCCGGACTTTCCCTGCAATTCAGCAAGTGCTTTGCAGCTTGAAATTGGAAGGAAAGCCTCAGATTTAGCAGCCAGAGCTTCAGGAGGAGCAGCAGCGAGCACAGCATCGCTTTTGCAGCAGCTCCTTCCATGTGCATGTTTTTGGGAGTGGAAAGGCTTGCAGAGTGTTCAAGTAGCTTTTTCTCTCCGCTGGAAAGCTGCACGCTCAGTGCCAGTGTTCTGCAGCTTCTTTCTTCACGTTTCAGCAGCTAGCACGCTCTCCGTGTGCAGGAGAAGCGGCTGAGGCTTCCTTGCCGGAGACGAGGCACCTTCGCCGGCAGAGAGCCTCCGGCCGGCCGCGGTGCGCTCCGGAGCGGGGGCTTGTGCCGAAAGAGGCCGGCAACAGGCGCTTACCTTCGGACAGCTCCGGATGCCCGTCTAATGCGTCTCTTGTCGCCTACACGGCAGGGAAAAGCTTTTCCACTCTGTCTAGGAAGGAGAAAGTGTGCCAGCACAGCAAATGCCTCCCGGACTTTCCCTGCAATTCAGCAAGTGCTTTGCAGCTTGAAATTGGAAGGAAAGCCTCAGATTTAGCAGCCAGAGCTTCAGGAGGAGCAGCAGCGAGCACAGCATCGCTTTTGCAGCAGCTCCTTCCATGTGCATGTTTTTGGGAGTGGAAAGGCTTGCAGAGTGTTCAAGTAGCTTTTTCTCTCCGCTGGAAAGCTGCACGCTCAGTGCCAGTGTTCTGCAGCTTCTTTCTTCACGTTTCAGCAGCTAGCACGCTCTCCGTGTGCAGGAGAAGCGGCTGAGGCTTCCTTGCCGGAGAAGCGGCACCTTCGCCGGCAGAGAGCCTCCGGCCGGCCGCGGTGCGCTCCGGAGCGGGGGCTTGTGCCGAAAGAGGCCGGCAACAGGCGCTTACCTTCGGACAGCTCCGGATGCCCGTCTAATGCGTCTCTTGTCGCCTACACGGCAGGGAAAAGCTTTTCCACTCTGTCTAGGAAGGAGAAAGTGTGCCAGCACAGCAAATGCCTCCCGGACTTTCCCTGCAATTCAGCAAGTGCTTTGCAGCTTGAAATTGGAAGGAAAGCCTCCGATTTAGCAGCCAGAGCTTCAGGAGGAGCAGCAGCGAGCACAGCATCGCTTTTGCAGCAGCTCCTTCCATGTGCATGTTTTTGGGAGTGGAAAGGCTTGCAGAGTGTTCAAGTAGCTTTTTCTCTCCGCTGGAAAGCTGCACGCTCAGTGCCAGTGTTCTGCAGCTTCTTTCTTCACGTTTCAGCAGCTAGCACGCTCTCCGTGTGCAGGAGAAGCGGCTGAGGCTTCCTTGCCGGAGACGAGGCACCTTCGCCGGCAGAGAGCCTCCGGCCGGCCGCGGTGCGCTCCGGAGCGGGGGCTTGTGCCGAAAGAGGCCGGGAACAGGCGCTTACCTTCGGACAGCTCCGGATGCCCGTCTAATGCGTCTCTTGTCGCCTACACGGCAGGGAAAAGCTTTTCCACTCTGTCTAGGAAGGAGAAAGTGTGCCAGCACAGCAAATGCCTCCCGGACTTTCCCTGCAATTCAGCAAGTGCTTTGCAGCTTGAAATTGGAAGGAAAGCCTCAGATTTAGCAGCCAGAGCTTCAGGAGGAGCAGCAGCGAGCACAGCATCGCTTTTGCAGCAGCTCCTTCCATGTGCATGTTTTTGGGAGTGGAAAGGCTTGCAGAGTGTTCAAGTAGCTTTTTCTCTCCGCTGGAAAGCTGCACGCTCAGTGCCAGTGTTCTGCAGCTTCTTTCTTCACGTTTCAGCAGCTAGCACGCTCTCCGTGTGCAGGAGAAGCGGCTGAGGCTTCCTTGCCGGAGACGAGGCACCTTCGCCGGCAGAGAGCCTCCGGCCGGCCGCGGTGCGCTCCGGAGCGGGGGCTTGTGCCGAAAGAGGCCGGCAACAGGCGCTTACCTTTGGACAGCTCCGGATGCCCGTCTAATGCGTCTCTTGTCGCCTACACGGCAGGGAAAAGCTTTTCCACTCTGTCTAGGAAGGAGAAAGTGTGCCAGCAGAGCAAATGCCTCCCGGACTTTCCCTGCAATTCAGCAAGTGCTTTGCAGCTTGAAATTGGAAGGAAAGCCTCCGATTTAGCAGCCAGAGCTTCAGGAGGAGCAGCAGCGAGCACAGCATCGCTTTTGCAGCAGCTCCTTCCATGTGCATGTTTTTGGGAGTGGAAAGGCTTGCAGAGTGTTCAAGTAGCTTTTTCTCTCCGCTGGAAAGCTGCACGCTCAGTGCCAGTGTTCTGCAGCTTCTTTCTTCACGTTTCAGCAGCTAGCACGCTCTCCGTGTGCAGGAGAAGCGGCTGAGGCTTCCTTGCCGGAGAAGCGGCACCTTCGCCGGCAGAGAGCCTCCGGCCGGCCGCGGTGCGCTCCGGAGCGGGGGCTTGTGCCGAAAGAGGCCGGCAACAGGCGCTTACCTTCGGACAGCTCCGGATGCCCGTCTAATGCGTCTCTTGTCGCCTACACGGCAGGGAAAAGCTTTTCCACTCTGTCTAGGAAGGAGAAAGTGTGCCAGCACAGCAAATGCCTCCCGGACTTTCCCTGCAATTCAGCAAGTGCTTTGCAGCTTGAAATTGGAAGGAAAGCCTCAGATTTAGCAGCCAGAGCTTCAGGAGGAGCAGCAGCGAGCACAGCATCGCTTTTGCAGCAGCTCCTTCCATGTGCATGTTTTTGGGAGTGGAAAGGCTTGCAGAGTGTTCAAGTAGCTTTTTCTCTCCGCTGGAAAGCTGCACGCTCAGTGCCAGTGTTCTGCAGCTTCTTTCTTCACGTTTCAGCAGCTAGCACGCTCTCCGTGTGCAGGAGAAGCGGCTGAGGCTTCCTTGCCGGAGACGAGGCACCTTCGCCGGCAGAGAGCCTCCGGCCGGCCGCGGTGCGCTCCGGAGCGGGGGCTTGTGCCGAAAGAGGCCGGGAACAGGCGCTTACCTTCGGACAGCTCCGGATGCCCGTCTAATGCGTCTCTTGTCGCCTACACGGCAGGGAAAAGCTTTTCCACTCTGTCTAGGAAGGAGAAAGTGTGCCAGCAGAGCAAATGCCTCCCGGACTTTCCCTGCAATTCAGCAAGTGCTTTGCAGCTTGAAATTGGAAGGAAAGCCTCAGATTTAGCAGCCAGAGCTTCAGGAGGAGCAGCAGCGAGCACAGCATCGCTTTTGCAGCAGCTCCTTCCATGTGCATGTTTTTGGGAGTGGAAAGGCTTGCAGAGTGTTCAAGTAGCTTTTTCTCTCCGCTGGAAAGCTGCACGCTCAGTGCCAGTGTTCTGCAGCTTCTTTCTTCACGTTTCAGCAGCTAGCACGCTCTCCGCGTGCAGGAGAAGCGGCTGAGGCTTCCTTGCCGGAGACGAGGCACCTTCGCCGGCAGAGAGCCTCCGGCCGGCCGCGGTGCGCTCCGGAGCGGGGGCTTGTGCCGAAAGAGGCCGGCAACAGGCGCTTACCTTCGGACAGCTCCGGATGCCCGTCTAATGCGTCTCTTGTCGCCTACACGGCAGGGAAAAGCTTTTCCACTCTGTCTAGGAAGGAGAAAGTGTGCCAGCACAGCAAATGCCTCCCGGACTTTCCCTGCAATTCAGCAAGTGCTTTGCAGCTTGAAATTGGAAGGAAAGCCTCAGATTTAGCAGCCAGAGCTTCAGGAGGAGCAGCAGCGAGCACAGCATCGCTTTTGCAGCAGCTCCTTCCATGTGCATGTTTTTGGGAGTGGAAAGGCTTGCAGAGTGTTCAAGTAGCTTTTTCTCTCCGCTGGAAAGCTGCACGCTCAGTGCCAGTGTTCTGCAGCTTCTTTCTTCACGTTTCAGCAGCTAGCACGCTCTCCGTGTGCAGGAGAAGCGGCTGAGGCTTCCTTGCCGGAGAAGCGGCACCTTCGCCGGCAGAGAGCCTCCGGCCGGCCGCGGTGCGCTCCGGAGCGGGGGCTTGTGCCGAAAGAGGCCGGGAACAGGCGCTTACCTTCGGACAGCTCCGGATGCCCGTCTAATGCGTCTCTTGTCGCCTACACGGCAGGGAAAAGCTTTTCCACTCTGTCTAGGAAGGAGAAAGTGTGCCAGCACAGCAAATGCCTCCCGGACTTTCCCTGCAATTCAGCAAGTGCTTTGCAGCTTGAAATTGGAAGGAAAGCCTCAGATTTAGCAGCCAGAGCTTCAGGAGGAGCAGCAGCGAGCACAGCATCGCTTTTGCAGCAGCTCCTTCCATGTGCATGTTTTTGGGAGTGGAAAGGCTTGCAGAGTGTTCAAGTAGCTTTTTCTCTCCGCTGGAAAGCTGCACGCTCAGTGCCAGTGTTCTGCAGCTTCTTTCTTCACGTTTCAGCAGCTAGCACGCTCTCCGCGTGCAGGAGAAGCGGCTGAGGCTTCCTTGCCGGAGACGAGGCACCTTCGCCGGCAGAGAGCCTCCGGCCGGCCGCGGTGCGCTCCGGAGCGGGGGCTTGTGCCGAAAGAGGCCGGCAACAGGCGCTTACCTTCGGACAGCTCCGGATGCCCTTCTAATGCGTCTCTTGTCGCCTACACGGCAGGGAAAAGCTTTTCCACTCTGTCTAGGAAGGAGAAAGTGTGCCAGCACAGCAAATGCCTCCCGGACTTTCCCTGCAATTCAGCAAGTGCTTTGCAGCTTGAAATTGGAAGGAAAGCCTCCGATTTAGCAGCCAGAGCTTCAGGAGGAGCAGCAGCGAGCACAGCATCGCTTTTGCAGCAGCTCCTTCCATGTGCATGTTTTTGGGAGTGGAAAGGCTTGCAGAGTGTTCAAGTAGCTTTTTCTCTCCGCTGGAAAGCTGCACGCTCAGTGCCAGTGTTCTGCAGCTTCTTTCTTCACGTTTCAGCAGCTAGCACGCTCTCCGTGTGCAGGAGAAGCGGCTGAGGCTTCCTTGCCGGAGACGAGGCACCTTCGCCGGCAGAGAGCCTCCGGCCGGCCGCGGTGCGCTCCGGAGCGGGGGCTTGTGCCGAAAGAGGCCGGCAACAGGCGCTTACCTTCGGACAGCTCCGGATGCCCGTCTAATGCGTCTCTTGTCGCCTACACGGCAGGGAAAAGCTTTTCCACTCTGTCTAGGAAGGAGAAAGTGTGCCAGCACAGCAAATGCCTCCCGGACTTTCCCTGCAATTCAGCAAGTGCTTTGCAGCTTGAAATTGGAAGGAAAGCCTCCGATTTAGCAGCCAGAGCTTCAGGAGGAGCAGCAGCGAGCACAGCATCGCTTTTGCAGCAGCTCCTTCCATGTGCATGTTTTTGGGAGTGGAAAGGCTTGCAGAGTGTTCAAGTAGCTTTTTCTCTCCGCTGGAAAGCTGCACGCTCAGTGCCAGTGTTCTGCAGCTTCTTTCTTCACGTTTCAGCAGCTAGCACGCTCTCCGTGTGCAGGAGAAGCGGCTGAGGCTTCCTTGCCGGAGACGAGGCACCTTCGCCGGCAGAGAGCCTCCGGCCGGCCGCGGTGCGCTCCGGAGCGGGGGCTTGTGCCGAAAGAGGCCGGGAACAGGCGCTTACCTTTGGACAGCTCCGGATGCCCGTCTAATGCGTCTCTTGTCGCCTACACGGCAGGGAAAAGCTTTTCCACTCTGTCTAGGAAGGAGAAAGTGTGCCAGCAGAGCAAATGCCTCCCGGACTTTCCCTGCAATTCAGCAAGTGCTTTGCAGCTTGAAATTGGAAGGAAAGCCTCAGATTTAGCAGCCAGAGCTTCAGGAGGAGCAGCAGCGAGCACAGCATCGCTTTTGCAGCAGCTCCTTCCATGTGCATGTTTTTGGGAGTGGAAAGGCTTGCAGAGTGTTCAAGTAGCTTTTTCTCTCCGCTGGAAAGCTGCACGCTCAGTGCCAGTGTTCTGCAGCTTCTTTCTTCACGTTTCAGCAGCTAGCACGCTCTCCGTGTGCAGGAGAAGCGGCTGAGGCTTCCTTGCCGGAGACGAGGCACCTTCGCCGGCAGAGAGCCTCCGGCCGGCCGCGGTGCGCTCCGGAGCGGGGGCTTGTGTCGAAAGAGGCCGGCAACAGGCGCTTACCTTCGGACAGCTCCGGATGCCCGTCTAATGCGTCTCTTGTCGCCTACACGGCAGGGAAAAGCTTTTCCACTCTGTCTAGGAAGGAGAAAGTGTGCCAGCAGAGCAAATGCCTCCCGGACTTTCCCTGCAATTCAGCAAGTGCTTTGCAGCTTGAAATTGGAAGGAAAGCCTCAGATTTAGCAGCCAGAGCTTCAGGAGGAGCAGCAGCGAGCACAGCATCGCTTTTGCAGCAGCTCCTTCCATGTGCATGTTTTTGGGAGTGGAAAGGCTTGCAGAGTGTTCAAGTAGCTTTTTCTCTCCGCTGGAAAGCTGCACGCTCAGTGCCAGTGTTCTGCAGCTTCTTTCTTCACGTTTCAGCAGCTAGCACGCTCTCCGTGTGCAGGAGAAGCGGCTGAGGCTTCCTTGCCGGAGACGAGGCACCTTCGCCGGCAGAGAGCCTCCGGCCGGCCGCGGTGCGCTCCGGAGCGGGGGCTTGTGCCGAAAGAGGCCGGCAACAGGCGCTTACCTTCGGACAGCTCCGGATGCCCGTCTAATGCGTCTCTTGTCGCCTACACGGCAGGGAAAAGCTTTTCCACTCTGTCTAGGAAGGAGAAAGTGTGCCAGCACAGCAAATGCCTCCCGGACTTTCCCTGCAATTCAGCAAGTGCTTTGCAGCTTGAAATTGGAAGGAAAGCCTCAGATTTAGCAGCCAGAGCTTCAGGAGGAGCAGCAGCGAGCACAGCATCGCTTTTGCAGCAGCTCCTTCCATGTGCATGTTTTTGGGAGTGGAAAGGCTTGCAGAGTGTTCAAGTAGCTTTTTCTCTCCGCTGGAAAGCTGCACGCTCAGTGCCAGTGTTCTGCAGCTTCTTTCTTCACGTTTCAGCAGCTAGCACGCTCTCCGTGTGCAGGAGAAGCGGCTGAGGCTTCCTTGCCGGAGAAGCGGCACCTTCGCCGGCAGAGAGCCTCCGGCCGGCCGCGGTGCGCTCCGGAGCGGGGGCTTGTGCCGAAAGAGGCCGGGAACAGGCGCTTACCTTCGGACAGCTCCGGATGCCCGTCTAATGCGTCTCTTGTCGCCTACACGGCAGGGAAAAGCTTTTCCACTCTGTCTAGGAAGGAGAAAGTGTGCCAGCACAGCAAATGCCTCCCGGACTTTCCCTGCAATTCAGCAAGTGCTTTGCAGCTTGAAATTGGAAGGAAAGCCTCCGATTTAGCAGCCAGAGCTTCAGGAGGAGCAGCAGCGAGCACAGCATCGCTTTTGCAGCAGCTCCTTCCATGTGCATGTTTTTGGGAGTGGAAAGGCTTGCAGAGTGTTCAAGTAGCTTTTTCTCTCCGCTGGAAAGCTGCACGCTCAGTGCCAGTGTTCTGCAGCTTCTTTCTTCACGTTTCAGCAGCTAGCACGCTCTCCGTGTGCAGGAGAAGCGGCTGAGGCTTCCTTGCCGGAGACGAGGCACCTTCGCCGGCAGAGAGCCTCCGGCCGGCCGCGGTGCGCTCCGGAGCGGGGGCTTGTGCCGAAAGAGGCCGGGAACAGGCGCTTACCTTCGGACAGCTCCGGATGCCCGTCTAATGCGTCTCTTGTCGCCTACACGGCAGGGAAAAGCTTTTCCACTCTGTCTAGGAAGGAGAAAGTGTGCCAGCACAGCAAATGCCTCCCGGACTTTCCCTGCAATTCAGCAAGTGCTTTGCAGCTTGAAATTGGAAGGAAAGCCTCAGATTTAGCAGCCAGAGCTTCAGGAGGAGCAGCAGCGAGCACAGCATCGCTTTTGCAGCAGCTCCTTCCATGTGCATGTTTTTGGGAGTGGAAAGGCTTGCAGAGTGTTCAAGTAGCTTTTTCTCTCCGCTGGAAAGCTGCACGCTCAGTGCCAGTGTTCTGCAGCTTCTTTCTTCACGTTTCAGCAGCTAGCACGCTCTCCGTGTGCAGGAGAAGCGGCTGAGGCTTCCTTGCCGGAGACGAGGCACCTTCGCCGGCAGAGAGCCTCCGGCCGGCCGCGGTGCGCTCCGGAGCGGGGGCTTGTGCCGAAAGAGGCCGGCAACAGGCGCTTACCTTCGGACAGCTCCGGATGCCCGTCTAATGCGTCTCTTGTCGCCTACACGGCAGGGAAAAGCTTTTCCACTCTGTCTAGGAAGGAGAAAGTGTGCCAGCAGAGCAAATGCCTCCCGGACTTTCCCTGCAATTCAGCAAGTGCTTTGCAGCTTGAAATTGGAAGGAAAGCCTCAGATTTAGCAGCCAGAGCTTCAGGAGGAGCAGCAGCGAGCACAGCATCGCTTTTGCAGCAGCTCCTTCCATGTGCATGTTTTTGGGAGTGGAAAGGCTTGCAGAGTGTTCAAGTAGCTTTTTCTCTCCGCTGGAAAGCTGCACGCTCAGTGCCAGTGTTCTGCAGCTTCTTTCTTCACGTTTCAGCAGCTAGCACGCTCTCCGTGTGCAGGAGAAGCGGCTGAGGCTTCCTTGCCGGAGACGAGGCACCTTCGCCGGCAGAGAGCCTCCGGCCGGCCGCGGTGCGCTCCGGAGCGGGGGCTTGTGCCGAAAGAGGCCGGGAACAGGCGCTTACCTTCGGACAGCTCCGGATGCCCGTCTAATGCGTCTCTTGTCGCCTACACGGCAGGGAAAAGCTTTTCCACTCTGTCTAGGAAGGAGAAAGTGTGCCAGCACAGCAAATGCCTCCCGGACTTTCCCTGCAATTCAGCAAGTGCTTTGCAGCTTGAAATTGGAAGGAAAGCCTCAGATTTAGCAGCCAGAGCTTCAGGAGGAGCAGCAGCGAGCACAGCATCGCTTTTGCAGCAGCTCCTTCCATGTGCATGTTTTTGGGAGTGGAAAGGCTTGCAGAGTGTTCAAGTAGCTTTTTCTCTCCGCTGGAAAGCTGCACGCTCAGTGCCAGTGTTCTGCAGCTTCTTTCTTCACGTTTCAGCAGCTAGCACGCTCTCCGTGTGCAGGAGAAGCGGCTGAGGCTTCCTTGCCGGAGACGAGGCACCTTCGCCGGCAGAGAGCCTCCGGCCGGCCGCGGTGCGCTCCGGAGCGGGGGCTTGTGCCGAAAGAGGCCGGCAACAGGCGCTTACCTTCGGACAGCTCCGGATGCCCGTCTAATGCGTCTCTTGTCGCCTACACGGCAGGGAAAAGCTTTTCCACTCTGTCTAGGAAGGAGAAAGTGTGCCAGCAGAGCAAATGCCTCCCGGACTTTCCCTGCAATTCAGCAAGTGCTTTGCAGCTTGAAATTGGAAGGAAAGCCTCCGATTTAGCAGCCAGAGCTTCAGGAGGAGCAGCAGCGAGCACAGCATCGCTTTTGCAGCAGCTCCTTCCATGTGCATGTTTTTGGGAGTGGAAAGGCTTGCAGAGTGTTCAAGTAGCTTTTTCTCTCCGCTGGAAAGCTGCACGCTCAGTGCCAGTGTTCTGCAGCTTCTTTCTTCACGTTTCAGCAGCTAGCACGCTCTCCGTGTGCAGGAGAAGCGGCTGAGGCTTCCTTGCCGGAGACGAGGCACCTTCGCCGGCAGAGAGCCTCCGGCCGGCCGCGGTGCGCTCCGGAGCGGGGGCTTGTGCCGAAAGAGGCCGGCAACAGGCGCTTACCTTCGGACAGCTCCGGATGCCCGTCTAATGCGTCTCTTGTCGCCTACACGGCAGGGAAAAGCTTTTCCACTCTGTCTAGGAAGGAGAAAGTGTGCCAGCAGAGCAAATGCCTCCCGGACTTTCCCTGCAATTCAGCAAGTGCTTTGCAGCTTGAAATTGGAAGGAAAGCCTCAGATTTAGCAGCCAGAGCTTCAGGAGGAGCAGCAGCGAGCACAGCATCGCTTTTGCAGCAGCTCCTTCCATGTGCATGTTTTTGGGAGTGGAAAGGCTTGCAGAGTGTTCAAGTAGCTTTTTCTCTCCGCTGGAAAGCTGCACGCTCAGTGCCAGTGTTCTGCAGCTTCTTTCTTCACGTTTCAGCAGCTAGCACGCTCTCCGTGTGCAGGAGAAGCGGCTGAGGCTTCCTTGCCGGAGACGAGGCACCTTCGCCGGCAGAGAGCCTCCGGCCGGCCGCGGTGCGCTCCGGAGCGGGGGCTTGTGCCGAAAGAGGCCGGCAACAGGCGCTTACCTTCGGACAGCTCCGGATGCCCGTCTAATGCGTCTCTTGTCGCCTACACGGCAGGGAAAAGCTTTTCCACTCTGTCTAGGAAGGAGAAAGTGTGCCAGCACAGCAAATGCCTCCCGGACTTTCCCTGCAATTCAGCAAGTGCTTTGCAGCTTGAAATTGGAAGGAAAGCCTCCGATTTAGCAGCCAGAGCTTCAGGAGGAGCAGCAGCGAGCACAGCATCGCTTTTGCAGCAGCTCCTTCCATGTGCATGTTTTTGGGAGTGGAAAGGCTTGCAGAGTGTTCAAGTAGCTTTTTCTCTCCGCTGGAAAGCTGCACGCTCAGTGCCAGTGTTCTGCAGCTTCTTTCTTCACGTTTCAGCAGCTAGCACGCTCTCCGTGTGCAGGAGAAGCGGCTGAGGCTTCCTTGCCGGAGACGAGGCACCTTCGCCGGCAGAGAGCCTCCGGCCGGCCGCGGTGCGCTCCGGAGCGGGGGCTTGTGCCGAAAGAGGCCGGGAACAGGCGCTTACCTTTGGACAGCTCCGGATGCCCGTCTAATGCGTCTCTTGTCGCCTACACGGCAGGGAAAAGCTTTTCCACTCTGTCTAGGAAGGAGAAAGTGTGCCAGCAGAGCAAATGCCTCCCGGACTTTCCCTGCAATTCAGCAAGTGCTTTGCAGCTTGAAATTGGAAGGAAAGCCTCAGATTTAGCAGCCAGAGCTTCAGGAGGAGCAGCAGCGAGCACAGCATCGCTTTTGCAGCAGCTCCTTCCATGTGCATGTTTTTGGGAGTGGAAAGGCTTGCAGAGTGTTCAAGTAGCTTTTTCTCTCCGCTGGAAAGCTGCACGCTCAGTGCCAGTGTTCTGCAGCTTCTTTCTTCACGTTTCAGCAGCTAGCACGCTCTCCGTGTGCAGGAGAAGCGGCTGAGGCTTCCTTGCCGGAGACGAGGCACCTTCGCCGGCAGAGAGCCTCCGGCCGGCCGCGGTGCGCTCCGGAGCGGGGGCTTGTGCCGAAAGAGGCCGGGAACAGGCGCTTACCTTCGGACAGCTCCGGATGCCCGTCTAATGCGTCTCTTGTCGCCTACACGGCAGGGAAAAGCTTTTCCACTCTGTCTAGGAAGGAGAAAGTGTGCCAGCAGAGCAAATGCCTCCCGGACTTTCCCTGCAATTCAGCAAGTGCTTTGCAGCTTGAAATTGGAAGGAAAGCCTCAGATTTAGCAGCCAGAGCTTCAGGAGGAGCAGCAGCGAGCACAGCATCGCTTTTGCAGCAGCTCCTTCCATGTGCATGTTTTTGGGAGTGGAAAGGCTTGCAGAGTGTTCAAGTAGCTTTTTCTCTCCGCTGGAAAGCTGCACGCTCAGTGCCAGTGTTCTGCAGCTTCTTTCTTCACGTTTCAGCAGCTAGCACGCTCTCCGTGTGCAGGAGAAGCGGCTGAGGCTTCCTTGCCGGAGACGAGGCACCTTCGCCGGCAGAGAGCCTCCGGCCGGCCGCGGTGCGCTCCGGAGCGGGGGCTTGTGCCGAAAGAGGCCGGCAACAGGCGCTTACCTTCGGACAGCTCCGGATGCCCGTCTAATGCGTCTCTTGTCGCCTACACGGCAGGGAAAAGCTTTTCCACTCTGTCTAGGAAGGAGAAAGTGTGCCAGCACAGCAAATGCCTCCCGGACTTTCCCTGCAATTCAGCAAGTGCTTTGCAGCTTGAAATTGGAAGGAAAGCCTCAGATTTAGCAGCCAGAGCTTCAGGAGGAGCAGCAGCGAGCACAGCATCGCTTTTGCAGCAGCTCCTTCCATGTGCATGTTTTTGGGAGTGGAAAGGCTTGCAGAGTGTTCAAGTAGCTTTTTCTCTCCGCTGGAAAGCTGCACGCTCAGTGCCAGTGTTCTGCAGCTTCTTTCTTCACGTTTCAGCAGCTAGCACGCTCTCCGTGTGCAGGAGAAGCGGCTGAGGCTTCCTTGCCGGAGAAGCGGCACCTTCGCCGGCAGAGAGCCTCCGGCCGGCCGCGGTGCGCTCCGGAGCGGGGGCTTGTGCCGAAAGAGGCCGGGAACAGGCGCTTACCTTCGGACAGCTCCGGATGCCCGTCTAATGCGTCTCTTGTCGCCTACACGGCAGGGAAAAGCTTTTCCACTCTGTCTAGGAAGGAGAAAGTGTGCCAGCACAGCAAATGCCTCCCGGACTTTCCCTGCAATTCAGCAAGTGCTTTGCAGCTTGAAATTGGAAGGAAAGCCTCCGATTTAGCAGCCAGAGCTTCAGGAGGAGCAGCAGCGAGCACAGCATCGCTTTTGCAGCAGCTCCTTCCATGTGCATGTTTTTGGGAGTGGAAAGGCTTGCAGAGTGTTCAAGTAGCTTTTTCTCTCCGCTGGAAAGCTGCACGCTCAGTGCCAGTGTTCTGCAGCTTCTTTCTTCACGTTTCAGCAGCTAGCACGCTCTCCGCGTGCAGGAGAAGCGGCTGAGGCTTCCTTGCCGGAGACGAGGCACCTTCGCCGGCAGAGAGCCTCCGGCCGGCCGCGGTGCGCTCCGGAGCGGGGGCTTGTGCCGAAAGAGGCCGGGAACAGGCGCTTACCTTCGGACAGCTCCGGATGCCCGTCTAATGCGTCTCTTGTCGCCTACACGGCAGGGAAAAGCTTTTCCACTCTGTCTAGGAAGGAGAAAGTGTGCCAGCACAGCAAATGCCTCCCGGACTTTCCCTGCAATTCAGCAAGTGCTTTGCAGCTTGAAATTGGAAGGAAAGCCTCAGATTTAGCAGCCAGAGCTTCAGGAGGAGCAGCAGCGAGCACAGCATCGCTTTTGCAGCAGCTCCTTCCATGTGCATGTTTTTGGGAGTGGAAAGGCTTGCAGAGTGTTCAAGTAGCTTTTTCTCTCCGCTGGAAAGCTGCACGCTCAGTGCCAGTGTTCTGCAGCTTCTTTCTTCACGTTTCAGCAGCTAGCACGCTCTCCGTGTGCAGGAGAAGCGGCTGAGGCTTCCTTGCCGGAGACGAGGCACCTTCGCCGGCAGAGAGCCTCCGGCCGGCCGCGGTGCGCTCCGGAGCGGGGGCTTGTGCCGAAAGAGGCCGGGAACAGGCGCTTACCTTCGGACAGCTCCGGATGCCCGTCTAATGCGTCTCTTGTCGCCTACACGGCAGGGAAAAGCTTTTCCACTCTGTCTAGGAAGGAGAAAGTGTGCCAGCACAGCAAATGCCTCCCGGACTTTCCCTGCAATTCAGCAAGTGCTTTGCAGCTTGAAATTGGAAGGAAAGCCTCCGATTTAGCAGCCAGAGCTTCAGGAGGAGCAGCAGCGAGCACAGCATCGCTTTTGCAGCAGCTCCTTCCATGTGCATGTTTTTGGGAGTGGAAAGGCTTGCAGAGTGTTCAAGTAGCTTTTTCTCTCCGCTGGAAAGCTGCAGGCTCAGTGCCAGTGTTCTGCAGCTTCTTTCTTCACGTTTCAGCAGCTAGCACGCTCTCCGTGTGCAGGAGAAGCGGCTGAGGCTTCCTTGCCGGAGACGAGGCACCTTCGCCGGCAGAGAGCCTCCGGCCGGCCGCGGTGCGCTCCGGAGCGGGGGCTTGTGCCGAAAGAGGCCGGGAACAGGCGCTTACCTTCGGACAGCTCCGGATGCCCGTCTAATGCGTCTCTTGTCGCCTACACGGCAGGGAAAAGCTTTTCCACTCTGTCTAGGAAGGAGAAAGTGTGCCAGCACAGCAAATGCCTCCCGGACTTTCCCTGCAATTCAGCAAGTGCTTTGCAGCTTGAAATTGGAAGGAAAGCCTCAGATTTAGCAGCCAGAGCTTCAGGAGGAGCAGCAGCGAGCACAGCATCGCTTTTGCAGCAGCTCCTTCCATGTGCATGTTTTTGGGAGTGGAAAGGCTTGCAGAGTGTTCAAGTAGCTTTTTCTCTCCGCTGGAAAGCTGCACGCTCAGTGCCAGTGTTCTGCAGCTTCTTTCTTCACGTTTCAGCAGCTAGCACGCTCTCCGTGTGCAGGAGAAGCGGCTGAGGCTTCCTTGCCGGAGACGAGGCACCTTCGCCGGCAGAGAGCCTCCGGCCGGCCGCGGTGCGCTCCGGAGCGGGGGCTTGTGCCGAAAGAGGCCGGGAACAGGCGCTTACCTTCGGACAGCTCCGGATGCCCGTCTAATGCGTCTCTTGTCGCCTACACGGCAGGGAAAAGCTTTTCCACTCTGTCTAGGAAGGAGAAAGTGTGCCAGCAGAGCAAATGCCTCCCGGACTTTCCCTGCAATTCAGCAAGTGCTTTGCAGCTTGAAATTGGAAGGAAAGCCTCCGATTTAGCAGCCAGAGCTTCAGGAGGAGCAGCAGCGAGCACAGCATCGCTTTTGCAGCAGCTCCTTCCATGTGCATGTTTTTGGGAGTGGAAAGGCTTGCAGAGTGTTCAAGTAGCTTTTTCTCTCCGCTGGAAAGCTGCACGCTCAGTGCCAGTGTTCTGCAGCTTCTTTCTTCACGTTTCAGCAGCTAGCACGCTCTCCGTGTGCAGGAGAAGCGGCTGAGGCTTCCTTGCCGGAGACGAGGCACCTTCGCCGGCAGAGAGCCTCCGGCCGGCCGCGGTGCGCTCCGGAGCGGGGGCTTGTGCCGAAAGAGGCCGGCAACAGGCGCTTACCTTCGGACAGCTCCGGATGCCCGTCTAATGCGTCTCTTGTCGCCTACACGGCAGGGAAAAGCTTTTCCACTCTGTCTAGGAAGGAGAAAGTGTGCCAGCACAGCAAATGCCTCCCGGACTTTCCCTGCAATTCAGCAAGTGCTTTGCAGCTTGAAATTGGAAGGAAAGCCTCAGATTTAGCAGCCAGAGCTTCAGGAGGAGCAGCAGCGAGCACAGCATCGCTTTTGCAGCAGCTCCTTCCATGTGCATGTTTTTGGGAGTGGAAAGGCTTGCAGAGTGTTCAAGTAGCTTTTTCTCTCCGCTGGAAAGCTGCACGCTCAGTGCCAGTGTTCTGCAGCTTCTTTCTTCACGTTTCAGCAGCTAGCACGCTCTCCGTGTGCAGGAGAAGCGGCTGAGGCTTCCTTGCCGGAGACGAGGCACCTTCGCCGGCAGAGAGCCTCCGGCCGGCCGCGGTGCGCTCCGGAGCGGGGGCTTGTGCCGAAAGAGGCCGGCAACAGGCGCTTACCTTCGGACAGCTCCGGATGCCCGTCTAATGCGTCTCTTGTCGCCTACACGGCAGGGAAAAGCTTTTCCACTCTGTCTAGGAAGGAGAAAGTGTGCCAGCACAGCAAATGCCTCCCGGACTTTCCCTGCAATTCAGCAAGTGCTTTGCAGCTTGAAATTGGAAGGAAAGCCTCAGATTTAGCAGCCAGAGCTTCAGGAGGAGCAGCAGCGAGCACAGCATCGCTTTTGCAGCAGCTCCTTCCATGTGCATGTTTTTGGGAGTGGAAAGGCTTGCAGAGTGTTCAAGTAGCTTTTTCTCTCCGCTGGAAAGCTGCACGCTCAGTGCCAGTGTTCTGCAGCTTCTTTCTTCACGTTTCAGCAGCTAGCACGCTCTCCGCGTGCAGGAGAAGCGGCTGAGGCTTCCTTGCCGGAGACGAGGCACCTTCGCCGGCAGAGAGCCTCCGGCCGGCCGCGGTGCGCTCCGGAGCGGGGGCTTGTGCCGAAAGAGGCCGGGAACAGGCGCTTACCTTCGGACAGCTCCGGATGCCCGTCTAATGCGTCTCTTGTCGCCTACACGGCAGGGAAAAGCTTTTCCACTCTGTCTAGGAAGGAGAAAGTGTGCCAGCAGAGCAAATGCCTCCCGGACTTTCCCTGCAATTCAGCAAGTGCTTTGCAGCTTGAAATTGGAAGGAAAGCCTCAGATTTAGCAGCCAGAGCTTCAGGAGGAGCAGCAGCGAGCACAGCATCGCTTTTGCAGCAGCTCCTTCCATGTGCATGTTTTTGGGAGTGGAAAGGCTTGCAGAGTGTTCAAGTAGCTTTTTCTCTCCGCTGGAAAGCTGCACGCTCAGTGCCAGTGTTCTGCAGCTTCTTTCTTCACGTTTCAGCAGCTAGCACGCTCTCCGTGTGCAGGAGAAGCGGCTGAGGCTTCCTTGCCGGAGAAGCGGCACCTTCGCCGGCAGAGAGCCTCCGGCCGGCCGCGGTGCGCTCCGGAGCGGGGGCTTGTGCCGAAAGAGGCCGGGAACAGGCGCTTACCTTCGGACAGCTCCGGATGCCCGTCTAATGCGTCTCTTGTCGCCTACACGGCAGGGAAAAGCTTTTCCACTCTGTCTAGGAAGGAGAAAGTGTGCCAGCACAGCAAATGCCTCCCGGACTTTCCCTGCAATTCAGCAAGTGCTTTGCAGCTTGAAATTGGAAGGAAAGCCTCAGATTTAGCAGCCAGAGCTTCAGGAGGAGCAGCAGCGAGCACAGCATCGCTTTTGCAGCAGCTCCTTCCATGTGCATGTTTTTGGGAGTGGAAAGGCTTGCAGAGTGTTCAAGTAGCTTTTTCTCTCCGCTGGAAAGCTGCACGCTCAGTGCCAGTGTTCTGCAGCTTCTTTCTTCACGTTTCAGCAGCTAGCACGCTCTCCGCGTGCAGGAGAAGCGGCTGAGGCTTCCTTGCCGGAGACGAGGCACCTTCGCCGGCAGAGAGCCTCCGGCCGGCCGCGGTGCGCTCCGGAGCGGGGGCTTGTGCCGAAAGAGGCCGGCAACAGGCGCTTACCTTCGGACAGCTCCGGATGCCCGTCTAATGCGTCTCTTGTCGCCTACACGGCAGGGAAAAGCTTTTCCACTCTGTCTAGGAAGGAGAAAGTGTGCCAGCACAGCAAATGCCTCCCGGACTTTCCCTGCAATTCAGCAAGTGCTTTGCAGCTTGAAATTGGAAGGAAAGCCTCAGATTTAGCAGCCAGAGCTTCAGGAGGAGCAGCAGCGAGCACAGCATCGCTTTTGCAGCAGCTCCTTCCATGTGCATGTTTTTGGGAGTGGAAAGGCTTGCAGAGTGTTCAAGTAGCTTTTTCTCTCCGCTGGAAAGCTGCACGCTCAGTGCCAGTGTTCTGCAGCTTCTTTCTTCACGTTTCAGCAGCTAGCACGCTCTCCGTGTGCAGGAGAAGCGGCTGAGGCTTCCTTGCCGGAGACGAGGCACCTTCGCCGGCAGAGAGCCTCCGGCCGGCCGCGGTGCGCTCCGGAGCGGGGGCTTGTGCCGAAAGAGGCCGGCAACAGGCGCTTACCTTCGGACAGCTCCGGATGCCCGTCTAATGCGTCTCTTGTCGCCTACACGGCAGGGAAAAGCTTTTCCACTCTGTCTAGGAAGGAGAAAGTGTGCCAGCACAGCAAATGCCTCCCGGACTTTCCCTGCAATTCAGCAAGTGCTTTGCAGCTTGAAATTGGAAGGAAAGCCTCCGATTTAGCAGCCAGAGCTTCAGGAGGAGCAGCAGCGAGCACAGCATCGCTTTTGCAGCAGCTCCTTCCATGTGCATGTTTTTGGGAGTGGAAAGGCTTGCAGAGTGTTCAAGTAGCTTTTTCTCTCCGCTGGAAAGCTGCACGCTCAGTGCCAGTGTTCTGCAGCTTCTTTCTTCACGTTTCAGCAGCTAGCACGCTCTCCGTGTGCAGGAGAAGCGGCTGAGGCTTCCTTGCCGGAGACGAGGCACCTTCGCCGGCAGAGAGCCTCCGGCCGGCCGCGGTGCGCTCCGGAGCGGGGGCTTGTGCCGAAAGAGGCCGGGAACAGGCGCTTACCTTCGGACAGCTCCGGATGCCCGTCTAATGCGTCTCTTGTCGCCTACACGGCAGGGAAAAGCTTTTCCACTCTGTCTAGGAAGGAGAAAGTGTGCCAGCAGAGCAAATGCCTCCCGGACTTTCCCTGCAATTCAGCAAGTGCTTTGCAGCTTGAAATTGGAAGGAAAGCCTCAGATTTAGCAGCCAGAGCTTCAGGAGGAGCAGCAGCGAGCACAGCATCGCTTTTGCAGCAGCTCCTTCCATGTGCATGTTTTTGGGAGTGGAAAGGCTTGCAGAGTGTTCAAGTAGCTTTTTCTCTCCGCTGGAAAGCTGCACGCTCAGTGCCAGTGTTCTGCAGCTTCTTTCTTCACGTTTCAGCAGCTAGCACGCTCTCCGTGTGCAGGAGAAGCGGCTGAGGCTTCCTTGTCGGAGACGAGGCACCTTCGCCGGCAGAGAGCCTCCGGCCGGCCGCGGTGCGCTCCGGAGCGGGGGCTTGTGCCGAAAGAGGCCGGCAACAGGCGCTTACCTTTGGACAGCTCCGGATGCCCGTCTAATGCGTCTCTTGTCGCCTACACGGCAGGGAAAAGCTTTTCCACTCTGTCTAGGAAGGAGAAAGTGTGCCAGCAGAGCAAATGCCTCCCGGACTTTCCCTGCAATTCAGCAAGTGCTTTGCAGCTTGAAATTGGAAGGAAAGCCTCAGATTTAGCAGCCAGAGCTTCAGGAGGAGCAGCAGCGAGCACAGCATCGCTTTTGCAGCAGCTCCTTCCATGTGCATGTTTTTGGGAGTGGAAAGGCTTGCAGAGTGTTCAAGTAGCTTTTTCTCTCCGCTGGAAAGCTGCACGCTCAGTGCCAGTGTTCTGCAGCTTCTTTCTTCACGTTTCAGCAGCTAGCACGCTCTCCGTGTGCAGGAGAAGCGGCTGAGGCTTCCTTGCCGGAGACGAGGCACCTTCGCCGGCAGAGAGCCTCCGGCCGGCCGCGGTGCGCTCCGGAGCGGGGGCTTGTGCCGAAAGAGGCCGGGAACAGGCGCTTACCTTCGGACAGCTCCGGATGCCCGTCTAATGCGTCTCTTGTCGCCTACACGGCAGGGAAAAGCTTTTCCACTCTGTCTAGGAAGGAGAAAGTGTGCCAGCACAGCAAATGCCTCCCGGACTTTCCCTGCAATTCAGCAAGTGCTTTGCAGCTTGAAATTGGAAGGAAAGCCTCAGATTTAGCAGCCAGAGCTTCAGGAGGAGCAGCAGCGAGCACAGCATCGCTTTTGCAGCAGCTCCTTCCATGTGCATGTTTTTGGGAGTGGAAAGGCTTGCAGAGTGTTCAAGTAGCTTTTTCTCTCCGCTGGAAAGCTGCACGCTCAGTGCCAGTGTTCTGCAGCTTCTTTCTTCACGTTTCAGCAGCTAGCACGCTCTCCGTGTGCAGGAGAAGCGGCTGAGGCTTCCTTGCCGGAGACGAGGCACCTTCGCCGGCAGAGAGCCTCCGGCCGGCCGCGGTGCGCTCCGGAGCGGGGGCTTGTGCCGAAAGAGGCCGGGAACAGGCGCTTACCTTCGGACAGCTCCGGATGCCCGTCTAATGCGTCTCTTGTCGCCTACACGGCAGGGAAAAGCTTTTCCACTCTGTCTAGGAAGGAGAAAGTGTGCCAGCACAGCAAATGCCTCCCGGACTTTCCCTGCAATTCAGCAAGTGCTTTGCAGCTTGAAATTGGAAGGAAAGCCTCAGATTTAGCAGCCAGAGCTTCAGGAGGAGCAGCAGCGAGCACAGCATCGGTTTTGCAGCAGCTCCTTCCATGTGCATGTTTTTGGGAGTGGAAAGGCTTGCAGAGTGTTCAAGTAGCTTTTTCTCTCCGCTGGAAAGCTGCACGCTCAGTGCCAGTGTTCTGCAGCTTCTTTCTTCACGTTTCAGCAGCTAGCACGCTCTCCGTGTGCAGGAGAAGCGGCTGAGGCTTCCTTGCCGGAGACGAGGCACCTTCGCCGGCAGAGAGCCTCCGGCCGGCCGCGGTGCGCTCCGGAGCGGGGGCTTGTGCCGAAAGAGGCCGGGAACAGGCGCTTACCTTCGGACAGCTCCGGATGCCCGTCTAATGCGTCTCTTGTCGCCTACACGGCAGGGAAAAGCTTTTCCACTCTGTCTAGGAAGGAGAAAGTGTGCCAGCACAGCAAATGCCTCCCGGACTTTCCCTGCAATTCAGCAAGTGCTTTGCAGCTTGAAATTGGAAGGAAAGCCTCCGATTTAGCAGCCAGAGCTTCAGGAGGAGCAGCAGCGAGCACAGCATCGCTTTTGCAGCAGCTCCTTCCATGTGCATGTTTTTGGGAGTGGAAAGGCTTGCAGAGTGTTCAAGTAGCTTTTTCTCTCCGCTGGAAAGCTGCACGCTCAGTGCCAGTGTTCTGCAGCTTCTTTCTTCACGTTTCAGCAGCTAGCACGCTCTCCGCGTGCAGGAGAAGCGGCTGAGGCTTCCTTGCCGGAGAAGCGGCACCTTCGCCGGCAGAGAGCCTCTGGCCGGCCGCGGTGCGCTCCGGAGCGGGGACTTGTGCCGAAAGAGGCCGGCAACAGGCGCTTACCTTCGGACAGCTCCGGATGCCCGTCTAATGCGTCTCTTGTCGCCTACACGGCAGGGAAAAGCTTTTCCACTCTGTCTAGGAAGGAGAAAGTGTGCCAGCACAGCAAATGCCTCCCGGACTTTCCCTGCAATTCAGCAAGTGCTTTGCAGCTTGAAATTGGAAGGAAAGCCTCAGATTTAGCAGCCAGAGCTTCAGGAGCAGCAGCAGCGAGCACAGCATCGCTTTTGCAGCAGCTCCTTCCATGTGCATGTTTTTGGGAGTGGAAAGGCTTGCAGAGTGTTCAAGTAGCTTTTTCTCTCCGCTGGAAAGCTGCACGCTCAGTGCCAGTGTTCTGCAGCTTCTTTCTTCACGTTTCAGCAGCTAGCACGCTCTCCGCGTGCAGGAGAAGCGGCTGAGGCTTCCTTGCCGGAGAAGCGGCACCTTCGCCGGCAGAGAGCCTCTGGCCGGCCGCGGTGCGCTCCGGAGCGGGGGCTTGTGCCGAAAGAGGCCGGCAACAGGCGCTTACCTTCGGACAGCTCCGGATGCCCGTCTAATGCGTCTCTTGTCGCCTACACGGCAGGGAAAAGCTTTTCCACTCTGTCTAGGAAGGAGAAAGTGTGACAGCAGAGCAAATGCCACCCGGACTTTCCCTGCAATTCAGCAAGTGCTTTGCAGCTTGAAATTGGAAGGAAAGCCTCAGATTTAGCAGCCAGAGCTTCAGGAGGAGCAGCAGCGAGCACAGCATCGCTTTTGCAGCAGCTCCTTCCATGTGCATGTTTTTGGGAGTGGAAAGGCTTGCAGAGTGTTCAAGTAGCTTTTTCTCTCCGCTGGAAAGCTGCACGCTCAGTGCCAGTGTTCTGCAGCTTCTTTCTTCACGTTTCAGCAGCTAGCACGCTCTCCGTGTGCAGGAGAAGCGGCTGAGGCTTCCTTGCCGGAGACGAGGCACCTTCGCCGGCAGAGAGCCTCCGGCCGGCCGCGGTGCGCTCCGGAGCGGGGACTTGTGCCGAAAGAGGCCGGGAACAGGCGCTTACCTTCGGACAGCTCCGGATGCCCGTCTAATGCGTCTCTTGTCGCCTACACGGCAGGGAAAAGCTTTTCCACTCTGTCTAGGAAGGAGAAAGTGTGCCAGCACAGCAAATGCCTCCCGGACTTTCCCTGCAATTCAGCAAGTGCTTTGCAGCTTGAAATTGGAAGGAAAGCCTCAGATTTAGCAGCCAGAGCTTCAGGAGGAGCAGCAGCGAGCACAGCATCGCTTTTGCAGCAGCTCCTTCCATGTGCATGTTTTTGGGAGTGGAAAGGCTTGCAGAGTGTTCAAGTAGCTTTTTCTCTCCGCTGGAAAGCTGCACGCTCAGTGCCAGTGTTCTGCAGCTTCTTTCTTCACGTTTCAGCAGCTAGCACGCTCTCCGCGTGCAGGAGAAGCGGCTGAGGCTTCCTTGCCGGAGAAGCGGCACCTTCGCCGGCAGAGAGCCTCTGGCCGGCCGCGGTGCGCTCCGGAGCGGGGGCTTGTGCCGAAAGAGGCCGGCAACAGGCGCTTACCTTCGGACAGCTCCGGATGCCCGTCTAATGCGTCTCTTGTCGCCTACACGGCAGGGAAAAGCTTTTCCACTCTGTCTAGGAAGGAGAAAGTGTGCCAGCACAGCAAATGCCTCCCGGACTTTCCCTGCAATTCAGCAAGTGCTTTGCAGCTTGAAATTGGAAGGAAAGCCTCAGATTTAGCAGCCAGAGCTTCAGGAGGAGCAGCAGCGAGCACAGCATCGCTTTTGCAGCAGCTCCTTCCATGTGCATGTTTTTGGGAGTGGAAAGGCTTGCAGAGTGTTCAAGTAGCTTTTTCTCTCCGCTGGAAAGCTGCACGCTCAGTGCCAGTGTTCTGCAGCTTCTTTCTTCACGTTTCAGCAGCTAGCACGCTCTCCGTGTGCAGGAGAAGCGGCTGAGGCTTCCTTGCCGGAGACGAGGCACCTTCGCCGGCAGAGAGCCTCCGGCCGGCCGCGGTGCGCTCCGGAGCGGGGGCTTGTGCCGAAAGAGGCCGGCAACAGGCGCTTACCTTCGGACAGCTCCGGATGCCCGTCTAATGCGTCTCTTGTCGCCTACACGGCAGGGAAAAGCTTTTCCACTCTGTCTAGGAAGGAGAAAGTGTGCCAGCACAGCAAATGCCTCCCGGACTTTCCCTGCAATTCAGCAAGTGCTTTGCAGCTTGAAATTGGAAGGAAAGCCTCAGATTTAGCAGCCAGAGCTTCAGGAGGAGCAGCAGCGAGCACAGCATCGCTTTTGCAGCAGCTCCTTCCATGTGCATGTTTTTGGGAGTGGAAAGGCTTGCAGAGTGTTCAAGTAGCTTTTTCTCTCCGCTGGAAAGCTGCACGCTCAGTGCCAGTGTTCTGCAGCTTCTTTCTTCACGTTTCAGCAGCTAGCACGCTCTCCGTGTGCAGGAGAAGCGGCTGAGGCTTCCTTGCCGGAGACGAGGCACCTTCGCCGGCAGAGAGCCTCCGGCCGGCCGCGGTGCGCTCCGGAGCGGGGGCTTGTGCCGAAAGAGGCCGGCAACAGGCGCTTACCTTCGGACAGCTCCGGATGCCCGTCTAATGCGTCTCTTGTCGCCTACACGGCAGGGAAAAGCTTTTCCACTCTGTCTAGGAAGGAGAAAGTGTGCCAGCAGAGCAAATGCCTCCCGGACTTTCCCTGCAATTCAGCAAGTGCTTTGCAGCTTGAAATTGGAAGGAAAGCCTCCGATTTAGCAGCCAGAGCTTCAGGAGGAGCAGCAGCGAGCACAGCATCGCTTTTGCAGCAGCTCCTTCCATGTGCATGTTTTTGGGAGTGGAAAGGCTTGCAGAGTGTTCAAGTAGCTTTTTCTCTCCGCTGGAAAGCTGCACGCTCAGTGCCAGTGTTCTGCAGCTTCTTTCTTCACGTTTCAGCAGCTAGCACGCTCTCCGTGTGCAGGAGAAGCGGCTGAGGCTTCCTTGCCGGAGACGAGGCACCTTCGCCGGCAGAGAGCCTCCGGCCGGCCGCGGTGCGCTCCGGAGCGGGGGCTTGTGCCGAAAGAGGCCGGGAACAGGCGCTTACCTTCGGACAGCTCCGGATGCCCGTCTAATGCGTCTCTTGTCGCCTACACGGCAGGGAAAAGCTTTTCCACTCTGTCTAGGAAGGAGAAAGTGTGCCAGCACAGCAAATGCCTCCCGGACTTTCCCTGCAATTCAGCAAGTGCTTTGCAGCTTGAAATTGGAAGGAAAGCCTCAGATTTAGCAGCCAGAGCTTCAGGAGGAGCAGCAGCGAGCACAGCATCGCTTTTGCAGCAGCTCCTTCCATGTGCATGTTTTTGGGAGTGGAAAGGCTTGCAGAGTGTTCAAGTAGCTTTTTCTCTCCGCTGGAAAGCTGCACGCTCAGTGCCAGTGTTCTGCAGCTTCTTTCTTCACGTTTCAGCAGCTAGCACGCTCTCCGTGTGCAGGAGAAGCGGCTGAGGCTTCCTTGCCGGAGACGAGGCACCTTCGCCGGCAGAGAGCCTCCGGCCGGCCGCGGTGCGCTCCGGAGCGGGGGCTTGTGCCGAAAGAGGCCGGCAACAGGCGCTTACCTTCGGACAGCTCCGGATGCCCGTCTAATGCGTCTCTTGTCGCCTACACGGCAGGGAAAAGCTTTTCCACTCTGTCTAGGAAGGAGAAAGTGTGCCAGCACAGCAAATGCCTCCCGGACTTTCCCTGCAATTCAGCAAGTGCTTTGCAGCTTGAAATTGGAAGGAAAGCCTCAGATTTAGCAGCCAGAGCTTCAGGAGGAGCAGCAGCGAGCACAGCATCGCTTTTGCAGCAGCTCCTTCCATGTGCATGTTTTTGGGAGTGGAAAGGCTTGCAGAGTGTTCAAGTAGCTTTTTCTCTCCGCTGGAAAGCTGCACGCTCAGTGCCAGTGTTCTGCAGCTTCTTTCTTCACGTTTCAGCAGCTAGCACGCTCTCCGTGTGCAGGAGAAGCGGCTGAGGCTTCCTTGCCGGAGACGAGGCACCTTCGCCGGCAGAGAGCCTCCGGCCGGCCGCGGTGCGCTCCGGAGCGGGGGCTTGTGCCGAAAGAGGCCGGGAACAGGCGCTTACCTTCGGACAGCTCCGGATGCCCGTCTAATGCGTCTCTTGTCGCCTACACGGCAGGGAAAAGCTTTTCCACTCTGTCTAGGAAGGAGAAAGTGTGCCAGCACAGCAAATGCCTCCCGGACTTTCCCTGCAATTCAGCAAGTGCTTTGCAGCTTGAAATTGGAAGGAAAGCCTCAGATTTAGCAGCCAGAGCTTCAGGAGGAGCAGCAGCGAGCACAGCATCGCTTTTGCAGCAGCTCCTTCCATGTGCATGTTTTTGGGAGTGGAAAGGCTTGCAGAGTGTTCAAGTAGCTTTTTCTCTCCGCTGGAAAGCTGCACGCTCAGTGCCAGTGTTCTGCAGCTTCTTTCTTCACGTTTCAGCAGCTAGCACGCTCTCCGTGTGCAGGAGAAGCGGCTGAGGCTTCCTTGCCGGAGACGAGGCACCTTCGCCGGCAGAGAGCCTCCGGCCGGCCGCGGTGCGCTCCGGAGCGGGGGCTTGTGCCGAAAGAGGCCGGCAACAGGCGCTTACCTTCGGACAGCTCCGGATGCCCGTCTAATGCGTCTCTTGTCGCCTACACGGCAGGGAAAAGCTTTTCCACTCTGTCTAGGAAGGAGAAAGTGTGCCAGCACAGCAAATGCCTCCCGGACTTTCCCTGCAATTCAGCAAGTGCTTTGCAGCTTGAAATTGGAAGGAAAGCCTCCGATTTAGCAGCCAGAGCTTCAGGAGGAGCAGCAGCGAGCACAGCATCGCTTTTGCAGCAGCTCCTTCCATGTGCATGTTTTTGGGAGTGGAAAGGCTTGCAGAGTGTTCAAGTAGCTTTTTCTCTCCGCTGGAAAGCTGCACGCTCAGTGCCAGTGTTCTGCAGCTTCTTTCTTCACGTTTCAGCAGCTAGCACGCTCTCCGCGTGCAGGAGAAGCGGCTGAGGCTTCCTTGCCGGAGACGAGGCACCTTCGCCGGCAGAGAGCCTCCGGCCGGCCGCGGTGCGCTCCGGAGCGGGGGCTTGTGCCGAAAGAGGCCGGGAACAGGCGCTTACCTTCGGACAGCTCCGGATGCCCGTCTAATGCGTCTCTTGTCGCCTACACGGCAGGGAAAAGCTTTTCCACTCTGTCTAGGAAGGAGAAAGTGTGCCAGCACAGCAAATGCCTCCCGGACTTTCCCTGCAATTCAGCAAGTGCTTTGCAGCTTGAAATTGGAAGGAAAGCCTCAGATTTAGCAGCCAGAGCTTCAGGAGCAGCAGCAGCGAGCACAGCATCGCTTTTGCAGCAGCTCCTTCCATGTGCATGTTTTTGGGAGTGGAAAGGCTTGCAGAGTGTTCAAGTAGCTTTTTCTCTCCGCTGGAAAGCTGCACGCTCAGTGCCAGTGTTCTGCAGCTTCTTTCTTCACGTTTCAGCAGCTAGCACGCTCTCCGTGTGCAGGAGAAGCGGCTGAGGCTTCCTTGCCGGAGACGAGGCACCTTCGCCGGCAGAGAGCCTCCGGCCGGCCGCGGTGCGCTCCGGAGCGGGGGCTTGTGCCGAAAGAGGCCGGCAACAGGCGCTTACCTTCGGACAGCTCCGGATGCCCGTCTAATGCGTCTCTTGTCGCCTACACGGCAGGGAAAAGCTTTTCCACTCTGTCTAGGAAGGAGAAAGTGTGCCAGCAGAGCAAATGCCTCCCGGACTTTCCCTGCAATTCAGCAAGTGCTTTGCAGCTTGAAATTGGAAGGAAAGCCTCCGATTTAGCAGCCAGAGCTTCAGGAGGAGCAGCAGCGAGCACAGCATCGCTTTTGCAGCAGCTCCTTCCATGTGCATGTTTTTGGGAGTGGAAAGGCTTGCAGAGTGTTCAAGTAGCTTTTTCTCTCCGCTGGAAAGCTGCACGCTCAGTGCCAGTGTTCTGCAGCTTCTTTCTTCACGTTTCAGCAGCTAGCACGCTCTCCGTGTGCAGGAGAAGCGGCTGAGGCTTCCTTGCCGGAGACGAGGCACCTTCGCCGGCAGAGAGCCTCCGGCCGGCCGCGGTGCGCTCCGGAGCGGGGGCTTGTGCCGAAAGAGGCCGGGAACAGGCGCTTACCTTCGGACAGCTCCGGATGCCCGTCTAATGCGTCTCTTGTCGCCTACACGGCAGGGAAAAGCTTTTCCACTCTGTCTAGGAAGGAGAAAGTGTGCCAGCACAGCAAATGCCTCCCGGACTTTCCCTGCAATTCAGCAAGTGCTTTGCAGCTTGAAATTGGAAGGAAAGCCTCAGATTTAGCAGCCAGAGCTTCAGGAGCAGCAGCAGCGAGCACAGCATCGCTTTTGCAGCAGCTCCTTCCATGTGCATGTTTTTGGGAGTGGAAAGGCTTGCAGAGTGTTCAAGTAGCTTTTTCTCTCCGCTGGAAAGCTGCACGCTCAGTGCCAGTGTTCTGCAGCTTCTTTCTTCACGTTTCAGCAGCTAGCACGCTCTCCGTGTGCAGGAGAAGCGGCTGAGGCTTCCTTGCCGGAGACGAGGCACCTTCGCCGGCAGAGAGCCTCCGGCCGGCCGCGGTGCGCTCCGGAGCGGGGGCTTGTGCCGAAAGAGGCCGGGAACAGGCGCTTACCTTTGGACAGCTCCGGATGCCCGTCTAATGCGTCTCTTGTCGCCTACACGGCAGGGAAAAGCTTTTCCACTCTGTCTAGGAAGGAGAAAGTGTGCCAGCAGAGCAAATGCCTCCTGGACTTTCCCTGCAATTCAGCAAGTGCTTTGCAGCTTGAAATTGGAAGGAAAGCCTCAGATTTAGCAGCCAGAGCTTCAGGAGCAGCAGCAGCGAGCACAGCATCGCTTTTGCAGCAGCTCCTTCCATGTGCATGTTTTTGGGAGTGGAAAGGCTTGCAGAGTGTTCAAGTAGCTTTTTCTCTCCGCTGGAAAGCTGCACGCTCAGTGCCAGTGTTCTGCAGCTTCTTTCTTCACGTTTCAGCAGCTAGCACGCTCTCCGTGTGCAGGAGAAGCGGCTGAGGCTTCCTTGCCGGAGACGAGGCACCTTCGCCGGCAGAGAGCCTCCGGCCGGCCGCGGTGCGCTCCGGAGCGGGGGCTTGTGCCGAAAGAGGCCGGGAACAGGCGCTTACCTTCGGACAGCTCCGGATGCCCGTCTAATGCGTCTCTTGTCGCCTACACGGCAGGGAAAAGCTTTTCCACTCTGTCTAGGAAGGAGAAAGTGTGCCAGCAGAGCAAATGCCTCCCGGACTTTCCCTGCAATTCAGCAAGTGCTTTGCAGCTTGAAATTGGAAGGAAAGCCTCAGATTTAGCAGCCAGAGCTTCAGGAGGAGCAGCAGCGAGCACAGCATCGCTTTTGCAGCAGCTCCTTCCATGTGCATGTTTTTGGGAGTGGAAAGGCTTGCAGAGTGTTCAAGTAGCTTTTTCTCTCCGCTGGAAAGCTGCACGCTCAGTGCCAGTGTTCTGCAGCTTCTTTCTTCACGTTTCAGCAGCTAGCACGCTCTCCGTGTGCAGGAGAAGCGGCTGAGGCTTCCTTGCCGGAGACGAGGCACCTTCGCCGGCAGAGAGCCTCCGGCCGGCCGCGGTGCGCTCCGGAGCGGGGGCTTGTGCCGAAAGAGGCCGGGAACAGGCGCTTACCTTCGGACAGCTCCGGATGCCCGTCTAATGCGTCTCTTGTCGCCTACACGGCAGGGAAAAGCTTTTCCACTCTGTCTAGGAAGGAGAAAGTGTGCCAGCACAGCAAATGCCTCCCGGACTTTCCCTGCAATTCAGCAAGTGCTTTGCAGCTTGAAATTGGAAGGAAAGCCTCCGATTTAGCAGCCAGAGCTTCAGGAGGAGCAGCAGCGAGCACAGCATCGCTTTTGCAGCAGCTCCTTCCATGTGCATGTTTTTGGGAGTGGAAAGGCTTGCAGAGTGTTCAAGTAGCTTTTTCTCTCCGCTGGAAAGCTGCACGCTCAGTGCCAGTGTTCTGCAGCTTCTTTCTTCACGTTTCAGCAGCTAGCACGCTCTCCGCGTGCAGGAGAAGCGGCTGAGGCTTCCTTGCCGGAGAAGCGGCACCTTCGCCGGCAGAGAGCCTCTGGCCGGCCGCGGTGCGCTCCGGAGCGGGGACTTGTGCCGAAAGAGGCCGGCAACAGGCGCTTACCTTCGGACAGCTCCGGATGCCCGTCTAATGCGTCTCTTGTCGCCTACACGGCAGGGAAAAGCTTTTCCACTCTGTCTAGGAAGGAGAAAGTGTGCCAGCACAGCAAATGCCTCCCGGACTTTCCCTGCAATTCAGCAAGTGCTTTGCAGCTTGAAATTGGAAGGAAAGCCTCCGATTTAGCAGCCAGAGCTTCAGGAGGAGCAGCAGCGAGCACAGCATCGCTTTTGCAGCAGCTCCTTCCATGTGCATGTTTTTGGGAGTGGAAAGGCTTGCAGAGTGTTCAAGTAGCTTTTTCTCTCCGCTGGAAAGCTGCACGCTCAGTGCCAGTGTTCTGCAGCTTCTTTCTTCACGTTTCAGCAGCTAGCACGCTCTCCGCGTGCAGGAGAAGCGGCTGAGGCTTCCTTGCCGGAGACGAGGCACCTTCGCCGGCAGAGAGCCTCCGGCCGGCCGCGGTGCGCTCCGGAGCGGGGGCTTGTGCCGAAAGAGGCCGGCAACAGGCGCTTACCTTCGGACAGCTCCGGATGCCCGTCTAATGCGTCTCTTGTCGCCTACACGGCAGGGAAAAGCTTTTCCACTCTGTCTAGGAAGGAGAAAGTGTGCCAGCACAGCAAATGCCTCCCGGACTTTCCCTGCAATTCAGCAAGTGCTTTGCAGCTTGAAATTGGAAGGAAAGCCTCCGATTTAGCAGCCAGAGCTTCAGGAGGAGCAGCAGCGAGCACAGCATCGCTTTTGCAGCAGCTCCTTCCATGTGCATGTTTTTGGGAGTGGAAAGGCTTGCAGAGTGTTCAAGTAGCTTTTTCTCTCCGCTGGAAAGCTGCACGCTCAGTGCCAGTGTTCTGCAGCTTCTTTCTTCACGTTTCAGCAGCTAGCACGCTCTCCGTGTGCAGGAGAAGCGGCTGAGGCTTCCTTGCCGGAGACGAGGCACCTTCGCCGGCAGAGAGCATCCGGCCGGCCGCGGTGCGCTCCGGAGCGGGGGCTTGTGCCGAAAGAGGCCGGCAACAGGCGCTTACCTTCGGACAGCTCCGGATGCCCGTCTAATGCGTCTCTTGTCGCCTACACGGCAGGGAAAAGCTTTTCCACTCTGTCTAGGAAGGAGAAAGTGTGCCAGCAGAGCAAATGCCTCCCGGACTTTCCCTGCAATTCAGCAAGTGCTTTGCAGCTTGAAATTGGAAGGAAAGCCTCCGATTTAGCAGCCAGAGCTTCAGGAGGAGCAGCAGCGAGCACAGCATCGCTTTTGCAGCAGCTCCTTCCATGTGCATGTTTTTGGGAGTGGAAAGGCTTGCAGAGTGTTCAAGTAGCTTTTTCTCTCCGCTGGAAAGCTGCACGCTCAGTGCCAGTGTTCTGCAGCTTCTTTCTTCACGTTTCAGCAGCTAGCACGCTCTCCGTGTGCAGGAGAAGCGGCTGAGGCTTCCTTGCCGGAGACGAGGCACCTTCGCCGGCAGAGAGCCTCCGGCCGGCCGCGGTGCGCTCCGGAGCGGGGGCTTGTGCCGAAAGAGGCCGGCAACAGGCGCTTACCTTCGGACAGCTCCGGATGCCCGTCTAATGCGTCTCTTGTCGCCTACACGGCAGGGAAAAGCTTTTCCACTCTGTCTAGGAAGGAGAAAGTGTGCCAGCACAGCAAATGCCTCCCGGACTTTCCCTGCAATTCAGCAAGTGCTTTGCAGCTTGAAATTGGAAGGAAAGCCTCAGATTTAGCAGCCAGAGCTTCAGGAGGAGCAGCAGCGAGCACAGCATCGCTTTTGCAGCAGCTCCTTCCATGTGCATGTTTTTGGGAGTGGAAAGGCTTGCAGAGTGTTCAAGTAGCTTTTTCTCTCCGCTGGAAAGCTGCACGCTCAGTGCCAGTGTTCTGCAGCTTCTTTCTTCACGTTTCAGCAGCTAGCACGCTCTCCGTGTGCAGGAGAAGCGGCTGAGGCTTCCTTGCCGGAGACGAGGCACCTTCGCCGGCAGAGAGCCTCCGGCCGGCCGCGGTGCGCTCCGGAGCGGGGGCTTGTGCCGAAAGAGGCCGGCAACAGGCGCTTACCTTCGGACAGCTCCGGATGCCCGTCTAATGCGTCTCTTGTCGCCTACACGGCAGGGAAAAGCTTTTCCACTCTGTCTAGGAAGGAGAAAGTGTGCCAGCAGAGCAAATGCCTCCCGGACTTTCCCTGCAATTCAGCAAGTGCTTTGCAGCTTGAAATTGGAAGGAAAGCCTCCGATTTAGCAGCCAGAGCTTCAGGAGGAGCAGCAGCGAGCACAGCATCGCTTTTGCAGCAGCTCCTTCCATGTGCATGTTTTTGGGAGTGGAAAGGCTTGCAGAGTGTTCAAGTAGCTTTTTCTCTCCGCTGGAAAGCTGCACGCTCAGTGCCAGTGTTCTGCAGCTTCTTTCTTCACGTTTCAGCAGCTAGCACGCTCTCCGTGTGCAGGAGAAGCGGCTGAGGCTTCCTTGCCGGAGACGAGGCACCTTCGCCGGCAGAGAGCATCCGGCCGGCCGCGGTGCGCTCCGGAGCGGGGGCTTGTGCCGAAAGAGGCCGGAACAGGCGCTTACCTTCGGACAGCTCCGGATGCCCGTCTAATGCGTCTCTTGTCGCCTACACGGCAGGGAAAAGCTTTTCCACTCTGTCTAGGAAGGAGAAAGTGTGCCAGCAGAGCAAATGCCTCCCGGACTTTCCCTGCAATTCAGCAAGTGCTTTGCAGCTTGAAATTGGAAGGAAAGCCTCAGATTTAGCAGCCAGAGCTTCAGGAGCAGCAGCAGCGAGCACAGCATCGCTTTTGCAGCAGCTCCTTCCATGTGCATGTTTTTGGGAGTGGAAAGGCTTGCAGAGTGTTCAAGTAGCTTTTTCTCTCCGCTGGAAAGCTGCACGCTCAGTGCCAGTGTTCTGCAGCTTCTTTCTTCACGTTTCAGCAGCTAGCACGCTCTCCGTGTGCAGGAGAAGCGGCTGAGGCTTCCTTGCCGGAGAAGCGGCACCTTCGCCGGCAGAGAGCCTCCGGCCGGCCGCGGTGCGCTCCGGAGCGGGGGCTTGTGCCGAAAGAGGCCGGCAACAGGCGCTTACCTTCGGACAGCTCCGGATGCCCGTCTAATGCGTCTCTTGTCGCCTACACGGCAGGGAAAAGCTTTTCCACTCTGTCTAGGAAGGAGAAAGTGTGCCAGCACAGCAAATGCCTCCCGGACTTTCCCTGCAATTCAGCAAGTGCTTTGCAGCTTGAAATTGGAAGGAAAGCCTCAGATTTAGCAGCCAGAGCTTCAGGAGGAGCAGCAGCGAGCACAGCATCGCTTTTGCAGCAGCTCCTTCCATGTGCATGTTTTTGGGAGTGGAAAGGCTTGCAGAGTGTTCAAGTAGCTTTTTCTCTCCGCTGGAAAGCTGCACGCTCAGTGCCAGTGTTCTGCAGCTTCTTTCTTCACGTTTCAGCAGCTAGCACGCTCTCCGCGTGCAGGAGAAGCGGCTGAGGCTTCCTTGCCGGAGACGAGGCACCTTCGCCGGCAGAGAGCCTCCGGCCGGCCGCGGTGCGCTCCGGAGCGGGGGCTTGTGCCGAAAGAGGCCGGCAACAGGCGCTTACCTTCGGACAGCTCCGGATGCCCGTCTAATGCGTCTCTTGTCGCCTACACGGCAGGGAAAAGCTTTTCCACTCTGTCTAGGAAGGAGAAAGTGTGCCAGCACAGCAAATGCCTCCCGGACTTTCCCTGCAATTCAGCAAGTGCTTTGCAGCTTGAAATTGGAAGGAAAGCCTCAGATTTAGCAGCCAGAGCTTCAGGAGGAGCAGCAGCGAGCACAGCATCGCTTTTGCAGCAGCTCCTTCCATGTGCATGTTTTTGGGAGTGGAAAGGCTTGCAGAGTGTTCAAGTAGCTTTTTCTCTCCGCTGGAAAGCTGCACGCTCAGTGCCAGTGTTCTGCAGCTTCTTTCTTCACGTTTCAGCAGCTAGCACGCTCTCCGTGTGCAGGAGAAGCGGCTGAGGCTTCCTTGCCGGAGACGAGGCACCTTCGCCGGCAGAGAGCATCCGGCCGGCCGCGGTGCGCTCCGGAGCGGGGGCTTGTGCCGAAAGAGGCCGGCAACAGGCGCTTACCTTCGGACAGCTCCGGATGCCCGTCTAATGCGTCTCTTGTCGCCTACACGGCAGGGAAAAGCTTTTCCACTCTGTCTAGGAAGGAGAAAGTGTGCCAGCAGAGCAAATGCCTCCCGGACTTTCCCTGCAATTCAGCAAGTGCTTTGCAGCTTGAAATTGGAAGGAAAGCCTCAGATTTAGCAGCCAGAGCTTCAGGAGGAGCAGCAGCGAGCACAGCATCGCTTTTGCAGCAGCTCCTTCCATGTGCATGTTTTTGGGAGTGGAAAGGCTTGCAGAGTGTTCAAGTAGCTTTTTCTCTCCGCTGGAAAGCTGCACGCTCAGTGCCAGTGTTCTGCAGCTTCTTTCTTCACGTTTCAGCAGCTAGCACGCTCTCCGTGTGCAGGAGAAGCGGCTGAGGCTTCCTTGCCGGAGACGAGGCACCTTCGCCGGCAGAGAGCCTCCGGCCGGCCGCGGTGCGCTCCGGAGCGGGGGCTTGTGCCGAAAGAGGCCGGGAACAGGCGCTTACCTTCGGACAGCTCCGGATGCCCGTCTAATGCGTCTCTTGTCGCCTACACGGCAGGGAAAAGCTTTTCCACTCTGTCTAGGAAGGAGAAAGTGTGCCAGCACAGCAAATGCCTCCCGGACTTTCCCTGCAATTCAGCAAGTGCTTTGCAGCTTGAAATTGGAAGGAAAGCCTCCGATTTAGCAGCCAGAGCTTCAGGAGGAGCAGCAGCGAGCACAGCATCGCTTTTGCAGCAGCTCCTTCCATGTGCATGTTTTTGGGAGTGGAAAGGCTTGCAGAGTGTTCAAGTAGCTTTTTCTCTCCGCTGGAAAGCTGCACGCTCAGTGCCAGTGTTCTGCAGCTTCTTTCTTCACGTTTCAGCAGCTAGCACGCTCTCCGTGTGCAGGAGAAGCGGCTGAGGCTTCCTTGCCGGAGACGAGGCACCTTCGCCGGCAGAGAGCCTCCGGCCGGCCGCGGTGCGCTCCGGAGCGGGGGCTTGTGCCGAAAGAGGCCGGCAACAGGCGCTTACCTTCGGACAGCTCCGGATGCCCGTCTAATGCGTCTCTTGTCGCCTACACGGCAGGGAAAAGCTTTTCCACTCTGTCTAGGAAGGAGAAAGTGTGCCAGCACAGCAAATGCCTCCTGGACTTTCCCTGCAATTCAGCAAGTGCTTTGCAGCTTGAAATTGGAAGGAAAGCCTCAGATTTAGCAGCCAGAGCTTCAGGAGGAGCAGCAGCGAGCACAGCATCGGTTTTGCAGCAGCTCCTTCCATGTGCATGTTTTTGGGAGTGGAAAGGCTTGCAGAGTGTTCAAGTAGCTTTTTCTCTCCGCTGGAAAGCTGCACGCTCAGTGCCAGTGTTCTGCAGCTTCTTTCTTCACGTTTCAGCAGCTAGCACGCTCTCCGTGTGCAGGAGAAGCGGCTGAGGCTTCCTTGCCGGAGACGAGGCACCTTCGCCGGCAGAGAGCCTCCGGCCGGCCGCGGTGCGCTCCGGAGCGGGGGCTTGTGCCGAAAGAGGCCGGGAACAGGCGCTTACCTTCGGACAGCTCCGGATGCCCGTCTAATGCGTCTCTTGTCGCCTACACGGCAGGGAAAAGCTTTTCCACTCTGTCTAGGAAGGAGAAAGTGTGCCAGCACAGCAAATGCCTCCCGGACTTTCCCTGCAATTCAGCAAGTGCTTTGCAGCTTGAAATTGGAAGGAAAGCCTCAGATTTAGCAGCCAGAGCTTCAGGAGCAGCAGCAGCGAGCACAGCATCGCTTTTGCAGCAGCTCCTTCCATGTGCATGTTTTTGGGAGTGGAAAGGCTTGCAGAGTGTTCAAGTAGCTTTTTCTCTCCGCTGGAAAGCTGCACGCTCAGTGCCAGTGTTCTGCAGCTTCTTTCTTCACGTTTCAGCAGCTAGCACGCTCTCCGTGTGCAGGAGAAGCGGCTGAGGCTTCCTTGCCGGAGACGAGGCACCTTCGCCGGCAGAGAGCCTCCGGCCGGCCGCGGTGCGCTCCGGAGCGGGGGCTTGTGCCGAAAGAGGCCGGCAACAGGCGCTTACCTTCGGACAGCTCCGGATGCCCGTCTAATGCGTCTCTTGTCGCCTACACGGCAGGGAAAAGCTTTTCCACTCTGTCTAGGAAGGAGAAAGTGTGCCAGCAGAGCAAATGCCTCCCGGACTTTCCCTGCAATTCAGCAAGTGCTTTGCAGCTTGAAATTGGAAGGAAAGCCTCCGATTTAGCAGCCAGAGCTTCAGGAGGAGCAGCAGCGAGCACAGCATCGCTTTTGCAGCAGCTCCTTCCATGTGCATGTTTTTGGGAGTGGAAAGGCTTGCAGAGTGTTCAAGTAGCTTTTTCTCTCCGCTGGAAAGCTGCACGCTCAGTGCCAGTGTTCTGCAGCTTCTTTCTTCACGTTTCAGCAGCTAGCACGCTCTCCGTGTGCAGGAGAAGCGGCTGAGGCTTCCTTGCCGGAGACGAGGCACCTTCGCCGGCAGAGAGCCTCCGGCCGGCCGCGGTGCGCTCCGGAGCGGGGGCTTGTGCCGAAAGAGGCCGGCAACAGGCGCTTACCTTCGGACAGCTCCGGATGCCCGTCTAATGCGTCTCTTGTCGCCTACACGGCAGGGAAAAGCTTTTCCACTCTGTCTAGGAAGGAGAAAGTGTGCCAGCACAGCAAATGCCTCCCGGACTTTCCCTGCAATTCAGCAAGTGCTTTGCAGCTTGAAATTGGAAGGAAAGCCTCAGATTTAGCAGCCAGAGCTTCAGGAGGAGCAGCAGCGAGCACAGCATCGCTTTTGCAGCAGCTCCTTCCATGTGCATGTTTTTGGGAGTGGAAAGGCTTGCAGAGTGTTCAAGTAGCTTTTTCTCTCCGCTGGAAAGCTGCACGCTCAGTGCCAGTGTTCTGCAGCTTCTTTCTTCACGTTTCAGCAGCTAGCACGCTCTCCGTGTGCAGGAGAAGCGGCTGAGGCTTCCTTGCCGGAGACGAGGCACCTTCGCCGGCAGAGAGCCTCCGGCCGGCCGCGGTGCGCTCCGGAGCGGGGGCTTGTGCCGAAAGAGGCCGGCAACAGGCGCTTACCTTCGGACAGCTCCGGATGCCCGTCTAATGCGTCTCTTGTCGCCTACACGGCAGGGAAAAGCTTTTCCACTCTGTCTAGGAAGGAGAAAGTGTGCCAGCAGAGCAAATGCCTCCCGGACTTTCCCTGCAATTCAGCAAGTGCTTTGCAGCTTGAAATTGGAAGGAAAGCCTCAGATTTAGCAGCCAGAGCTTCAGGAGGAGCAGCAGCGAGCACAGCATCGGTTTTGCAGCAGCTCCTTCCATGTGCATGTTTTTGGGAGTGGAAAGGCTTGCAGAGTGTTCAAGTAGCTTTTTCTCTCCGCTGGAAAGCTGCACGCTCAGTGCCAGTGTTCTACAGCTTCTTTCTTCACGTTTCAGCAGCTAGCACGCTCTCCGTGTGCAGGAGAAGCGGCTGAGGCTTCCTTGCCGGAGACGAGGCACCTTCGCCGGCAGAGAGCCTCCGGCCGGCCGCGGTGCGCTCCGGAGCGGGGGCTTGTGCCGAAAGAGGCCGGGAACAGGCGCTTACCTTCGGACAGCTCCGGATGCCCGTCTAATGCGTCTCTTGTCGCCTACACGGCAGGGAAAAGCTTTTCCACTCTGTCTAGGAAGGAGAAAGTGTGCCAGCACAGCAAATGCCTCCCGGACTTTCCCTGCAATTCAGCAAGTGCTTTGCAGCTTGAAATTGGAAGGAAAGCCTCAGATTTAGCAGCCAGAGCTTCAGGAGGAGCAGCAGCGAGCACAGCATCGCTTTTGCAGCAGCTCCTTCCATGTGCATGTTTTTGGGAGTGGAAAGGCTTGCAGAGTGTTCAAGTAGCTTTTTCTCTCCGCTGGAAAGCTGCACGCTCAGTGCCAGTGTTCTGCAGCTTCTTTCTTCACGTTTCAGCAGCTAGCACGCTCTCCGTGTGCAGGAGAAGCGGCTGAGGCTTCCTTGCCGGAGACGAGGCACCTTCGCCGGCAGAGAGCCTCCGGCCGGCCGCGGTGCTCTCCGGAGCGGGGGCTTGTGCCGAAAGAGGCCGGCAACAGGCGCTTACCTTCGGACAGCTCCGGATGCCCGTCTAATGCGTCTCTTGTCGCCTACACGGCAGGGAAAAGCTTTTCCACTCTGTCTAGGAAGGAGAAAGTGTGCCAGCAGAGCAAATGCCTCCCGGACTTTCCCTGCAATTCAGCAAGTGCTTTGCAGCTTGAAATTGGAAGGAAAGCCTCAGATTTAGCAGCCAGAGCTTCAGGAGGAGCAGCAGCGAGCACAGCATCGCTTTTGCAGCAGCTCCTTCCATGTGCATGTTTTTGGGAGTGGAAAGGCTTGCAGAGTGTTCAAGTAGCTTTTTCTCTCCGCTGGAAAGCTGCACGCTCAGTGCCAGTGTTCTGCAGCTTCTTTCTTCACGTTTCAGCAGCTAGCACGCTCTCCGTGTGCAGGAGAAGCGGCTGAGGCTTCCTTGCCGGAGACGAGGCACCTTCGCCGGCAGAGAGCCTCCGGCCGGCCGCGGTGCGCTCCGGAGCGGGGGCTTGTGCCGAAAGAGGCCGGCAACAGGCGCTTACCTTCGGACAGCTCCGGATGCCCGTCTAATGCGTCTCTTGTCGCCTACACGGCAGGGAAAAGCTTTTCCACTCTGTCTAGGAAGGAGAAAGTGTGCCAGCACAGCAAATGCCTCCCGGACTTTCCCTGCAATTCAGCAAGTGCTTTGCAGCTTGAAATTGGAAGGAAAGCCTCCGATTTAGCAGCCAGAGCTTCAGGAGGAGCAGCAGCGAGCACAGCATCGCTTTTGCAGCAGCTCCTTCCATGTGCATGTTTTTGGGAGTGGAAAGGCTTGCAGAGTGTTCAAGTAGCTTTTTCTCTCCGCTGGAAAGCTGCACGCTCAGTGCCAGTGTTCTGCAGCTTCTTTCTTCACGTTTCAGCAGCTAGCACGCTCTCCGTGTGCAGGAGAAGCGGCTGAGGCTTCCTTGCCGGAGAAGCGGCACCTTCGCCGGCAGAGAGCCTCCGGCCGGCCGCGGTGCGCTCCGGAGCGGGGGCTTGTGCCGAAAGAGGCCGGCAACAGGCGCTTACCTTCGGACAGCTCCGGATGCCCGTCTAATGCGTCTCTTGTCGCCTACACGGCAGGGAAAAGCTTTTCCACTCTGTCTAGGAAGGAGAAAGTGTGCCAGCAGAGCAAATGCCTCCCGGACTTTCCCTGCAATTCAGCAAGTGCTTTGCAGCTTGAAATTGGAAGGAAAGCCTCCGATTTAGCAGCCAGAGCTTCAGGAGGAGCAGCAGCGAGCACAGCATCGCTTTTGCAGCAGCTCCTTCCATGTGCATGTTTTTGGGAGTGGAAAGGCTTGCAGAGTGTTCAAGTAGCTTTTTCTCTCCGCTGGAAAGCTGCACGCTCAGTGCCAGTGTTCTGCAGCTTCTTTCTTCACGTTTCAGCAGCTAGCACGCTCTCCGTGTGCAGGAGAAGCGGCTGAGGCTTCCTTGCCGGAGACGAGGCACCTTCGCCGGCAGAGAGCCTCCGGCCGGCCGCGGTGCGCTCCGGAGCGGGGGCTTGTGCCGAAAGAGGCCGGGAACAGGCGCTTACCTTCGGACAGCTCCGGATGCCCGTCTAATGCGTCTCTTGTCGCCTACACGGCAGGGAAAAGCTTTTCCACTCTGTCTAGGAAGGAGAAAGTGTGCCAGCACAGCAAATGCCTCCAGGACTTTCCCTGCAATTCAGCAAGTGCTTTGCAGCTTGAAATTGGAAGGAAAGCCTCAGATTTAGCAGCCAGAGCTTCAGGAGGAGCAGCAGCGAGCACAGCATCGCTTTTGCAGCAGCTCCTTCCATGTGCATGTTTTTGGGAGTGGAAAGGCTTGCAGAGTGTTCAAGTAGCTTTTTCTCTCCGCTGGAAAGCTGCACGCTCAGTGCCAGTGTTCTGCAGCTTCTTTCTTCACGTTTCAGCAGCTAGCACGCTCTCCGTGTGCAGGAGAAGCGGCTGAGGCTTCCTTGCCGGAGACGAGGCACCTTCGCCGGCAGAGAGCCTCCGGCCGGCCGCGGTGCGCTCCGGAGCGGGGGCTTGTGCCGAAAGAGGCCGGCAACAGGCGCTTACCTTCGGACAGCTCCGGATGCCCGTCTAATGCGTCTCTTGTCGCCTACACGGCAGGGAAAAGCTTTTCCACTCTGTCTAGGAAGGAGAAAGTGTGCCAGCAGAGCAAATGCCTCCCGGACTTTCCCTGCAATTCAGCAAGTGCTTTGCAGCTTGAAATTGGAAGGAAAGCCTCCGATTTAGCAGCCAGAGCTTCAGGAGGAGCAGCAGCGAGCACAGCATCGCTTTTGCAGCAGCTCCTTCCATGTGCATGTTTTTGGGAGTGGAAAGGCTTGCAGAGTGTTCAAGTAGCTTTTTCTCTCCGCTGGAAAGCTGCACGCTCAGTGCCAGTGTTCTGCAGCTTCTTTCTTCACGTTTCAGCAGCTAGCACGCTCTCCGTGTGCAGGAGAAGCGGCTGAGGCTTCCTTGCCGGAGACGAGGCACCTTCGCCGGCAGAGAGCCTCCGGCCGGCCGCGGTGCGCTCCGGAGCGGGGGCTTGTGCCGAAAGAGGCCGGGAACAGGCGCTTACCTTCGGACAGCTCCGGATGCCCGTCTAATGCGTCTCTTGTCGCCTACACGGCAGGGAAAAGCTTTTCCACTCTGTCTAGGAAGGAGAAAGTGTGCCAGCACAGCAAATGCCTCCCGGACTTTCCCTGCAATTCAGCAAGTGCTTTGCAGCTTGAAATTGGAAGGAAAGCCTCAGATTTAGCAGCCAGAGCTTCAGGAGGAGCAGCAGCGAGCACAGCATCGCTTTTGCAGCAGCTCCTTCCATGTGCATGTTTTTGGGAGTGGAAAGGCTTGCAGAGTGTTCAAGTAGCTTTTTCTCTCCGCTGGAAAGCTGCACGCTCAGTGCCAGTGTTCTGCAGCTTCTTTCTTCACGTTTCAGCAGCTAGCACGCTCTCCGTGTGCAGGAGAAGCGGCTGAGGCTTCCTTGCCGGAGACGAGGCACCTTCGCCGGCAGAGAGCCTCCGGCCGGCCGCGGTGCGCTCCGGAGCGGGGGCTTGTGCCGAAAGAGGCCGGCAACAGGCGCTTACCTTCGGACAGCTCCGGATGCCCGTCTAATGCGTCTCTTGTCGCCTACACGGCAGGGAAAAGCTTTTCCACTCTGTCTAGGAAGGAGAAAGTGTGCCAGCACAGCAAATGCCTCCCGGACTTTCCCTGCAATTCAGCAAGTGCTTTGCAGCTTGAAATTGGAAGGAAAGCCTCAGATTTAGCAGCCAGAGCTTCAGGAGGAGCAGCAGCGAGCACAGCATCGCTTTTGCAGCAGCTCCTTCCATGTGCATGTTTTTGGGAGTGGAAAGGCTTGCAGAGTGTTCAAGTAGCTTTTTCTCTCCGCTGGAAAGCTGCACGCTCAGTGCCAGTGTTCTGCAGCTTCTTTCTTCACGTTTCAGCAGCTAGCACGCTCTCCGTGTGCAGGAGAAGCGGCTGAGGCTTCCTTGCCGGAGACGAGGCACCTTCGCCGGCAGAGAGCCTCCGGCCGGCCGCGGTGCGCTCCGGAGCGGGGGCTTGTGCCGAAAGAGGCCGGGAACAGGCGCTTACCTTCGGACAGCTCCGGATGCCCGTCTAATGCGTCTCTTGTCGCCTACACGGCAGGGAAAAGCTTTTCCACTCTGTCTAGGAAGGAGAAAGTGTGCCAGCACAGCAAATGCCTCCCGGACTTTCCCTGCAATTCAGCAAGTGCTTTGCAGCTTGAAATTGGAAGGAAAGCCTCCGATTTAGCAGCCAGAGCTTCAGGAGGAGCAGCAGCGAGCACAGCATCGCTTTTGCAGCAGCTCCTTCCATGTGCATGTTTTTGGGAGTGGAAAGGCTTGCAGAGTGTTCAAGTAGCTTTTTCTCTCCGCTGGAAAGCTGCACGCTCAGTGCCAGTGTTCTGCAGCTTCTTTCTTCACGTTTCAGCAGCTAGCACGCTCTCCGCGTGCAGGAGAAGCGGCTGAGGCTTCCTTGCCGGAGACGAGGCACCTTCGCCGGCAGAGAGCCTCCGGCCGGCCGCGGTGCGCTCCGGAGCGGGGGCTTGTGCCGAAAGAGGCCGGGAACAGGCGCTTACCTTCGGACAGCTCCGGATGCCCGTCTAATGCGTCTCTTGTCGCCTACACGGCAGGGAAAAGCTTTTCCACTCTGTCTAGGAAGGAGAAAGTGTGCCAGCACAGCAAATGCCTCCCGGACTTTCCCTGCAATTCAGCAAGTGCTTTGCAGCTTGAAATTGGAAGGAAAGCCTCAGATTTAGCAGCCAGAGCTTCAGGAGCAGCAGCAGCGAGCACAGCATCGCTTTTGCAGCAGCTCCTTCCATGTGCATGTTTTTGGGAGTGGAAAGGCTTGCAGAGTGTTCAAGTAGCTTTTTCTCTCCGCTGGAAAGCTGCACGCTCAGTGCCAGTGTTCTGCAGCTTCTTTCTTCACGTTTCAGCAGCTAGCACGCTCTCCGTGTGCAGGAGAAGCGGCTGAGGCTTCCTTGCCGGAGACGAGGCACCTTCGCCGGCAGAGAGCCTCCGGCCGGCCGCGGTGCGCTCCGGAGCGGGGGCTTGTGCCGAAAGAGGCCGGCAACAGGCGCTTACCTTCGGACAGCTCCGGATGCCCGTCTAATGCGTCTCTTGTCGCCTACACGGCAGGGAAAAGCTTTTCCACTCTGTCTAGGAAGGAGAAAGTGTGCCAGCACAGCAAATGCCTCCCGGACTTTCCCTGCAATTCAGCAAGTGCTTTGCAGCTTGAAATTGGAAGGAAAGCCTCAGATTTAGCAGCCAGAGCTTCAGGAGGAGCAGCAGCGAGCACAGCATCGCTTTTGCAGCAGCTCCTTCCATGTGCATGTTTTTGGGAGTGGAAAGGCTTGCAGAGTGTTCAAGTAGCTTTTTCTCTCCGCTGGAAAGCTGCACGCTCAGTGCCAGTGTTCTGCAGCTTCTTTCTTCACGTTTCAGCAGCTAGCACGCTCTCCGTGTGCAGGAGAAGCGGCTGAGGCTTCCTTGCCGGAGACGAGGCACCTTCGCCGGCAGAGAGCCTCCGGCCGGCCGCGGTGCGCTCCGGAGCGGGGGCTTGTGCCGAAAGAGGCCGGGAACAGGCGCTTACCTTCGGACAGCTCCGGATGCCCGTCTAATGCGTCTCTTGTCGCCTACACGGCAGGGAAAAGCTTTTCCACTCTGTCTAGGAAGGAGAAAGTGTGCCAGCACAGCAAATGCCTCCCGGACTTTCCCTGCAATTCAGCAAGTGCTTTGCAGCTTGAAATTGGAAGGAAAGCCTCAGATTTAGCAGCCAGAGCTTCAGGAGCAGCAGCAGCGAGCACAGCATCGCTTTTGCAGCAGCTCCTTCCATGTGCATGTTTTTGGGAGTGGAAAGGCTTGCAGAGTGTTCAAGTAGCTTTTTCTCTCCGCTGGAAAGCTGCACGCTCAGTGCCAGTGTTCTGCAGCTTCTTTCTTCACGTTTCAGCAGCTAGCACGCTCTCCGTGTGCAGGAGAAGCGGCTGAGGCTTCCTTGCCGGAGACGAGGCACCTTCGCCGGCAGAGAGCCTCCGGCCGGCCGCGGTGCGCTCCGGAGCGGGGGCTTGTGCCGAAAGAGGCCGGGAACAGGCGCTTACCTTTGGACAGCTCCGGATGCCCGTCTAATGCGTCTCTTGTCGCCTACACGGCAGGGAAAAGCTTTTCCACTCTGTCTAGGAAGGAGAAAGTGTGCCAGCAGAGCAAATGCCTCCTGGACTTTCCCTGCAATTCAGCAAGTGCTTTGCAGCTTGAAATTGGAAGGAAAGCCTCAGATTTAGCAGCCAGAGCTTCAGGAGCAGCAGCAGCGAGCACAGCATCGCTTTTGCAGCAGCTCCTTCCATGTGCATGTTTTTGGGAGTGGAAAGGCTTGCAGAGTGTTCAAGTAGCTTTTTCTCTCCGCTGGAAAGCTGCACGCTCAGTGCCAGTGTTCTGCAGCTTCTTTCTTCACGTTTCAGCAGCTAGCACGCTCTCCGTGTGCAGGAGAAGCGGCTGAGGCTTCCTTGCCGGAGACGAGGCACCTTCGCCGGCAGAGAGCCTCCGGCCGGCCGCGGTGCGCTCCGGAGCGGGGGCTTGTGCCGAAAGAGGCCGGGAACAGGCGCTTACCTTCGGACAGCTCCGGATGCCCGTCTAATGCGTCTCTTGTCGCCTACACGGCAGGGAAAAGCTTTTCCACTCTGTCTAGGAAGGAGAAAGTGTGCCAGCACAGCAAATGCCTCCCGGACTTTCCCTGCAATTCAGCAAGTGCTTTGCAGCTTGAAATTGGAAGGAAAGCCTCAGATTTAGCAGCCAGAGCTTCAGGAGGAGCAGCAGCGAGCACAGCATCGCTTTTGCAGCAGCTCCTTCCATGTGCATGTTTTTGGGAGTGGAAAGGCTTGCAGAGTGTTCAAGTAGCTTTTTCTCTCCGCTGGAAAGCTGCACGCTCAGTGCCAGTGTTCTGCAGCTTCTTTCTTCACGTTTCAGCAGCTAGCACGCTCTCCGTGTGCAGGAGAAGCGGCTGAGGCTTCCTTGCCGGAGACGAGGCACCTTCGCCGGCAGAGAGCCTCCGGCCGGCCGCGGTGCGCTCCGGAGCGGGGGCTTGTGCCGAAAGAGGCCGGGAACAGGCGCTTACCTTCGGACAGCTCCGGATGCCCGTCTAATGCGTCTCTTGTCGCCTACACGGCAGGGAAAAGCTTTTCCACTCTGTCTAGGAAGGAGAAAGTGTGCCAGCACAGCAAATGCCTCCCGGACTTTCCCTGCAATTCAGCAAGTGCTTTGCAGCTTGAAATTGGAAGGAAAGCCTCCGATTTAGCAGCCAGAGCTTCAGGAGGAGCAGCAGCGAGCACAGCATCGCTTTTGCAGCAGCTCCTTCCATGTGCATGTTTTTGGGAGTGGAAAGGCTTGCAGAGTGTTCAAGTAGCTTTTTCTCTCCGCTGGAAAGCTGCACGCTCAGTGCCAGTGTTCTGCAGCTTCTTTCTTCACGTTTCAGCAGCTAGCACGCTCTCCGCGTGCAGGAGAAGCGGCTGAGGCTTCCTTGCCGGAGAAGCGGCACCTTCGCCGGCAGAGAGCCTCTGGCCGGCCGCGGTGCGCTCCGGAGCGGGGACTTGTGCCGAAAGAGGCCGGCAACAGGCGCTTACCTTCGGACAGCTCCGGATGCCCGTCTAATGCGTCTCTTGTCGCCTACACGGCAGGGAAAAGCTTTTCCACTCTGTCTAGGAAGGAGAAAGTGTGCCAGCACAGCAAATGCCTCCCGGACTTTCCCTGCAATTCAGCAAGTGCTTTGCAGCTTGAAATTGGAAGGAAAGCCTCAGATTTAGCAGCCAGAGCTTCAGGAGCAGCAGCAGCGAGCACAGCATCGCTTTTGCAGCAGCTCCTTCCATGTGCATGTTTTTGGGAGTGGAAAGGCTTGCAGAGTGTTCAAGTAGCTTTTTCTCTCCGCTGGAAAGCTGCACGCTCAGTGCCAGTGTTCTGCAGCTTCTTTCTTCACGTTTCAGCAGCTAGCACGCTCTCCGTGTGCAGGAGAAGCGGCTGAGGCTTCCTTGCCGGAGACGAGGCACCTTCGCCGGCAGAGAGCCTCCGGCCGGCCGCGGTGCGCTCCGGAGCGGGGACTTGTGCCGAAAGAGGCCGGGAACAGGCGCTTACCTTCGGACAGCTCCGGATGCCCGTCTAATGCGTCTCTTGTCGCCTACACGGCAGGGAAAAGCTTTTCCACTCTGTCTAGGAAGGAGAAAGTGTGCCAGCACAGCAAATGCCTCCCGGACTTTCCCTGCAATTCAGCAAGTGCTTTGCAGCTTGAAATTGGAAGGAAAGCCTCAGATTTAGCAGCCAGAGCTTCAGGAGGAGCAGCAGCGAGCACAGCATCGCTTTTGCAGCAGCTCCTTCCATGTGCATGTTTTTGGGAGTGGAAAGGCTTGCAGAGTGTTCAAGTAGCTTTTTCTCTCCGCTGGAAAGCTGCACGCTCAGTGCCAGTGTTCTGCAGCTTCTTTCTTCACGTTTCAGCAGCTAGCACGCTCTCCGCGTGCAGGAGAAGCGGCTGAGGCTTCCTTGCCGGAGAAGCGGCACCTTCGCCGGCAGAGAGCCTCTGGCCGGCCGCGGTGCGCTCCGGAGCGGGGGCTTGTGCCGAAAGAGGCCGGCAACAGGCGCTTACCTTCGGACAGCTCCGGATGCCCGTCTAATGCGTCTCTTGTCGCCTACACGGCAGGGAAAAGCTTTTCCACTCTGTCTAGGAAGGAGAAAGTGTGCCAGCACAGCAAATGCCTCCCGGACTTTCCCTGCAATTCAGCAAGTGCTTTGCAGCTTGAAATTGGAAGGAAAGCCTCCGATTTAGCAGCCAGAGCTTCAGGAGGAGCAGCAGCGAGCACAGCATCGGTTTTGCAGCAGCTCCTTCCATGTGCATGTTTTTGGGAGTGGAAAGGCTTGCAGAGTGTTCAAGTAGCTTTTTCTCTCCGCTGGAAAGCTGCACGCTCAGTGCCAGTGTTCTGCAGCTTCTTTCTTCACGTTTCAGCAGCTAGCACGCTCTCCGTGTGCAGGAGAAGCGGCTGAGGCTTCCTTGCCGGAGACGAGGCACCTTCGCCGGCAGAGAGCCTCCGGCCGGCCGCGGTGCGCTCCGGAGCGGGGGCTTGTGCCGAAAGAGGCCGGGAACAGGCGCTTACCTTCGGACAGCTCCGGATGCCCGTCTAATGCGTCTCTTGTCGCCTACACGGCAGGGAAAAGCTTTTCCACTCTGTCTAGGAAGGAGAAAGTGTGCCAGCACAGCAAATGCCTCCCGGACTTTCCCTGCAATTCAGCAAGTGCTTTGCAGCTTGAAATTGGAAGGAAAGCCTCAGATTTAGCAGCCAGAGCTTCAGGAGGAGCAGCAGCGAGCACAGCATCGCTTTTGCAGCAGCTCCTTCCATGTGCATGTTTTTGGGAGTGGAAAGGCTTGCAGAGTGTTCAAGTAGCTTTTTCTCTCCGCTGGAAAGCTGCACGCTCAGTGCCAGTGTTCTGCAGCTTCTTTCTTCACGTTTCAGCAGCTAGCACGCTCTCCGTGTGCAGGAGAAGCGGCTGAGGCTTCCTTGCCGGAGACGAGGCACCTTCGCCGGCAGAGAGCCTCCGGCCGGCCGCGGTGCGCTCCGGAGCGGGGGCTTGTGCCGAAAGAGGCCGGCAACAGGCGCTTACCTTCGGACAGCTCCGGATGCCCGTCTAATGCGTCTCTTGTCGCCTACACGGCAGGGAAAAGCTTTTCCACTCTGTCTAGGAAGGAGAAAGTGTGCCAGCAGAGCAAATGCCTCCCGGACTTTCCCTGCAATTCAGCAAGTGCTTTGCAGCTTGAAATTGGAAGGAAAGCCTCCGATTTAGCAGCCAGAGCTTCAGGAGGAGCAGCAGCGAGCACAGCATCGCTTTTGCAGCAGCTCCTTCCATGTGCATGTTTTTGGGAGTGGAAAGGCTTGCAGAGTGTTCAAGTAGCTTTTTCTCTCCGCTGGAAAGCTGCACGCTCAGTGCCAGTGTTCTGCAGCTTCTTTCTTCACGTTTCAGCAGCTAGCACGCTCTCCGTGTGCAGGAGAAGCGGCTGAGGCTTCCTTGCCGGAGACGAGGCACCTTCGCCGGCAGAGAGCCTCCGGCCGGCCGCGGTGCGCTCCGGAGCGGGGGCTTGTGCCGAAAGAGGCCGGCAACAGGCGCTTACCTTCGGACAGCTCCGGATGCCCGTCTAATGCGTCTCTTGTCGCCTACACGGCAGGGAAAAGCTTTTCCACTCTGTCTAGGAAGGAGAAAGTGTGCCAGCACAGCAAATGCCTCCCGGACTTTCCCTGCAATTCAGCAAGTGCTTTGCAGCTTGAAATTGGAAGGAAAGCCTCAGATTTAGCAGCCAGAGCTTCAGGAGGAGCAGCAGCGAGCACAGCATCGCTTTTGCAGCAGCTCCTTCCATGTGCATGTTTTTGGGAGTGGAAAGGCTTGCAGAGTGTTCAAGTAGCTTTTTCTCTCCGCTGGAAAGCTGCACGCTCAGTGCCAGTGTTCTGCAGCTTCTTTCTTCACGTTTCAGCAGCTAGCACGCTCTCCGTGTGCAGGAGAAGCGGCTGAGGCTTCCTTGCCGGAGACGAGGCACCTTCGCCGGCAGAGAGCCTCCGGCCGGCCGCGGTGCGCTCCGGAGCGGGGGCTTGTGCCGAAAGAGGCCGGCAACAGGCGCTTACCTTCGGACAGCTCCGGATGCCCGTCTAATGCGTCTCTTGTCGCCTACACGGCAGGGAAAAGCTTTTCCACTCTGTCTAGGAAGGAGAAAGTGTGCCAGCAGAGCAAATGCCTCCCGGACTTTCCCTGCAATTCAGCAAGTGCTTTGCAGCTTGAAATTGGAAGGAAAGCCTCAGATTTAGCAGCCAGAGCTTCAGGAGGAGCAGCAGCGAGCACAGCATCGGTTTTGCAGCAGCTCCTTCCATGTGCATGTTTTTGGGAGTGGAAAGGCTTGCAGAGTGTTCAAGTAGCTTTTTCTCTCCGCTGGAAAGCTGCACGCTCAGTGCCAGTGTTCTACAGCTTCTTTCTTCACGTTTCAGCAGCTAGCACGCTCTCCGTGTGCAGGAGAAGCGGCTGAGGCTTCCTTGCCGGAGACGAGGCACCTTCGCCGGCAGAGAGCCTCCGGCCGGCCGCGGTGCGCTCCGGAGCGGGGGCTTGTGCCGAAAGAGGCCGGGAACAGGCGCTTACCTTCGGACAGCTCCGGATGCCCGTCTAATGCGTCTCTTGTCGCCTACACGGCAGGGAAAAGCTTTTCCACTCTGTCTAGGAAGGAGAAAGTGTGCCAGCACAGCAAATGCCTCCCGGACTTTCCCTGCAATTCAGCAAGTGCTTTGCAGCTTGAAATTGGAAGGAAAGCCTCAGATTTAGCAGCCAGAGCTTCAGGAGGAGCAGCAGCGAGCACAGCATCGCTTTTGCAGCAGCTCCTTCCATGTGCATGTTTTTGGGAGTGGAAAGGCTTGCAGAGTGTTCAAGTAGCTTTTTCTCTCCGCTGGAAAGCTGCACGCTCAGTGCCAGTGTTCTGCAGCTTCTTTCTTCACGTTTCAGCAGCTAGCACGCTCTCCGTGTGCAGGAGAAGCGGCTGAGGCTTCCTTGCCGGAGACGAGGCACCTTCGCCGGCAGAGAGCCTCCGGCCGGCCGCGGTGCTCTCCGGAGCGGGGGCTTGTGCCGAAAGAGGCCGGCAACAGGCGCTTACCTTCGGACAGCTCCGGATGCCCGTCTAATGCGTCTCTTGTCGCCTACACGGCAGGGAAAAGCTTTTCCACTCTGTCTAGGAAGGAGAAAGTGTGCCAGCAGAGCAAATGCCTCCCGGACTTTCCCTGCAATTCAGCAAGTGCTTTGCAGCTTGAAATTGGAAGGAAAGCCTCAGATTTAGCAGCCAGAGCTTCAGGAGGAGCAGCAGCGAGCACAGCATCGCTTTTGCAGCAGCTCCTTCCATGTGCATGTTTTTGGGAGTGGAAAGGCTTGCAGAGTGTTCAAGTAGCTTTTTCTCTCCGCTGGAAAGCTGCACGCTCAGTGCCAGTGTTCTGCAGCTTCTTTCTTCACGTTTCAGCAGCTAGCACGCTCTCCGTGTGCAGGAGAAGCGGCTGAGGCTTCCTTGCCGGAGACGAGGCACCTTCGCCGGCAGAGAGCCTCCGGCCGGCCGCGGTGCGCTCCGGAGCGGGGGCTTGTGCCGAAAGAGGCCGGCAACAGGCGCTTACCTTCGGACAGCTCCGGATGCCCGTCTAATGCGTCTCTTGTCGCCTACACGGCAGGGAAAAGCTTTTCCACTCTGTCTAGGAAGGAGAAAGTGTGCCAGCACAGCAAATGCCTCCCGGACTTTCCCTGCAATTCAGCAAGTGCTTTGCAGCTTGAAATTGGAAGGAAAGCCTCCGATTTAGCAGCCAGAGCTTCAGGAGGAGCAGCAGCGAGCACAGCATCGCTTTTGCAGCAGCTCCTTCCATGTGCATGTTTTTGGGAGTGGAAAGGCTTGCAGAGTGTTCAAGTAGCTTTTTCTCTCCGCTGGAAAGCTGCACGCTCAGTGCCAGTGTTCTGCAGCTTCTTTCTTCACGTTTCAGCAGCTAGCACGCTCTCCGTGTGCAGGAGAAGCGGCTGAGGCTTCCTTGCCGGAGAAGCGGCACCTTCGCCGGCAGAGAGCCTCCGGCCGGCCGCGGTGCGCTCCGGAGCGGGGGCTTGTGCCGAAAGAGGCCGGCAACAGGCGCTTACCTTCGGACAGCTCCGGATGCCCGTCTAATGCGTCTCTTGTCGCCTACACGGCAGGGAAAAGCTTTTCCACTCTGTCTAGGAAGGAGAAAGTGTGCCAGCAGAGCAAATGCCTCCCGGACTTTCCCTGCAATTCAGCAAGTGCTTTGCAGCTTGAAATTGGAAGGAAAGCCTCCGATTTAGCAGCCAGAGCTTCAGGAGGAGCAGCAGCGAGCACAGCATCGCTTTTGCAGCAGCTCCTTCCATGTGCATGTTTTTGGGAGTGGAAAGGCTTGCAGAGTGTTCAAGTAGCTTTTTCTCTCCGCTGGAAAGCTGCACGCTCAGTGCCAGTGTTCTGCAGCTTCTTTCTTCACGTTTCAGCAGCTAGCACGCTCTCCGTGTGCAGGAGAAGCGGCTGAGGCTTCCTTGCCGGAGACGAGGCACCTTCGCCGGCAGAGAGCCTCCGGCCGGCCGCGGTGCGCTCCGGAGCGGGGGCTTGTGCCGAAAGAGGCCGGGAACAGGCGCTTACCTTCGGACAGCTCCGGATGCCCGTCTAATGCGTCTCTTGTCGCCTACACGGCAGGGAAAAGCTTTTCCACTCTGTCTAGGAAGGAGAAAGTGTGCCAGCACAGCAAATGCCTCCAGGACTTTCCCTGCAATTCAGCAAGTGCTTTGCAGCTTGAAATTGGAAGGAAAGCCTCAGATTTAGCAGCCAGAGCTTCAGGAGGAGCAGCAGCGAGCACAGCATCGCTTTTGCAGCAGCTCCTTCCATGTGCATGTTTTTGGGAGTGGAAAGGCTTGCAGAGTGTTCAAGTAGCTTTTTCTCTCCGCTGGAAAGCTGCACGCTCAGTGCCAGTGTTCTGCAGCTTCTTTCTTCACGTTTCAGCAGCTAGCACGCTCTCCGTGTGCAGGAGAAGCGGCTGAGGCTTCCTTGCCGGAGACGAGGCACCTTCGCCGGCAGAGAGCCTCCGGCCGGCCGCGGTGCGCTCCGGAGCGGGGGCTTGTGCCGAAAGAGGCCGGCAACAGGCGCTTACCTTCGGACAGCTCCGGATGCCCGTCTAATGCGTCTCTTGTCGCCTACACGGCAGGGAAAAGCTTTTCCACTCTGTCTAGGAAGGAGAAAGTGTGCCAGCAGAGCAAATGCCTCCCGGACTTTCCCTGCAATTCAGCAAGTGCTTTGCAGCTTGAAATTGGAAGGAAAGCCTCCGATTTAGCAGCCAGAGCTTCAGGAGGAGCAGCAGCGAGCACAGCATCGCTTTTGCAGCAGCTCCTTCCATGTGCATGTTTTTGGGAGTGGAAAGGCTTGCAGAGTGTTCAAGTAGCTTTTTCTCTCCGCTGGAAAGCTGCACGCTCAGTGCCAGTGTTCTGCAGCTTCTTTCTTCACGTTTCAGCAGCTAGCACGCTCTCCGTGTGCAGGAGAAGCGGCTGAGGCTTCCTTGCCGGAGACGAGGCACCTTCGCCGGCAGAGAGCCTCCGGCCGGCCGCGGTGCGCTCCGGAGCGGGGGCTTGTGCCGAAAGAGGCCGGGAACAGGCGCTTACCTTCGGACAGCTCCGGATGCCCGTCTAATGCGTCTCTTGTCGCCTACACGGCAGGGAAAAGCTTTTCCACTCTGTCTAGGAAGGAGAAAGTGTGCCAGCACAGCAAATGCCTCCCGGACTTTCCCTGCAATTCAGCAAGTGCTTTGCAGCTTGAAATTGGAAGGAAAGCCTCAGATTTAGCAGCCAGAGCTTCAGGAGGAGCAGCAGCGAGCACAGCATCGCTTTTGCAGCAGCTCCTTCCATGTGCATGTTTTTGGGAGTGGAAAGGCTTGCAGAGTGTTCAAGTAGCTTTTTCTCTCCGCTGGAAAGCTGCACGCTCAGTGCCAGTGTTCTGCAGCTTCTTTCTTCACGTTTCAGCAGCTAGCACGCTCTCCGTGTGCAGGAGAAGCGGCTGAGGCTTCCTTGCCGGAGACGAGGCACCTTCGCCGGCAGAGAGCCTCCGGCCGGCCGCGGTGCGCTCCGGAGCGGGGGCTTGTGCCGAAAGAGGCCGGCAACAGGCGCTTACCTTCGGACAGCTCCGGATGCCCGTCTAATGCGTCTCTTGTCGCCTACACGGCAGGGAAAAGCTTTTCCACTCTGTCTAGGAAGGAGAAAGTGTGCCAGCACAGCAAATGCCTCCCGGACTTTCCCTGCAATTCAGCAAGTGCTTTGCAGCTTGAAATTGGAAGGAAAGCCTCAGATTTAGCAGCCAGAGCTTCAGGAGGAGCAGCAGCGAGCACAGCATCGCTTTTGCAGCAGCTCCTTCCATGTGCATGTTTTTGGGAGTGGAAAGGCTTGCAGAGTGTTCAAGTAGCTTTTTCTCTCCGCTGGAAAGCTGCACGCTCAGTGCCAGTGTTCTGCAGCTTCTTTCTTCACGTTTCAGCAGCTAGCACGCTCTCCGTGTGCAGGAGAAGCGGCTGAGGCTTCCTTGCCGGAGACGAGGCACCTTCGCCGGCAGAGAGCCTCCGGCCGGCCGCGGTGCGCTCCGGAGCGGGGGCTTGTGCCGAAAGAGGCCGGGAACAGGCGCTTACCTTCGGACAGCTCCGGATGCCCGTCTAATGCGTCTCTTGTCGCCTACACGGCAGGGAAAAGCTTTTCCACTCTGTCTAGGAAGGAGAAAGTGTGCCAGCACAGCAAATGCCTCCCGGACTTTCCCTGCAATTCAGCAAGTGCTTTGCAGCTTGAAATTGGAAGGAAAGCCTCCGATTTAGCAGCCAGAGCTTCAGGAGGAGCAGCAGCGAGCACAGCATCGCTTTTGCAGCAGCTCCTTCCATGTGCATGTTTTTGGGAGTGGAAAGGCTTGCAGAGTGTTCAAGTAGCTTTTTCTCTCCGCTGGAAAGCTGCACGCTCAGTGCCAGTGTTCTGCAGCTTCTTTCTTCACGTTTCAGCAGCTAGCACGCTCTCCGCGTGCAGGAGAAGCGGCTGAGGCTTCCTTGCCGGAGACGAGGCACCTTCGCCGGCAGAGAGCCTCCGGCCGGCCGCGGTGCGCTCCGGAGCGGGGGCTTGTGCCGAAAGAGGCCGGGAACAGGCGCTTACCTTCGGACAGCTCCGGATGCCCGTCTAATGCGTCTCTTGTCGCCTACACGGCAGGGAAAAGCTTTTCCACTCTGTCTAGGAAGGAGAAAGTGTGCCAGCACAGCAAATGCCTCCCGGACTTTCCCTGCAATTCAGCAAGTGCTTTGCAGCTTGAAATTGGAAGGAAAGCCTCAGATTTAGCAGCCAGAGCTTCAGGAGCAGCAGCAGCGAGCACAGCATCGCTTTTGCAGCAGCTCCTTCCATGTGCATGTTTTTGGGAGTGGAAAGGCTTGCAGAGTGTTCAAGTAGCTTTTTCTCTCCGCTGGAAAGCTGCACGCTCAGTGCCAGTGTTCTGCAGCTTCTTTCTTCACGTTTCAGCAGCTAGCACGCTCTCCGTGTGCAGGAGAAGCGGCTGAGGCTTCCTTGCCGGAGACGAGGCACCTTCGCCGGCAGAGAGCCTCCGGCCGGCCGCGGTGCGCTCCGGAGCGGGGGCTTGTGCCGAAAGAGGCCGGCAACAGGCGCTTACCTTCGGACAGCTCCGGATGCCCGTCTAATGCGTCTCTTGTCGCCTACACGGCAGGGAAAAGCTTTTCCACTCTGTCTAGGAAGGAGAAAGTGTGCCAGCACAGCAAATGCCTCCCGGACTTTCCCTGCAATTCAGCAAGTGCTTTGCAGCTTGAAATTGGAAGGAAAGCCTCAGATTTAGCAGCCAGAGCTTCAGGAGGAGCAGCAGCGAGCACAGCATCGCTTTTGCAGCAGCTCCTTCCATGTGCATGTTTTTGGGAGTGGAAAGGCTTGCAGAGTGTTCAAGTAGCTTTTTCTCTCCGCTGGAAAGCTGCACGCTCAGTGCCAGTGTTCTGCAGCTTCTTTCTTCACGTTTCAGCAGCTAGCACGCTCTCCGTGTGCAGGAGAAGCGGCTGAGGCTTCCTTGCCGGAGACGAGGCACCTTCGCCGGCAGAGAGCCTCCGGCCGGCCGCGGTGCGCTCCGGAGCGGGGGCTTGTGCCGAAAGAGGCCGGGAACAGGCGCTTACCTTCGGACAGCTCCGGATGCCCGTCTAATGCGTCTCTTGTCGCCTACACGGCAGGGAAAAGCTTTTCCACTCTGTCTAGGAAGGAGAAAGTGTGCCAGCACAGCAAATGCCTCCCGGACTTTCCCTGCAATTCAGCAAGTGCTTTGCAGCTTGAAATTGGAAGGAAAGCCTCAGATTTAGCAGCCAGAGCTTCAGGAGCAGCAGCAGCGAGCACAGCATCGCTTTTGCAGCAGCTCCTTCCATGTGCATGTTTTTGGGAGTGGAAAGGCTTGCAGAGTGTTCAAGTAGCTTTTTCTCTCCGCTGGAAAGCTGCACGCTCAGTGCCAGTGTTCTGCAGCTTCTTTCTTCACGTTTCAGCAGCTAGCACGCTCTCCGTGTGCAGGAGAAGCGGCTGAGGCTTCCTTGCCGGAGACGAGGCACCTTCGCCGGCAGAGAGCCTCCGGCCGGCCGCGGTGCGCTCCGGAGCGGGGGCTTGTGCCGAAAGAGGCCGGGAACAGGCGCTTACCTTTGGACAGCTCCGGATGCCCGTCTAATGCGTCTCTTGTCGCCTACACGGCAGGGAAAAGCTTTTCCACTCTGTCTAGGAAGGAGAAAGTGTGCCAGCAGAGCAAATGCCTCCTGGACTTTCCCTGCAATTCAGCAAGTGCTTTGCAGCTTGAAATTGGAAGGAAAGCCTCAGATTTAGCAGCCAGAGCTTCAGGAGCAGCAGCAGCGAGCACAGCATCGCTTTTGCAGCAGCTCCTTCCATGTGCATGTTTTTGGGAGTGGAAAGGCTTGCAGAGTGTTCAAGTAGCTTTTTCTCTCCGCTGGAAAGCTGCACGCTCAGTGCCAGTGTTCTGCAGCTTCTTTCTTCACGTTTCAGCAGCTAGCACGCTCTCCGTGTGCAGGAGAAGCGGCTGAGGCTTCCTTGCCGGAGACGAGGCACCTTCGCCGGCAGAGAGCCTCCGGCCGGCCGCGGTGCGCTCCGGAGCGGGGGCTTGTGCCGAAAGAGGCCGGGAACAGGCGCTTACCTTCGGACAGCTCCGGATGCCCGTCTAATGCGTCTCTTGTCGCCTACACGGCAGGGAAAAGCTTTTCCACTCTGTCTAGGAAGGAGAAAGTGTGCCAGCACAGCAAATGCCTCCCGGACTTTCCCTGCAATTCAGCAAGTGCTTTGCAGCTTGAAATTGGAAGGAAAGCCTCAGATTTAGCAGCCAGAGCTTCAGGAGGAGCAGCAGCGAGCACAGCATCGCTTTTGCAGCAGCTCCTTCCATGTGCATGTTTTTGGGAGTGGAAAGGCTTGCAGAGTGTTCAAGTAGCTTTTTCTCTCCGCTGGAAAGCTGCACGCTCAGTGCCAGTGTTCTGCAGCTTCTTTCTTCACGTTTCAGCAGCTAGCACGCTCTCCGTGTGCAGGAGAAGCGGCTGAGGCTTCCTTGCCGGAGACGAGGCACCTTCGCCGGCAGAGAGCCTCCGGCCGGCCGCGGTGCGCTCCGGAGCGGGGGCTTGTGCCGAAAGAGGCCGGGAACAGGCGCTTACCTTCGGACAGCTCCGGATGCCCGTCTAATGCGTCTCTTGTCGCCTACACGGCAGGGAAAAGCTTTTCCACTCTGTCTAGGAAGGAGAAAGTGTGCCAGCACAGCAAATGCCTCCCGGACTTTCCCTGCAATTCAGCAAGTGCTTTGCAGCTTGAAATTGGAAGGAAAGCCTCCGATTTAGCAGCCAGAGCTTCAGGAGGAGCAGCAGCGAGCACAGCATCGCTTTTGCAGCAGCTCCTTCCATGTGCATGTTTTTGGGAGTGGAAAGGCTTGCAGAGTGTTCAAGTAGCTTTTTCTCTCCGCTGGAAAGCTGCACGCTCAGTGCCAGTGTTCTGCAGCTTCTTTCTTCACGTTTCAGCAGCTAGCACGCTCTCCGCGTGCAGGAGAAGCGGCTGAGGCTTCCTTGCCGGAGAAGCGGCACCTTCGCCGGCAGAGAGCCTCTGGCCGGCCGCGGTGCGCTCCGGAGCGGGGACTTGTGCCGAAAGAGGCCGGCAACAGGCGCTTACCTTCGGACAGCTCCGGATGCCCGTCTAATGCGTCTCTTGTCGCCTACACGGCAGGGAAAAGCTTTTCCACTCTGTCTAGGAAGGAGAAAGTGTGCCAGCACAGCAAATGCCTCCCGGACTTTCCCTGCAATTCAGCAAGTGCTTTGCAGCTTGAAATTGGAAGGAAAGCCTCAGATTTAGCAGCCAGAGCTTCAGGAGCAGCAGCAGCGAGCACAGCATCGCTTTTGCAGCAGCTCCTTCCATGTGCATGTTTTTGGGAGTGGAAAGGCTTGCAGAGTGTTCAAGTAGCTTTTTCTCTCCGCTGGAAAGCTGCACGCTCAGTGCCAGTGTTCTGCAGCTTCTTTCTTCACGTTTCAGCAGCTAGCACGCTCTCCGCGTGCAGGAGAAGCGGCTGAGGCTTCCTTGCCGGAGAAGCGGCACCTTCGCCGGCAGAGAGCCTCTGGCCGGCCGCGGTGCGCTCCGGAGCGGGGGCTTGTGCCGAAAGAGGCCGGGAACAGGCGCTTACCTTCGGACAGCTCCGGATGCCCGTCTAATGCGTCTCTTGTCGCCTACACGGCAGGGAAAAGCTTTTCCACTCTGTCTAGGAAGGAGAAAGTGTGACAGCAGAGCAAATGCCACCCGGACTTTCCCTGCAATTCAGCAAGTGCTTTGCAGCTTGAAATTGGAAGGAAAGCCTCAGATTTAGCAGCCAGAGCTTCAGGAGGAGCAGCAGCGAGCACAGCATCGCTTTTGCAGCAGCTCCTTCCATGTGCATGTTTTTGGGAGTGGAAAGGCTTGCAGAGTGTTCAAGTAGCTTTTTCTCTCCGCTGGAAAGCTGCACGCTCAGTGCCAGTGTTCTGCAGCTTCTTTCTTCACGTTTCAGCAGCTAGCACGCTCTCCGTGTGCAGGAGAAGCGGCTGAGGCTTCCTTGCCGGAGACGAGGCACCTTCGCCGGCAGAGAGCCTCCGGCCGGCCGCGGTGCGCTCCGGAGCGGGGACTTGTGCCGAAAGAGGCCGGGAACAGGCGCTTACCTTCGGACAGCTCCGGATGCCCGTCTAATGCGTCTCTTGTCGCCTACACGGCAGGGAAAAGCTTTTCCACTCTGTCTAGGAAGGAGAAAGTGTGCCAGCACAGCAAATGCCTCCCGGACTTTCCCTGCAATTCAGCAAGTGCTTTGCAGCTTGAAATTGGAAGGAAAGCCTCAGATTTAGCAGCCAGAGCTTCAGGAGGAGCAGCAGCGAGCACAGCATCGCTTTTGCAGCAGCTCCTTCCATGTGCATGTTTTTGGGAGTGGAAAGGCTTGCAGAGTGTTCAAGTAGCTTTTTCTCTCCGCTGGAAAGCTGCACGCTCAGTGCCAGTGTTCTGCAGCTTCTTTCTTCACGTTTCAGCAGCTAGCACGCTCTCCGCGTGCAGGAGAAGCGGCTGAGGCTTCCTTGCCGGAGAAGCGGCACCTTCGCCGGCAGAGAGCCTCTGGCCGGCCGCGGTGCGCTCCGGAGCGGGGGCTTGTGCCGAAAGAGGCCGGCAACAGGCGCTTACCTTCGGACAGCTCCGGATGCCCGTCTAATGCGTCTCTTGTCGCCTACACGGCAGGGAAAAGCTTTTCCACTCTGTCTAGGAAGGAGAAAGTGTGCCAGCACAGCAAATGCCTCCCGGACTTTCCCTGCAATTCAGCAAGTGCTTTGCAGCTTGAAATTGGAAGGAAAGCCTCCGATTTAGCAGCCAGAGCTTCAGGAGGAGCAGCAGCGAGCACAGCAGCGAGCACAGCATCGCTTTTGCAGCAGCTCCTTCCATGTGCATGTTTTTGGGAGTGGAAAGGCTTGCAGAGTGTTCAAGTAGCTTTTTCTCTCCGCTGGAAAGCTGCACGCTCAGTGCCAGTGTTCTGCAGCTTCTTTCTTCACGTTTCAGCAGCTAGCACGCTCTCCGTGTGCAGGAGAAGCGGCTGAGGCTTCCTTGCCGGAGAAGCGGCACCTTCGCCGGCAGAGAGCCTCCGGCCGGCCGCGGTGCGCTCCGGAGCGGGGGCTTGTGCCGAAAGAGGCCGGGAACAGGCGCTTACCTTCGGACAGCTCCGGATGCCCGTCTAATGCGTCTCTTGTCGCCTACACGGCAGGGAAAAGCTTTTCCACTCTGTCTAGGAAGGAGAAAGTGTGCCAGCACAGCAAATGCCTCCCGGACTTTCCCTGCAATTCAGCAAGTGCTTTGCAGCTTGAAATTGGAAGGAAAGCCTCAGATTTAGCAGCCAGAGCTTCAGGAGGAGCAGCAGCGAGCACAGCATCGCTTTTGCAGCAGCTCCTTCCATGTGCATGTTTTTGGGAGTGGAAAGGCTTGCAGAGTGTTCAAGTAGCTTTTTCTCTCCGCTGGAAAGCTGCACGCTCAGTGCCAGTGTTCTGCAGCTTCTTTCTTCACGTTTCAGCAGCTAGCACGCTCTCCGTGTGCAGGAGAAGCGGCTGAGGCTTCCTTGCCGGAGACGAGGCACCTTCGCCGGCAGAGAGCCTCCGGCCGGCCGCGGTGCGCTCCGGAGCGGGGGCTTGTGCCGAAAGAGGCCGGGAACAGGCGCTTACCTTCGGACAGCTCCGGATGCCCGTCTAATGCGTCTCTTGTCGCCTACACGGCAGGGAAAAGCTTTTCCACTCTGTCTAGGAAGGAGAAAGTGTGCCAGCACAGCAAATGCCTCCCGGACTTTCCCTGCAATTCAGCAAGTGCTTTGCAGCTTGAAATTGGAAGGAAAGCCTCAGATTTAGCAGCCAGAGCTTCAGGAGGAGCAGCAGCGAGCACAGCATCGCTTTTGCAGCAGCTCCTTCCATGTGCATGTTTTTGGGAGTGGAAAGGCTTGCAGAGTGTTCAAGTAGCTTTTTCTCTCCGCTGGAAAGCTGCACGCTCAGTGCCAGTGTTCTGCAGCTTCTTTCTTCACGTTTCAGCAGCTAGCACGCTCTCCGTGTGCAGGAGAAGCGGCTGAGGCTTCCTTGCCGGAGAAGCGGCACCTTCGCCGGCAGAGAGCCTCCGGCCGGCCGCGGTGCGCTCCGGAGCGGGGGCTTGTGCCGAAAGAGGCCGGGAACAGGCGCTTACCTTCGGACAGCTCCGGATGCCCGTCTAATGCGTCTCTTGTCGCCTACACGGCAGGGAAAAGCTTTTCCACTCTGTCTAGGAAGGAGAAAGTGTGCCAGCACAGCAAATGCCTCCCGGACTTTCCCTGCAATTCAGCAAGTGCTTTGCAGCTTGAAATTGGAAGGAAAGCCTCAGATTTAGCAGCCAGAGCTTCAGGAGGAGCAGCAGCGAGCACAGCATCGCTTTTGCAGCAGCTCCTTCCATGTGCATGTTTTTGGGAGTGGAAAGGCTTGCAGAGTGTTCAAGTAGCTTTTTCTCTCCGCTGGAAAGCTGCACGCTCAGTGCCAGTGTTCTGCAGCTTCTTTCTTCACGTTTCAGCAGCTAGCACGCTCTCCGTGTGCAGGAGAAGCGGCTGAGGCTTCCTTGCCGGAGACGAGGCACCTTCGCCGGCAGAGAGCCTCCGGCCGGCCGCGGTGCGCTCCGGAGCGGGGGCTTGTGCCGAAAGAGGCCGGCAACAGGCGCTTACCTTCGGACAGCTCCGGATGCCCGTCTAATGCGTCTCTTGTCGCCTACACGGCAGGGAAAAGCTTTTCCACTCTGTCTAGGAAGGAGAAAGTGTGCCAGCAGAGCAAATGCCTCCCGGACTTTCCCTGCAATTCAGCAAGTGCTTTGCAGCTTGAAATTGGAAGGAAAGCCTCAGATTTAGCAGCCAGAGCTTCAGGAGGAGCAGCAGCGAGCACAGCATCGCTTTTGCAGCAGCTCCTTCCATGTGCATGTTTTTGGGAGTGGAAAGGCTTGCAGAGTGTTCAAGTAGCTTTTTCTCTCCGCTGGAAAGCTGCACGCTCAGTGCCAGTGTTCTGCAGCTTCTTTCTTCACGTTTCAGCAGCTAGCACGCTCTCCGTGTGCAGGAGAAGCGGCTGAGGCTTCCTTGCCGGAGAAGCGGCACCTTCGAAGGCAGAGAGCCTCCGGCCGGCCCCGGTGAGCTCCGGAGCGGGGGCTTGTGCCGAAAGAGGCCGGGAACAGGCGCTTACCTTCGGACAGCTCCGGATGCCCGTCTAATGCGTCTCTTGTCGCCTACACGGCAGGGGAAAGCTTTTCCACTCTGTCTAGGAAGGAGAAAGTGTGCCAGCACAGCAAATGCCTCCCGGACTTTCCCTGCAATTCAGCAAGTGCTTTGCAGCTTGAAATTGGAAGGAAAGCCTCAGATTTAGCAGCCAGAGCTTCAGGAGGAGCAGCAGCGAGCACAGCATCGCTTTTGCAGCAGCTCCTTCCATGTGCATGTTTTTGGGAGTGGAAAGGCTTGCAGAGTGTTCAAGTAGCTTTTTCTCTCCGCTGGAAAGCTGCACGCTCAGTGCCAGTGTTCTGCAGCTTCTTTCTTCACGTTTCAGCAGCTAGCACGCTCTCCGTGTGCAGGAGAAGCGGCTGAGGCTTCCTTGCCGGAGAAGCGGCACCTTCGCCGGCAGAGAGCCTCCGGCCGGCCGCGGTGCGCTCCGGAGCGGGGGCTTGTGCCGAAAGAGGCCGGCAACAGGCGCTTACCTTCGGACAGCTCCGGATGCCCGTCTAATGCGTCTCTTGTCGCCTACACGGCAGGGAAAAGCTTTTCCACTCTGTCTAGGAAGGAGAAAGTGTGCCAGCACAGCAAATGCCTCCCGGACTTTCCCTGCAATTCAGCAAGTGCTTTGCAGCTTGAAATTGGAAGGAAAGCCTCAGATTTAGCAGCCAGAGCTTCAGGAGGAGCAGCAGCGAGCACAGCATCGCTTTTGCAGCAGCTCCTTCCATGTGCATGTTTTTGGGAGTGGAAAGGCTTGCAGAGTGTTCAAGTAGCTTTTTCTCTCCGCTGGAAAGCTGCACGCTCAGTGCCAGTGTTCTGCAGCTTCTTTCTTCACGTTTCAGCAGCTAGCACGCTCTCCGTGTGCAGGAGAAGCGGCTGAGGCTTCCTTGCCGGAGACGAGGCACCTTCGCCGGCAGAGAGCCTCCGGCCGGCCGCGGTGCGCTCCGGAGCGGGGGCTTGTGCCGAAAGAGGCCGGGAACAGGCGCTTACCTTCGGACAGCTCCGGATGCCCGTCTAATGCGTCTCTTGTCGCCTACACGGCAGGGAAAAGCTTTTCCACTCTGTCTAGGAAGGAGAAAGTGTGCCAGCACAGCAAATGCCTCCCGGACTTTCCCTGCAATTCAGCAAGTGCTTTGCAGCTTGAAATTGGAAGGAAAGCCTCAGATTTAGCAGCCAGAGCTTCAGGAGGAGCAGCAGCGAGCACAGCATCGCTTTTGCAGCAGCTCCTTCCATGTGCATGTTTTTGGGAGTGGAAAGGCTTGCAGAGTGTTCAAGTAGCTTTTTCTCTCCGCTGGAAAGCTGCACGCTCAGTGCCAGTGTTCTGCAGCTTCTTTCTTCACGTTTCAGCAGCTAGCACGCTCTCCGTGTGCAGGAGAAGCGGCTGAGGCTTCCTTGCCGGAGACGAGGCACCTTCGCCGGCAGAGAGCCTCCGGCCGGCCGCGGTGCGCTCCGGAGCGGGGGCTTGTGCCGAAAGAGGCCGGGAACAGGCGCTTACCTTCGGACAGCTCCGGATGCCCGTCTAATGCGTCTCTTGTCGCCTACACGGCAGGGAAAAGCTTTTCCACTCTGTCTAGGAAGGAGAAAGTGTGCCAGCACAGCAAATGCCTCCCGGACTTTCCCTGCAATTCAGCAAGTGCTTTGCAGCTTGAAATTGGAAGGAAAGCCTCAGATTTAGCAGCCAGAGCTTCAGGAGGAGCAGCAGCGAGCACAGCATCGCTTTTGCAGCAGCTCCTTCCATGTGCATGTTTTTGGGAGTGGAAAGGCTTGCAGAGTGTTCAAGTAGCTTTTTCTCTCCGCTGGAAAGCTGCACGCTCAGTGCCAGTGTTCTGCAGCTTCTTTCTTCACGTTTCAGCAGCTAGCACGCTCTCCGTGTGCAGGAGAAGCGGCTGAGGCTTCCTTGCCGGAGAAGCGGCACCTTCGCCGGCAGAGAGCCTCCGGCCGGCCGCGGTGCGCTCCGGAGCGGGGGCTTGTGCCGAAAGAGGCCGGGAACAGGCGCTTACCTTCGGACAGCTCCGGATGCCCGTCTAATGCGTCTCTTGTCGCCTACACGGCAGGGGAAAGCTTTTCCACTCTGTCTAGGAAGGAGAAAGTGTGCCAGCACAGCAAATGCCTCCCGGACTTTCCCTGCAATTCAGCAAGTGCTTTGCAGCTTGAAATTGGAAGGAAAGCCTCAGATTTAGCAGCCAGAGCTTCAGGAGGAGCAGCAGCGAGCACAGCATCGCTTTTGCAGCAGCTCCTTCCATGTGCATGTTTTTGGGAGTGGAAAGGCTTGCAGAGTGTTCAAGTAGCTTTTTCTCTCCGCTGGAAAGCTGCACGCTCAGTGCCAGTGTTCTGCAGCTTCTTTCTTCACGTTTCAGCAGCTAGCACGCTCTCCGTGTGCAGGAGAAGCGGCTGAGGCTTCCTTGCCGGAGACGAGGCACCTTCGCCGGCAGAGAGCCTCCGGCCGGCCGCGGTGCGCTCCGGAGCGGGGGCTTGTGCCGAAAGAGGCCGGCAACAGGCGCTTACCTTCGGACAGCTCCGGATGCCCGTCTAATGCGTCTCTTGTCGCCTACACGGCAGGGAAAAGCTTTTCCACTCTGTCTAGGAAGGAGAAAGTGTGCCAGCAGAGCAAATGCCTCCCGGACTTTCCCTGCAATTCAGCAAGTGCTTTGCAGCTTGAAATTGGAAGGAAAGCCTCAGATTTAGCAGCCAGAGCTTCAGGAGGAGCAGCAGCGAGCACAGCATCGCTTTTGCAGCAGCTCCTTCCATGTGCATGTTTTTGGGAGTGGAAAGGCTTGCAGAGTGTTCAAGTAGCTTTTTCTCTCCGCTGGAAAGCTGCACGCTCAGTGCCAGTGTTCTGCAGCTTCTTTCTTCACGTTTCAGCAGCTAGCACGCTCTCCGTGTGCAGGAGAAGCGGCTGAGGCTTCCTTGCCGGAGAAGCGGCACCTTCGAAGGCAGAGAGCCTCCGGCCGGCCCCGGTGAGCTCCGGAGCGGGGGCTTGTGCCGAAAGAGGCCGGGAACAGGCGCTTACCTTCGGACAGCTCCGGATGCCCGTCTAATGCGTCTCTTGTCGCCTACACGGCAGGGGAAAGCTTTTCCACTCTGTCTAGGAAGGAGAAAGTGTGCCAGCACAGCAAATGCCTCCCGGACTTTCCCTGCAATTCAGCAAGTGCTTTGCAGCTTGAAATTGGAAGGAAAGCCTCAGATTTAGCAGCCAGAGCTTCAGGAGGAGCAGCAGCGAGCACAGCATCGCTTTTGCAGCAGCTCCTTCCATGTGCATGTTTTTGGGAGTGGAAAGGCTTGCAGAGTGTTCAAGTAGCTTTTTCTCTCCGCTGGAAAGCTGCACGCTCAGTGCCAGTGTTCTGCAGCTTCTTTCTTCACGTTTCAGCAGCTAGCACGCTCTCCGTGTGCAGGAGAAGCGGCTGAGGCTTCCTTGCCGGAGAAGCGGCACCTTCGCCGGCAGAGAGCCTCCGGCCGGCCGCGGTGCGCTCCGGAGCGGGGGCTTGTGCCGAAAGAGGCCGGCAACAGGCGCTTACCTTCGGACAGCTCCGGATGCCCGTCTAATGCGTCTCTTGTCGCCTACACGGCAGGGAAAAGCTTTTCCACTCTGTCTAGGAAGGAGAAAGTGTGCCAGCAGAGCAAATGCCTCCCGGACTTTCCCTGCAATTCAGCAAGTGCTTTGCAGCTTGAAATTGGAAGGAAAGCCTCAGATTTAGCAGCCAGAGCTTCAGGAGGAGCAGCAGCGAGCACAGCATCGCTTTTGCAGCAGCTCCTTCCATGTGCATGTTTTTGGGAGTGGAAAGGCTTGCAGAGTGTTCAAGTAGCTTTTTCTCTCCGCTGGAAAGCTGCACGCTCAGTGCCAGTGTTCTGCAGCTTCTTTCTTCACGTTTCAGCAGCTAGCACGCTCTCCGTGTGCAGGAGAAGCGGCTGAGGCTTCCTTGCCGGAGAAGCGGCACCTTCGCCGGCAGAGAGCCTCTGGCCGGCCGCGGTGCGCTCCGGAGCGGGGGCTTGTGCCGAAAGAGGCCGGCAACAGGCGCTTACCTTCGGACAGCTCCGGATGCCCGTCTAATGCGTCTCTTGTCGCCTACACGGCAGGGAAAAGCTTTTCCACTCTGTCTAGGAAGGAGAAAGTGTGCCAGCACAGCAAATGCCTCCCGGACTTTCCCTGCAATTCAGCAAGTGCTTTGCAGCTTGAAATTGGAAGGAAAGCCTCAGATTTAGCAGCCAGAGCTTCAGGAGGAGCAGCAGCGAGCACAGCATCGCTTTTGCAGCAGCTCCTTCCATGTGCATGTTTTTGGGAGTGGAAAGGCTTGCAGAGTGTTCAAGTAGCTTTTTCTCTCCGCTGGAAAGCTGCACGCTCAGTGCCAGTGTTCTGCAGCTTCTTTCTTCACGTTTCAGCAGCTAGCACGCTCTCCGTGTGCAGGAGAAGCGGCTGAGGCTTCCTTGCCGGAGACGAGGCACCTTCGCCGGCAGAGAGCCTCCGGCCGGCCGCGGTGCGCTCCGGAGCGGGGGCTTGTGCCGAAAGAGGCCGGGAACAGGCGCTTACCTTCGGACAGCTCCGGATGCCCGTCTAATGCGTCTCTTGTCGCCTACACGGCAGGGAAAAGCTTTTCCACTCTGTCTAGGAAGGAGAAAGTGTGCCAGCACAGCAAATGCCTCCCGGACTTTCCCTGCAATTCAGCAAGTGCTTTGCAGCTTGAAATTGGAAGGAAAGCCTCAGATTTAGCAGCCAGAGCTTCAGGAGCAGCAGCAGCGAGCACAGCATCGCTTTTGCAGCAGCTCCTTCCATGTGCATGTTTTTGGGAGTGGAAAGGCTTGCAGAGTGTTCAAGTAGCTTTTTCTCTCCGCTGGAAAGCTGCACGCTCAGTGCCAGTGTTCTGCAGCTTCTTTCTTCACGTTTCAGCAGCTAGCACGCTCTCCGTGTGCAGGAGAAGCGGCTGAGGCTTCCTTGCCGGAGACGAGGCACCTTCGCCGGCAGAGAGCCTCCGGCCGGCCGCGGTGCGCTCCGGAGCGGGGGCTTGTGCCGAAAGAGGCCGGGAACAGGCGCTTACCTTCGGACAGCTCCGGATGCCCGTCTAATGCGTCTCTTGTCGCCTACACGGCAGGGAAAAGCTTTTCCACTCTGTCTAGGAAGGAGAAAGTGTGCCAGCACAGCAAATGCCTCCCGGACTTTCCCTGCAATTCAGCAAGTGCTTTGCAGCTTGAAATTGGAAGGAAAGCCTCCGATTTAGCAGCCAGAGCTTCAGGAGGAGCAGCAGCGAGCACAGCATCGCTTTTGCAGCAGCTCCTTCCATGTGCATGTTTTTGGGAGTGGAAAGGCTTGCAGAGTGTTCAAGTAGCTTTTTCTCTCCGCTGGAAAGCTGCACGCTCAGTGCCAGTGTTCTGCAGCTTCTTTCTTCACGTTTCAGCAGCTAGCACGCTCTCCGTGTGCAGGAGAAGCGGCTGAGGCTTCCTTGCCGGAGACGAGGCACCTTCGCCGGCAGAGAGCCTCCGGCCGGCCGCGGTGCGCTCCGGAGCGGGGGCTTGTGCCGAAAGAGGCCGGGAACAGGCGCTTACCTTCGGACAGCTCCGGATGCCCGTCTAATGCGTCTCTTGTCGCCTACACGGCAGGGAAAAGCTTTTCCACTCTGTCTAGGAAGGAGAAAGTGTGCCAGCACAGCAAATGCCTCCCGGACTTTCCCTGCAATTCAGCAAGTGCTTTGCAGCTTGAAATTGGAAGGAAAGCCTCCGATTTAGCAGCCAGAGCTTCAGGAGGAGCAGCAGCGAGCACAGCATCGCTTTTGCAGCAGCTCCTTCCATGTGCATGTTTTTGGGAGTGGAAAGGCTTGCAGAGTGTTCAAGTAGCTTTTTCTCTCCGCTGGAAAGCTGCACGCTCAGTGCCAGTGTTCTGCAGCTTCTTTCTTCACGTTTCAGCAGCTAGCACGCTCTCCGCGTGCAGGAGAAGCGGCTGAGGCTTCCTTGCCGGTGAAGCGGCACCTTCGCCGGCAGAGAGCCTCTGGCCGGCCGCGGTGCGCTCCGGAGCGGGGGCTTGTGCCGAAAGAGGCCGGGAACAGGCGCTTACCTTCGGACAGCTCCGGATGCCCGTCTAATGCGTCTCTTGTCGCCTACACGGCAGGGAAAAGCTTTTCCACTCTGTCTAGGAAGGAGAAAGTGTGACAGCAGAGCAAATGCCACCTGGACTTTCCCTGCAATTCAGCAAGTGCTTTGCAGCTTGAAATTGGAAGGAAAGCCTCAGATTTAGCAGCCAGAGCTTCAGGAGGAGCAGCAGCGAGCACAGCATCGCTTTTGCAGCAGCTCCTTCCATGTGCATGTTTTTGGGAGTGGAAAGGCTTGCAGAGTGTTCAAGTAGCTTTTTCTCTCCGCTGGAAAGCTGCACGCTCAGTGCCAGTGTTCTGCAGCTTCTTTCTTCACGTTTCAGCAGCTAGCACGCTCTCCGTGTGCAGGAGAAGCGGCTGAGGCTTCCTTGCCGGAGACGAGGCACCTTCGCCGGCAGAGAGCCTCCGGCCGGCCGCGGTGCGCTCCGGAGCGGGGACTTGTGCCGAAAGAGGCCGGCAACAGGCGCTTACCTTCGGACAGCTCCGGATGCCCGTCTAATGCGTCTCTTGTCGCCTACACGGCAGGGAAAAGCTTTTCCACTCTGTCTAGGAAGGAGAAAGTGTGCCAGCACAGCAAATGCCTCCCGGACTTTCCCTGCAATTCAGCAAGTGCTTTGCAGCTTGAAATTGGAAGGAAAGCCTCAGATTTAGCAGCCAGAGCTTCAGGAGGAGCAGCAGCGAGCACAGCATCGCTTTTGCAGCAGCTCCTTCCATGTGCATGTTTTTGGGAGTGGAAAGGCTTGCAGAGTGTTCAAGTAGCTTTTTCTCTCCGCTGGAAAGCTGCACGCTCAGTGCCAGTGTTCTGCAGCTTCTTTCTTCACGTTTCAGCAGCTAGCACGCTCTCCGCGTGCAGGAGAAGCGGCTGAGGCTTCCTTGCCGGAGAAGCGGCACCTTCGCCGGCAGAGAGCCTCTGGCCGGCCGCGGTGCGCTCCGGAGCGGGGGCTTGTGCCGAAAGAGGCCGGCAACAGGCGCTTACCTTCGGACAGCTCCGGATGCCCGTCTAATGCGTCTCTTGTCGCCTACACGGCAGGGAAAAGCTTTTCCACTCTGTCTAGGAAGGAGAAAGTGTGCCAGCAGAGCAAATGCCTCCCGGACTTTCCCTGCAATTCAGCAAGTGCTTTGCAGCTTGAAATTGGAAGGAAAGCCTCCGATTTAGCAGCCAGAGCTTCAGGAGGAGCAGCAGCGAGCACAGCAGCGAGCACAGCATCGCTTTTGCAGCAGCTCCTTCCATGTGCATGTTTTTGGGAGTGGAAAGGCTTGCAGAGTGTTCAAGTAGCTTTTTCTCTCCGCTGGAAAGCTGCACGCTCAGTGCCAGTGTTCTGCAGCTTCTTTCTTCACGTTTCAGCAGCTAGCACGCTCTCCGTGTGCAGGAGAAGCGGCTGAGGCTTCCTTGCCGGAGACGAGGCACCTTCGCCGGCAGAGAGCCTCCGGCCGGCCGCGGTGCGCTCCGGAGCGGGGGCTTGTGCCGAAAGAGGCCGGGAACAGGCGCTTACCTTCGGACAGCTCCGGATGCCCGTCTAATGCGTCTCTTGTCGCCTACACGGCAGGGAAAAGCTTTTCCACTCTGTCTAGGAAGGAGAAAGTGTGCCAGCACAGCAAATGCCTCCCGGACTTTCCCTGCAATTCAGCAAGTGCTTTGCAGCTTGAAATTGGAAGGAAAGCCTCAGATTTAGCAGCCAGAGCTTCAGGAGGAGCAGCAGCGAGCACAGCATCGCTTTTGCAGCAGCTCCTTCCATGTGCATGTTTTTGGGAGTGGAAAGGCTTGCAGAGTGTTCAAGTAGCTTTTTCTCTCCGCTGGAAAGCTGCACGCTCAGTGCCAGTGTTCTGCAGCTTCTTTCTTCACGTTTCAGCAGCTAGCACGCTCTCCGTGTGCAGGAGAAGCGGCTGAGGCTTCCTTGCCGGAGAAGCGGCACCTTCGCCGGCAGAGAGCCTCCGGCCGGCCGCGGTGCGCTCCGGAGCGGGGGCTTGTGCCGAAAGAGGCCGGCAACAGGCGCTTACCTTCGGACAGCTCCGGATGCCCGTCTAATGCGTCTCTTGTCGCCTACACGGCAGGGAAAAGCTTTTCCACTCTGTCTAGGAAGGAGAAAGTGTGCCAGCACAGCAAATGCCTCCCGGACTTTCCCTGCAATTCAGCAAGTGCTTTGCAGCTTGAAATTGGAAGGAAAGCCTCAGATTTAGCAGCCAGAGCTTCAGGAGGAGCAGCAGCGAGCACAGCATCGCTTTTGCAGCAGCTCCTTCCATGTGCATGTTTTTGGGAGTGGAAAGGCTTGCAGAGTGTTCAAGTAGCTTTTTCTCTCCGCTGGAAAGCTGCACGCTCAGTGCCAGTGTTCTGCAGCTTCTTTCTTCACGTTTCAGCAGCTAGCACGCTCTCCGTGTGCAGGAGAAGCGGCTGAGGCTTCCTTGCCGGAGAAGCGGCACCTTCGCCGGCAGAGAGCCTCTGGCCGGCCGCGGTGCGCTCCGGAGCGGGGGCTTGTGCCGAAAGAGGCCGGCAACAGGCGCTTACCTTCGGACAGCTCCGGATGCCCGTCTAATGCGTCTCTTGTCGCCTACACGGCAGGGAAAAGCTTTTCCACTCTGTCTAGGAAGGAGAAAGTGTGCCAGCAGAGCAAATGCCTCCCGGACTTTCCCTGCAATTCAGCAAGTGCTTTGCAGCTTGAAATTGGAAGGAAAGCCTCAGATTTAGCAGCCAGAGCTTCAGGAGGAGCAGCAGCGAGCACAGCATCGCTTTTGCAGCAGCTCCTTCCATGTGCATGTTTTTGGGAGTGGAAAGGCTTGCAGAGTGTTCAAGTAGCTTTTTCTCTCCGCTGGAAAGCTGCACGCTCAGTGCCAGTGTTCTGCAGCTTCTTTCTTCACGTTTCAGCAGCTAGCACGCTCTCCGTGTGCAGGAGAAGCGGCTGAGGCTTCCTTGCCGGAGACGAGGCACCTTCGCCGGCAGAGAGCCTCCGGCCGGCCGCGGTGCGCTCCGGAGCGGGGGCTTGTGCCGAAAGAGGCCGGCAACAGGCGCTTACCTTCGGACAGCTCCGGATGCCCGTCTAATGCGTCTCTTGTCGCCTACACGGCAGGGAAAAGCTTTTCCACTCTGTCTAGGAAGGAGAAAGTGTGCCAGCAGAGCAAATGCCTCCCGGACTTTCCCTGCAATTCAGCAAGTGCTTTGCAGCTTGAAATTGGAAGGAAAGCCTCAGATTTAGCAGCCAGAGCTTCAGGAGGAGCAGCAGCGAGCACAGCATCGCTTTTGCAGCAGCTCCTTCCATGTGCATGTTTTTGGGAGTGGAAAGGCTTGCAGAGTGTTCAAGTAGCTTTTTCTCTCCGCTGGAAAGCTGCACGCTCAGTGCCAGTGTTCTGCAGCTTCTTTCTTCACGTTTCAGCAGCTAGCACGCTCTCCGTGTGCAGGAGAAGCGGCTGAGGCTTCCTTGCCGGAGAAGCGGCACCTTCGCCGGCAGAGAGCCTCCGGCCGGCCGCGGTGCGCTCCGGAGCGGGGGCTTGTGCCGAAAGAGGCCGGGAACAGGCGCTTACCTTCGGACAGCTCCGGATGCCCGTCTAATGCGTCTCTTGTCGCCTACACGGCAGGGAAAAGCTTTTCCACTCTGTCTAGGAAGGAGAAAGTGTGCCAGCACAGCAAATGCCTCCCGGACTTTCCCTGCAATTCAGCAAGTGCTTTGCAGCTTGAAATTGGAAGGAAAGCCTCAGATTTAGCAGCCAAAGCTTCAGGAGGAGCAGCAGCGAGCACAGCATCGCTTTTGCAGCAGCTCCTTCCATGTGCATGTTTTTGGGAGTGGAAAGGCTTGCAGAGTGTTCAAGTAGCTTTTTCTCTCCGCTGGAAAGCTGCACGCTCAGTGCCAGTGTTCTGCAGCTTCTTTCTTCACGTTTCAGCAGCTAGCACGCTCTCCGTGTGCAGGAGAAGCGGCTGAGGCTTCCTTGCCGGAGAAGCGGCACCTTCGCCGGCAGAGAGCCTCCGGCCGGCCGCGGTGCGCTCCGGAGCGGGGGCTTGTGCCGAAAGAGGCCGGCAACAGGCGCTTACCTTCGGACAGCTCCGGATGCCCGTCTAATGCGTCTCTTGTCGCCTACACGGCAGGGAAAAGCTTTTCCACTCTGTCTAGGAAGGAGAAAGTGTGCCAGCACAGCAAATGCCTCCCGGACTTTCCCTGCAATTCAGCAAGTGCTTTGCAGCTTGAAATTGGAAGGAAAGCCTCAGATTTAGCAGCCAGAGCTTCAGGAGGAGCAGCAGCGAGCACAGCATCGCTTTTGCAGCAGCTCCTTCCATGTGCATGTTTTTGGGAGTGGAAAGGCTTGCAGAGTGTTCAAGTAGCTTTTTCTCTCCGCTGCAAAGCTGCACGCTCAGTGCCAGTGTTCTGCAGCTTCTTTCTTCACGTTTCAGCAGCTAGCACGCTCTCCGTGTGCAGGAGAAGCGGCTGAGGCTTCCTTGCCGGAGACGAGGCACCTTCGCCGGCAGAGAGCCTCCGGCCGGCCGCGGTGCGCTCCGGAGCGGGGGCTTGTGCCGAAAGAGGCCGGGAACAGGCGCTTACCTTCGGACAGCTCCGGATGCCCGTCTAATGCGTCTCTTGTCGCCTACACGGCAGGGAAAAGCTTTTCCACTCTGTCTAGGAAGGAGAAAGTGTGCCAGCACAGCAAATGCCTCCCGGACTTTCCCTGCAATTCAGCAAGTGCTTTGCAGCTTGAAATTGGAAGGAAAGCCTCAGATTTAGCAGCCAGAGCTTCAGGAGGAGCAGCAGCGAGCACAGCATCGCTTTTGCAGCAGCTCCTTCCATGTGCATGTTTTTGGGAGTGGAAAGGCTTGCAGAGTGTTCAAGTAGCTTTTTCTCTCCGCTGGAAAGCTGCACGCTCAGTGCCAGTGTTCTGCAGCTTCTTTCTTCACGTTTCAGCAGCTAGCACGCTCTCCGTGTGCAGGAGAAGCGGCTGAGGCTTCCTTGCCGGAGAAGCGGCACCTTCGCCGGCAGAGAGCCTCCGGCCGGCCGCGGTGCGCTCCGGAGCGGGGGCTTGTGCCGAAAGAGGCCGGCAACAGGCGCTTACCTTCGGACAGCTCCGGATGCCCGTCTAATGCGTCTCTTGTCGCCTACACGGCAGGGAAAAGCTTTTCCACTCTGTCTAGGAAGGAGAAAGTGTGCCAGCACAGCAAATGCCTCCCGGACTTTCCCTGCAATTCAGCAAGTGCTTTGCAGCTTGAAATTGGAAGGAAAGCCTCAGATTTAGCAGCCAGAGCTTCAGGAGGAGCAGCAGCGAGCACAGCATCGCTTTTGCAGCAGCTCCTTCCATGTGCATGTTTTTGGGAGTGGAAAGGCTTGCAGAGTGTTCAAGTAGCTTTTTCTCTCCGCTGGAAAGCTGCACGCTCAGTGCCAGTGTTCTGCAGCTTCTTTCTTCACGTTTCAGCAGCTAGCACGCTCTCCGTGTGCAGGAGAAGCGGCTGAGGCTTCCTTGCCGGAGAAGCGGCACCTTCGCCGGCAGAGAGCCTCTGGCCGGCCGCGGTGCGCTCCGGAGCGGGGGCTTGTGCCGAAAGAGGCCGGCAACAGGCGCTTACCTTCGGACAGCTCCGGATGCCCGTCTAATGCGTCTCTTGTCGCCTACACGGCAGGGAAAAGCTTTTCCACTCTGTCTAGGAAGGAGAAAGTGTGCCAGCACAGCAAATGCCTCCCGGACTTTCCCTGCAATTCAGCAAGTGCTTTGCAGCTTGAAATTGGAAGGAAAGCCTCCGATTTAGCAGCCAGAGCTTCAGGAGGAGCAGCAGCGAGCACAGCATCGCTTTTGCAGCAGCTCCTTCCATGTGCATGTTTTTGGGAGTGGAAAGGCTTGCAGAGTGTTCAAGTAGCTTTTTCTCTCCGCTGGAAAGCTGCACGCTCAGTGCCAGTGTTCTGCAGCTTCTTTCTTCACGTTTCAGCAGCTAGCACGCTCTCCGTGTGCAGGAGAAGCGGCTGAGGCTTCCTTGCCGGAGACGAGGCACCTTCGCCGGCAGAGAGCCTCCGGCCGGCCGCGGTGCGCTCCGGAGCGGGGGCTTGTGCCGAAAGAGGCCGGCAACAGGCGCTTACCTTCGGACAGCTCCGGATGCCCGTCTAATGCGTCTCTTGTCGCCTACACGGCAGGGAAAAGCTTTTCCACTCTGTCTAGGAAGGAGAAAGTGTGCCAGCAGAGCAAATGCCTCCCGGACTTTCCCTGCAATTCAGCAAGTGCTTTGCAGCTTGAAATTGGAAGGAAAGCCTCAGATTTAGCAGCCAGAGCTTCAGGAGGAGCAGCAGCGAGCACAGCATCGCTTTTGCAGCAGCTCCTTCCATGTGCATGTTTTTGGGAGTGGAAAGGCTTGCAGAGTGTTCAAGTAGCTTTTTCTCTCCGCTGGAAAGCTGCACGCTCAGTGCCAGTGTTCTGCAGCTTCTTTCTTCACGTTTCAGCAGCTAGCACGCTCTCCGTGTGCAGGAGAAGCGGCTGAGGCTTCCTTGCCGGAGAAGCGGCACCTTCGCCGGCAGAGAGCCTCCGGCCGGCCGCGGTGCGCTCCGGAGCGGGGGCTTGTGCCGAAAGAGGCCGGGAACAGGCGCTTACCTTCGGACAGCTCCGGATGCCCGTCTAATGCGTCTCTTGTCGCCTACACGGCAGGGAAAAGCTTTTCCACTCTGTCTAGGAAGGAGAAAGTGTGCCAGCACAGCAAATGCCTCCCGGACTTTCCCTGCAATTCAGCAAGTGCTTTGCAGCTTGAAATTGGAAGGAAAGCCTCAGATTTAGCAGCCAAAGCTTCAGGAGGAGCAGCAGCGAGCACAGCATCGCTTTTGCAGCAGCTCCTTCCATGTGCATGTTTTTGGGAGTGGAAAGGCTTGCAGAGTGTTCAAGTAGCTTTTTCTCTCCGCTGGAAAGCTGCACGCTCAGTGCCAGTGTTCTGCAGCTTCTTTCTTCACGTTTCAGCAGCTAGCACGCTCTCCGTGTGCAGGAGAAGCGGCTGAGGCTTCCTTGCCGGAGAAGCGGCACCTTCGCCGGCAGAGAGCCTCCGGCCGGCCGCGGTGCGCTCCGGAGCGGGGGCTTGTGCCGAAAGAGGCCGGCAACAGGCGCTTACCTTCGGACAGCTCCGGATGCCCGTCTAATGCGTCTCTTGTCGCCTACACGGCAGGGAAAAGCTTTTCCACTCTGTCTAGGAAGGAGAAAGTGTGCCAGCACAGCAAATGCCTCCCGGACTTTCCCTGCAATTCAGCAAGTGCTTTGCAGCTTGAAATTGGAAGGAAAGCCTCAGATTTAGCAGCCAGAGCTTCAGGAGGAGCAGCAGCGAGCACAGCATCGCTTTTGCAGCAGCTCCTTCCATGTGCATGTTTTTGGGAGTGGAAAGGCTTGCAGAGTGTTCAAGTAGCTTTTTCTCTCCGCTGCAAAGCTGCACGCTCAGTGCCAGTGTTCTGCAGCTTCTTTCTTCACGTTTCAGCAGCTAGCACGCTCTCCGTGTGCAGGAGAAGCGGCTGAGGCTTCCTTGCCGGAGACGAGGCACCTTCGCCGGCAGAGAGCCTCCGGCCGGCCGCGGTGCGCTCCGGAGCGGGGGCTTGTGCCGAAAGAGGCCGGGAACAGGCGCTTACCTTCGGACAGCTCCGGATGCCCGTCTAATGCGTCTCTTGTCGCCTACACGGCAGGGAAAAGCTTTTCCACTCTGTCTAGGAAGGAGAAAGTGTGCCAGCACAGCAAATGCCTCCCGGACTTTCCCTGCAATTCAGCAAGTGCTTTGCAGCTTGAAATTGGAAGGAAAGCCTCAGATTTAGCAGCCAAAGCTTCAGGAGGAGCAGCAGCGAGCACAGCATCGCTTTTGCAGCAGCTCCTTCCATGTGCATGTTTTTGGGAGTGGAAAGGCTTGCAGAGTGTTCAAGTAGCTTTTTCTCTCCGCTGGAAAGCTGCACGCTCAGTGCCAGTGTTCTGCAGCTTCTTTCTTCACGTTTCAGCAGCTAGCACGCTCTCCGTGTGCAGGAGAAGCGGCTGAGGCTTCCTTGCCGGAGAAGCGGCACCTTCGCCGGCAGAGAGCCTCCGGCCGGCCGCGGTGCGCTCCGGAGCGGGGGCTTGTGCCGAAAGAGGCCGGCAACAGGCGCTTACCTTCGGACAGCTCCGGATGCCCGTCTAATGCGTCTCTTGTCGCCTACACGGCAGGGAAAAGCTTTTCCACTCTGTCTAGGAAGGAGAAAGTGTGCCAGCACAGCAAATGCCTCCCGGACTTTCCCTGCAATTCAGCAAGTGCTTTGCAGCTTGAAATTGGAAGGAAAGCCTCAGATTTAGCAGCCAGAGCTTCAGGAGGAGCAGCAGCGAGCACAGCATCGCTTTTGCAGCAGCTCCTTCCATGTGCATGTTTTTGGGAGTGGAAAGGCTTGCAGAGTGTTCAAGTAGCTTTTTCTCTCCGCTGGAAAGCTGCACGCTCAGTGCCAGTGTTCTGCAGCTTCTTTCTTCACGTTTCCGCAGCTAGCACGCTCTCCGTGTGCAGGAGAAGCGGCTGAGGCTTCCTTGCCGGAGAAGCGGCACCTTCGCCGGCAGAGAGCCTCCGGCCGGCCGCGGTGCTCTCCGGAGCGGGGGCTTGTGCCGAAAGAGGCCGGGAACAGGCGCTTACCTTCGGACAGCTCCGGATGCCCGTCTAATGCGTCTCTTGTCGCCTACACGGCAGGGAAAAGCTTTTCCACTCTGTCTAGGAAGGAGAAAGTGTGCCAGCACAGCAAATGCCTCCCGGACTTTCCCTGCAATTCAGCAAGTGCTTTGCAGCTTGAAATTGGAAGGAAAGCCTCAGATTTAGCAGCCAGAGCTTCAGGAGGAGCAGCAGCGAGCACAGCATCGCTTTTGCAGCAGCTCCTTCCATGTGCATGTTTTTGGGAGTGGAAAGGCTTGCAGAGTGTTCAAGTAGCTTTTTCTCTCCGCTGGAAAGCTGCACGCTCAGTGCCAGTGTTCTGCAGCTTCTTTCTTCACGTTTCAGCAGCTAGCACGCTCTCCGTGTGCAGGAGAAGCGGCTGAGGCTTCCTTGCCGGAGACGAGGCACCTTCGCCGGCAGAGAGCCTCCGGCCGGCCGCGGTGCGCTCCGGAGCGGGGGCTTGTGCCGAAAGAGGCCGGGAACAGGCGCTTACCTTCGGACAGCTCCGGATGCCCGTCTAATGCGTCTCTTGTCGCCTACACGGCAGGGAAAAGCTTTTCCACTCTGTCTAGGAAGGAGAAAGTGTGCCAGCACAGCAAATGCCTCCCGGACTTTCCCTGCAATTCAGCAAGTGCTTTGCAGCTTGAAATTGGAAGGAAAGCCTCCGATTTAGCAGCCAGAGCTTCAGGAGGAGCAGCAGCGAGCACAGCATCGCTTTTGCAGCAGCTCCTTCCATGTGCATGTTTTTGGGAGTGGAAAGGCTTGCAGAGTGTTCAAGTAGCTTTTTCTCTCCGCTGGAAAGCTGCACGCTCAGTGCCAGTGTTCTGCAGCTTCTTTCTTCACGTTTCAGCAGCTAGCACGCTCTCCGTGTGCAGGAGAAGCGGCTGAGGCTTCCTTGCCGGAGACGAGGCACCTTCGCCGGCAGAGAGCCTCCGGCCGGCCGCGGTGCGCTCCGGAGCGGGGGCTTGTGCCGAAAGAGGCCGGCAACAGGCGCTTACCTTCGGACAGCTCCGGATGCCCGTCTAATGCGTCTCTTGTCGCCTACACGGCAGGGAAAAGCTTTTCCACTCTGTCTAGGAAGGAGAAAGTGTGCCAGCACAGCAAATGCCTCCCGGACTTTCCCTGCAATTCAGCAAGTGCTTTGCAGCTTGAAATTGGAAGGAAAGCCTCCGATTTAGCAGCCAGAGCTTCAGGAGGAGCAGCAGCGAGCACAGCATCGCTTTTGCAGCAGCTCCTTCCATGTGCATGTTTTTGGGAGTGGAAAGGCTTGCAGAGTGTTCAAGTAGCTTTTTCTCTCCGCTGGAAAGCTGCACGCTCAGTGCCAGTGTTCTGCAGCTTCTTTCTTCACGTTTCAGCAGCTAGCACGCTCTCCGCGTGCAGGAGAAGCGGCTGAGGCTTCCTTGCCGGAGAAGCGGCACCTTCGCCGGCAGAGAGCCTCTGGCCGGCCGCGGTGCGCTCCGGAGCGGGGGCTTGTGCCGAAAGAGGCCGGGAACAGGCGCTTACCTTCGGACAGCTCCGGATGCCCGTCTAATGCGTCTCTTGTCGCCTACACGGCAGGGAAAAGCTTTTCCACTCTGTCTAGGAAGGAGAAAGTGTGACAGCAGAGCAAATGCCACCTGGACTTTCCCTGCAATTCAGCAAGTGCTTTGCAGCTTGAAATTGGAAGGAAAGCCTCAGATTTAGCAGCCAGAGCTTCAGGAGGAGCAGCAGCGAGCACAGCATCGCTTTTGCAGCAGCTCCTTCCATGTGCATGTTTTTGGGACTGGAAAGGCTTGCAGAGTGTTCAAGTAGCTTTTTCTCTCCGCTGGAAAGCTGCACGCTCAGTGCCAGTGTTCTGCAGCTTCTTTCTTCACGTTTCAGCAGCTAGCACGCTCTCCGTGTGCAGGAGAAGCGGCTGAGGCTTCCTTGCCGGAGACGAGGCACCTTCGCCGGCAGAGAGCCTCCGGCCGGCCGCGGTGCGCTCCGGAGCGGGGGCTTGTGCCGAAAGAGGCCGGGAACAGGCGCTTACCTTCGGACAGCTCCGGATGCCCGTCTAATGCGTCTCTTGTCGCCTACACGGCAGGGAAAAGCTTTTCCACTCTGTCTAGGAAGGAGAAAGTGTGCCAGCACAGCAAATGCCTCCCGGACTTTCCCTGCAATTCAGCAAGTGCTTTGCAGCTTGAAATTGGAAGGAAAGCCTCAGATTTAGCAGCCAGAGCTTCAGGAGGAGCAGCAGCGAGCACAGCATCGCTTTTGCAGCAGCTCCTTCCATGTGCATGTTTTTGGGAGTGGAAAGGCTTGCAGAGTGTTCAAGTAGCTTTTTCTCTCCGCTGGAAAGCTGCACGCTCAGTGCCAGTGTTCTGCAGCTTCTTTCTTCACGTTTCAGCAGCTAGCACGCTCTCCGTGTGCAGGAGAAGCGGCTGAGGCTTCCTTGCCGGAGAAGCGGCACCTTCGCCGGCAGAGAGCCTCCGGCCGGCCGCGGTGCGCTCCGGAGCGGGGGCTTGTGCCGAAAGAGGCCGGCAACAGGCGCTTACCTTCGGACAGCTCCGGATGCCCGTCTAATGCGTCTCTTGTCGCCTACACGGCAGGGAAAAGCTTTTCCACTCTGTCTAGGAAGGAGAAAGTGTGCCAGCAGAGCAAATGCCTCCCGGACTTTCCCTGCAATTCAGCAAGTGCTTTGCAGCTTGAAATTGGAAGGAAAGCCTCAGATTTAGCAGCCAGAGCTTCAGGAGGAGCAGCAGCGAGCACAACATCGCTTTTGCAGCAGCTCCTTCCATGTGCATGTTTTTGGGAGTGGAAAGGCTTGCAGAGTGTTCAAGTAGCTTTTTCTCTCCGCTGGAAAGCTGCGCGCTCAGTGCCAGTGTTCTGCAGCTTCTTTCTTCACGTTTCAGCAGCTAGCACGCTCTCCGTGTGCAGGAGAAGCGGCTGAGGCTTCCTTGCCGGAGAAGCGGCACCTTCGCCGGCAGAGAGCCTCTGGCCGGCCGCGGTGCGCTCCGGAGCGGGGGCTTGTGCCGAAAGAGGCCGGCAACAGGCGCTTACCTTCGGACAGCTCCGGATGCCCGTCTAATGCGTCTCTTGTCGCCTACACGGCAGGGAAAAGCTTTTCCACTCTGTCTAGGAAGGAGAAAGTGTGCCAGCACAGCAAATGCCTCCCGGACTTTCCCTGCAATTCAGCAAGTGCTTTGCAGCTTGAAATTGGAAGGAAAGCCTCAGATTTAGCAGCCAGAGCTTCAGGAGGAGCAGCAGCGAGCACAGCATCGCTTTTGCAGCAGCTCCTTCCATGTGCATGTTTTTGGGAGTGGAAAGGCTTGCAGAGTGTTCAAGTAGCTTTTTCTCTCCGCTGGAAAGCTGCACGCTCAGTGCCAGTGTTCTGCAGCTTCTTTCTTCACGTTTCAGCAGCTAGCACGCTCTCCGTGTGCAGGAGAAGCGGCTGAGGCTTCCTTGCCGGAGACGAGGCACCTTCGCCGGCAGAGAGCCTCCGGCCGGCCGCGGTGCGCTCCGGAGCGGGGGCTTGTGCCGAAAGAGGCCGGGAACAGGCGCTTACCTTCGGACAGCTCCGGATGCCCGTCTAATGCGTCTCTTGTCGCCTACACGGCAGGGAAAAGCTTTTCCACTCTGTCTAGGAAGGAGAAAGTGTGCCAGCACAGCAAATGCCTCCCGGACTTTCCCTGCAATTCAGCAAGTGCTTTGCAGCTTGAAATTGGAAGGAAAGCCTCCGATTTAGCAGCCAGAGCTTCAGGAGGAGCAGCAGCGAGCACAGCATCGCTTTTGCAGCAGCTCCTTCCATGTGCATGTTTTTGGGAGTGGAAAGGCTTGCAGAGTGTTCAAGTAGCTTTTTCTCTCCGCTGGAAAGCTGCACGCTCAGTGCCAGTGTTCTGCAGCTTCTTTCTTCACGTTTCAGCAGCTAGCACGCTCTCCGTGTGCAGGAGAAGCGGCTGAGGCTTCCTTGCCGGAGACGAGGCACCTTCGCCGGCAGAGAGCCTCCGGCCGGCCGCGGTGCGCTCCGGAGCGGGGGCTTGTGCCGAAAGAGGCCGGCAACAGGCGCTTACCTTCGGACAGCTCCGGATGCCCGTCTAATGCGTCTCTTGTCGCCTACACGGCAGGGAAAAGCTTTTCCACTCTGTCTAGGAAGGAGAAAGTGTGCCAGCACAGCAAATGCCTCCCGGACTTTCCCTGCAATTCAGCAAGTGCTTTGCAGCTTGAAATTGGAAGGAAAGCCTCCGATTTAGCAGCCAGAGCTTCAGGAGGAGCAGCAGCGAGCACAGCATCGCTTTTGCAGCAGCTCCTTCCATGTGCATGTTTTTGGGAGTGGAAAGGCTTGCAGAGTGTTCAAGTAGCTTTTTCTCTCCGCTGGAAAGCTGCACGCTCAGTGCCAGTGTTCTGCAGCTTCTTTCTTCACGTTTCAGCAGCTAGCACGCTCTCCGCGTGCAGGAGAAGCGGCTGAGGCTTCCTTGCCGGAGAAGCGGCACCTTCGCCGGCAGAGAGCCTCTGGCCGGCCGCGGTGCGCTCCGGAGCGGGGGCTTGTGCCGAAAGAGGCCGGGAACAGGCGCTTACCTTCGGACAGCTCCGGATGCCCGTCTAATGCGTCTCTTGTCGCCTACACGGCAGGGAAAAGCTTTTCCACTCTGTCTAGGAAGGAGAAAGTGTGACAGCAGAGCAAATGCCACCTGGACTTTCCCTGCAATTCAGCAAGTGCTTTGCAGCTTGAAATTGGAAGGAAAGCCTCAGATTTAGCAGCCAGAGCTTCAGGAGGAGCAGCAGCGAGCACAGCATCGCTTTTGCAGCAGCTCCTTCCATGTGCATGTTTTTGGGAGTGGAAAGGCTTGCAGAGTGTTCAAGTAGCTTTTTCTCTCCGCTGGAAAGCTGCACGCTCAGTGCCAGTGTTCTGCAGCTTCTTTCTTCACGTTTCAGCAGCTAGCACGCTCTCCGTGTGCAGGAGAAGCGGCTGAGGCTTCCTTGCCGGAGACGAGGCACCTTCGCCGGCAGAGAGCCTCCGGCCGGCCGCGGTGCGCTCCGGAGCGGGGGCTTGTGCCGAAAGAGGCCGGGAACAGGCGCTTACCTTCGGACAGCTCCGGATGCCCGTCTAATGCGTCTCTTGTCGCCTACACGGCAGGGAAAAGCTTTTCCACTCTGTCTAGGAAGGAGAAAGTGTGCCAGCACAGCAAATGCCTCCCGGACTTTCCCTGCAATTCAGCAAGTGCTTTGCAGCTTGAAATTGGAAGGAAAGCCTCAGATTTAGCAGCCAGAGCTTCAGGAGGAGCAGCAGCGAGCACAGCATCGCTTTTGCAGCAGCTCCTTCCATGTGCATGTTTTTGGGAGTGGAAAGGCTTGCAGAGTGTTCAAGTAGCTTTTTCTCTCCGCTGGAAAGCTGCACGCTCAGTGCCAGTGTTCTGCAGCTTCTTTCTTCACGTTTCAGCAGCTAGCACGCTCTCCGTGTGCAGGAGAAGCGGCTGAGGCTTCCTTGCCGGAGAAGCGGCACCTTCGCCGGCAGAGAGCCTCCGGCCGGCCGCGGTGCGCTCCGGAGCGGGGGCTTGTGCCGAAAGAGGCCGGCAACAGGCGCTTACCTTCGGACAGCTCCGGATGCCCGTCTAATGCGTCTCTTGTCGCCTACACGGCAGGGAAAAGCTTTTCCACTCTGTCTAGGAAGGAGAAAGTGTGCCAGCAGAGCAAATGCCTCCCGGACTTTCCCTGCAATTCAGCAAGTGCTTTGCAGCTTGAAATTGGAAGGAAAGCCTCAGATTTAGCAGCCAGAGCTTCAGGAGGAGCAGCAGCGAGCACAACATCGCTTTTGCAGCAGCTCCTTCCATGTGCATGTTTTTGGGAGTGGAAAGGCTTGCAGAGTGTTCAAGTAGCTTTTTCTCTCCGCTGGAAAGCTGCACGCTCAGTGCCAGTGTTCTGCAGCTTCTTTCTTCACGTTTCAGCAGCTAGCACGCTCTCCGTGTGCAGGAGAAGCGGCTGAGGCTTCCTTGCCGGAGAAGCGGCACCTTCGCCGGCAGAGAGCCTCTGGCCGGCCGCGGTGCGCTCCGGAGCGGGGGCTTGTGCCGAAAGAGGCCGGCAACAGGCGCTTACCTTCGGACAGCTCCGGATGCCCGTCTAATGCGTCTCTTGTCGCCTACACGGCAGGGAAAAGCTTTTCCACTCTGTCTAGGAAGGAGAAAGTGTGCCAGCACAGCAAATGCCTCCCGGACTTTCCCTGCAATTCAGCAAGTGCTTTGCAGCTTGAAATTGGAAGGAAAGCCTCAGATTTAGCAGCCAGAGCTTCAGGAGGAGCAGCAGCGAGCACAGCATCGCTTTTGCAGCAGCTCCTTCCATGTGCATGTTTTTGGGAGTGGAAAGGCTTGCAGAGTGTTCAAGTAGCTTTTTCTCTCCGCTGGAAAGCTGCACGCTCAGTGCCAGTGTTCTGCAGCTTCTTTCTTCACGTTTCAGCAGCTAGCACGCTCTCCGTGTGCAGGAGAAGCGGCTGAGGCTTCCTTGCCGGAGACGAGGCACCTTCGCCGGCAGAGAGCCTCCGGCCGGCCGCGGTGCGCTCCGGAGCGGGGGCTTGTGCCGAAAGAGGCCGGCAACAGGCGCTTACCTTCGGACAGCTCCGGATGCCCGTCTAATGCGTCTCTTGTCGCCTACACGGCAGGGAAAAGCTTTTCCACTCTGTCTAGGAAGGAGAAAGTGTGCCAGCAGAGCAAATGCCTCCCGGACTTTCCCTGCAATTCAGCAAGTGCTTTGCAGCTTGAAATTGGAAGGAAAGCCTCAGATTTAGCAGCCAGAGCTTCAGGAGGAGCAGCAGCGAGCACAGCATCGCTTTTGCAGCAGCTCCTTCCATGTGCATGTTTTTGGGAGTGGAAAGGCTTGCAGAGTGTTCAAGTAGCTTTTTCTCTCCGCTGGAAAGCTGCACGCTCAGTGCCAGTGTTCTGCAGCTTCTTTCTTCACGTTTCAGCAGCTAGCACGCTCTCCGTGTGCAGGAGAAGCGGCTGAGGCTTCCTTGCCGGAGAAGCGGCACCTTCGCCGGCAGAGAGCCTCCGGCCGGCCGCGGTGCGCTCCGGAGCGGGGGCTTGTGCCGAAAGAGGCCGGCAACAGGCGCTTACCTTCGGACAGCTCCGGATGCCCGTCTAATGCGTCTCTTGTCGCCTACACGGCAGGGAAAAGCTTTTCCACTCTGTCTAGGAAGGAGAAAGTGTGCCAGCACAGCAAATGCCTCCCGGACTTTCCCTGCAATTCAGCAAGTGCTTTGCAGCTTGAAATTGGAAGGAAAGCCTCAGATTTAGCAGCCAAAGCTTCAGGAGGAGCAGCAGCGAGCACAGCATCGCTTTTGCAGCAGCTCCTTCCATGTGCATGTTTTTGGGAGTGGAAAGGCTTGCAGAGTGTTCAAGTAGCTTTTTCTCTCCGCTGGAAAGCTGCACGCTCAGTGCCAGTGTTCTGCAGCTTCTTTCTTCACGTTTCAGCAGCTAGCACGCTCTCCGTGTGCAGGAGAAGCGGCTGAGGCTTCCTTGCCGGAGAAGCGGCACCTTCGCCGGCAGAGAGCCTCCGGCCGGCCGCGGTGCGCTCCGGAGCGGGGGCTTGTGCCGAAAGAGGCCGGCAACAGGCGCTTACCTTCGGACAGCTCCGGATGCCCGTCTAATGCGTCTCTTGTCGCCTACACGGCAGGGAAAAGCTTTTCCACTCTGTCTAGGAAGGAGAAAGTGTGCCAGCAGAGCAAATGCCTCCCGGACTTTCCCTGCAATTCAGCAAGTGCTTTGCAGCTTGAAATTGGAAGGAAAGCCTCAGATTTAGCAGCCAGAGCTTCAGGAGGAGCAGCAGCGAGCACAGCATCGCTTTTGCAGCAGCTCCTTCCATGTGCATGTTTTTGGGAGTGGAAAGGCTTGCAGAGTGTTCAAGTAGCTTTTTCTCTCCGCTGGAAAGCTGCACGCTCAGTGCCAGTGTTCTGCAGCTTCTTTCTTCACGTTTCAGCAGCTAGCACGCTCTCCGTGTGCAGGAGAAGCGGCTGAGGCTTCCTTGCCGGAGACGAGGCACCTTCGCCGGCAGAGAGCCTCCGGCCGGCCGCGGTGCGCTCCGGAGCGGGGGCTTGTGCCGAAAGAGGCCGGGAACAGGCGCTTACCTTCGGACAGCTCCGGATGCCCGTCTAATGCGTCTCTTGTCGCCTACACGGCAGGGAAAAGCTTTTCCACTCTGTCTAGGAAGGAGAAAGTGTGCCAGCACAGCAAATGCCTCCCGGACTTTCCCTGCAATTCAGCAAGTGCTTTGCAGCTTGAAATTGGAAGGAAAGCCTCAGATTTAGCAGCCAAAGCTTCAGGAGGAGCAGCAGCGAGCACAGCATCGCTTTTGCAGCAGCTCCTTCCATGTGCATGTTTTTGGGAGTGGAAAGGCTTGCAGAGTGTTCAAGTAGCTTTTTCTCTCCGCTGGAAAGCTGCACGCTCAGTGCCAGTGTTCTGCAGCTTCTTTCTTCACGTTTCAGCAGCTAGCACGCTCTCCGTGTGCAGGAGAAGCGGCTGAGGCTTCCTTGCCGGAGAAGCGGCACCTTCGCCGGCAGAGAGCCTCCGGCCGGCCGCGGTGCGCTCCGGAGCGGGGGCTTGTGCCGAAAGAGGCCGGGAACAGGCGCTTACCTTCGGACAGCTCCGGATGCCCGTCTAATGCGTCTCTTGTCGCCTACACGGCAGGGAAAAGCTTTTCCACTCTGTCTAGGAAGGAGAAAGTGTGCCAGCACAGCAAATGCCTCCCGGACTTTCCCTGCAATTCAGCAAGTGCTTTGCAGCTTGAAATTGGAAGGAAAGCCTCCGATTTAGCAGCCAGAGCTTCAGGAGGAGCAGCAGCGAGCACAGCATCGCTTTTGCAGCAGCTCCTTCCATGTGCATGTTTTTGGGAGTGGAAAGGCTTGCAGAGTGTTCAAGTAGCTTTTTCTCTCCGCTGGAAAGCTGCACGCTCAGTGCCAGTGTTCTGCAGCTTCTTTCTTCACGTTTCCGCAGCTAGCACGCTCTCCGTGTGCAGGAGAAGCGGCTGAGGCTTCCTTGCCGGAGAAGCGGCACCTTCGCCGGCAGAGAGCCTCCGGCCGGCCGCGGTGCTCTCCGGAGCGGGGGCTTGTGCCGAAAGAGGCCGGGAACAGGCGCTTACCTTCGGACAGCTCCGGATGCCCGTCTAATGCGTCTCTTGTCGCCTACACGGCAGGGAAAAGCTTTTCCACTCTGTCTAGGAAGGAGAAAGTGTGCCAGCAGAGCAAATGCCTCCCGGACTTTCCCTGCAATTCAGCAAGTGCTTTGCAGCTTGAAATTGGAAGGAAAGCCTCAGATTTAGCAGCCAGAGCTTCAGGAGGAGCAGCAGCGAGCACAGCATCGCTTTTGCAGCAGCTCCTTCCATGTGCATGTTTTTGGGAGTGGAAAGGCTTGCAGAGTGTTCAAGTAGCTTTTTCTCTCCGCTGGAAAGCTGCAGGCTCAGTGCCAGTGTTCTGCAGCTTCTTTCTTCACGTTTCAGCAGCTAGCACGCTCTCCGTGTGCAGGAGAAGCGGCTGAGGCTTCCTTGCCGGAGACGAGGCACCTTCGCCGGCAGAGAGCCTCCGGCCGGCCGCGGTGCGCTCCGGAGCGGGGGCTTGTGCCGAAAGAGGCCGGGAACAGGCGCTTACCTTCGGACAGCTCCGGATGCCCGTCTAATGCGTCTCTTGTCGCCTACACGGCAGGGAAAAGCTTTTCCACTCTGTCTAGGAAGGAGAAAGTGTGCCAGCACAGCAAATGCCTCCCGGACTTTCCCTGCAATTCAGCAAGTGCTTTGCAGCTTGAAATTGGAAGGAAAGCCTCAGATTTAGCAGCCAAAGCTTCAGGAGGAGCAGCAGCGAGCACAGCATCGCTTTTGCAGCAGCTCCTTCCATGTGCATGTTTTTGGGAGTGGAAAGGCTTGCAGAGTGTTCAAGTAGCTTTTTCTCTCCGCTGGAAAGCTGCACGCTCAGTGCCAGTGTTCTGCAGCTTCTTTCTTCACGTTTCAGCAGCTAGCACGCTCTCCGTGTGCAGGAGAAGCGGCTGAGGCTTCCTTGCCGGAGACGAGGCACCTTCGCCGGCAGAGAGCCTCCGGCCGGCCGCGGTGCGCTCCGGAGCGGGGGCTTGTGCCGAAAGAGGCCGGGAACAGGCGCTTACCTTCGGACAGCTCCGGATGCCCGTCTAATGCGTCTCTTGTCGCCTACACGGCAGGGAAAAGCTTTTCCACTCTGTCTAGGAAGGAGAAAGTGTGCCAGCACAGCAAATGCCTCCCGGACTTTCCCTGCAATTCAGCAAGTGCTTTGCAGCTTGAAATTGGAAGGAAAGCCTCAGATTTAGCAGCCAGAGCTTCAGGAGGAGCAGCAGCGAGCACAGCATCGCTTTTGCAGCAGCTCCTTCCATGTGCATGTTTTTGGGAGTGGAAAGGCTTGCAGAGTGTTCAAGTAGCTTTTTCTCTCCGCTGGAAAGCTGCACGCTCAGTGCCAGTGTTCTGCAGCTTCTTTCTTCACGTTTCAGCAGCTAGCACGCTCTCCGTGTGCAGGAGAAGCGGCTGAGGCTTCCTTGCCGGAGAAGCGGCACCTTCGCCGGCAGAGAGCCTCCGGCCGGCCGCGGTGCGCTCCGGAGCGGGGGCTTGTGCCGAAAGAGGCCGGGAACAGGCGCTTACCTTCGGACAGCTCCGGATGCCCGTCTAATGCGTCTCTTGTCGCCTACACGGCAGGGAAAAGCTTTTCCACTCTGTCTAGGAAGGAGAAAGTGTGCCAGCACAGCAAATGCCTCCCGGACTTTCCCTGCAATTCAGCAAGTGCTTTGCAGCTTGAAATTGGAAGGAAAGCCTCAGATTTAGCAGCCAGAGCTTCAGGAGGAGCAGCAGCGAGCACAGCATCGCTTTTGCAGCAGCTCCTTCCATGTGCATGTTTTTGGGAGTGGAAAGGCTTGCAGAGTGTTCAAGTAGCTTTTTCTCTCCGCTGGAAAGCTGCACGCTCAGTGCCAGTGTTCTGCAGCTTCTTTCTTCACGTTTCAGCAGCTAGCACGCTCTCCGTGTGCAGGAGAAGCGGCTGAGGCTTCCTTGCCGGAGACGAGGCACCTTCGCCCGCAGAGAGCCTCCGGCCGGCCGCGGTGCGCTCCGGAGCGGGGGCTTGTGCCGAAAGAGGCCGGCAACAGGCGCTTACCTTCGGACAGCTCCGGATGCCCGTCTAATGCGTCTCTTGTCGCCTACACGGCAGGGAAAAGCTTTTCCACTCTGTCTAGGAAGGAGAAAGTGTGCCAGCAGAGCAAATGCCTCCCGGACTTTCCCTGCAATTCAGCAAGTGCTTTGCAGCTTGAAATTGGAAGGAAAGCCTCAGATTTAGCAGCCAGAGCTTCAGGAGGAGCAGCAGCGAGCACAGCATCGCTTTTGCAGCAGCTCCTTCCATGTGCATGTTTTTGGGAGTGGAAAGGCTTGCAGAGTGTTCAAGTAGCTTTTTCTCTCCGCTGGAAAGCTGCACGCTCAGTGCCAGTGTTCTGCAGCTTCTTTCTTCACGTTTCAGCAGCTAGCACGCTCTCCGTGTGCAGGAGAAGCGGCTGAGGCTTCCTTGCCGGAGAAGCGGCACCTTCGAAGGCAGAGAGCCTCCGGCCGGCCCCGGTGAGCTCCGGAGCGGGGGCTTGTGCCGAAAGAGGCCGGGAACAGGCGCTTACCTTCGGACAGCTCCGGATGCCCGTCTAATGCGTCTCTTGTCGCCTACACGGCAGGGAAAAGCTTTTCCACTCTGTCTAGGAAGGAGAAAGTGTGCCAGCACAGCAAATGCCTCCCGGACTTTCCCTGCAATTCAGCAAGTGCTTTGCAGCTTGAAATTGGAAGGAAAGCCTCAGATTTAGCAGCCAGAGCTTCAGGAGGAGCAGCAGCGAGCACAGCATCGCTTTTGCAGCAGCTCCTTCCATGTGCATGTTTTTGGGAGTGGAAAGGCTTGCAGAGTGTTCAAGTAGCTTTTTCTCTCCGCTGGAAAGCTGCACGCTCAGTGCCAGTGTTCTGCAGCTTCTTTCTTCACGTTTCAGCAGCTAGCACGCTCTCCGTGTGCAGGAGAAGCGGCTGAGGCTTCCTTGCCGGAGACGAGGCACCTTCGCCGGCAGAGAGCCTCCGGCCGGCCGCGGTGCGCTCCGGAGCGGGGGCTTGTGCCGAAAGAGGTCGGGAACAGGCGCTTACCTTCGGACAGCTCCGGATGCCCGTCTAATGCGTCTCTTGTCGCCTACACGGCAGGGAAAAGCTTTTCCACTCTGTCTAGGAAGGAGAAAGTGTGCCAGCACAGCAAATGCCTCCCGGACTTTCCCTGCAATTCAGCAAGTGCTTTGCAGCTTGAAATTGGAAGGAAAGCCTCAGATTTAGCAGCCAGAGCTTCAGGAGGAGCAGCAGCGAGCACAGCATCGCTTTTGCAGCAGCTCCTTCCATGTGCATGTTTTTGGGAGTGGAAAGGCTTGCAGAGTGTTCAAGTAGCTTTTTCTCTCCGCTGGAAAGCTGCACGCTCAGTGCCAGTGTTCTGCAGCTTCTTTCTTCACGTTTCAGCAGCTAGCACGCTCTCCGTGTGCAGGAGAAGCGGCTGAGGCTTCCTTGCCGGAGACGAGGCACCTTCGCCGGCAGAGAGCATCCTGCCGGCCCAGGTGAGCTCCGGAGCGGGGGCTTGTGCCGAAAGAGGCCGGGAACAGGCGCTTACCTTCGGACAGCTCCGGATGCCCGTCTAATGCGTCTCTTGTCGCCTACACGGCAGGGAAAAGCTTTTCCACTCTGTCTAGGAAGGAGAAAGTGTGCCAGCACAGCAAATGCCTCCCGGACTTTCCCTGCAATTCAGCAAGTGCTTTGCAGCTTGAAATTGGAAGGAAAGCCTCAGATTTAGCAGCCAGAGCTTCAGGAGGAGCAGCAGCGAGCACAGCATCGCTTTTGCAGCAGCTCCTTCCATGTGCATGTTTTTGGGAGTGGAAAGGCTTGCAGAGTGTTCAAGTAGCTTTTTCTCTCCGCTGGAAAGCTGCACGCTCAGTGCCAGTGTTCTGCAGCTTCTTTCTTCACGTTTCAGCAGCTAGCACGCTCTCCGTGTGCAGGAGAAGCGGCTGAGGCTTCCTTGCCGGAGACGAGGCACCTTCGCCGGCAGAGAGCCTCCGGCCGGCCGCGGTGCGCTCCGGAGCGGGGGCTTGTGCCGAAAGAGGCCGGGAACAGGCGCTTACCTTCGGACAGCTCCGGATGCCCGTCTAATGCGTCTCTTGTCGCCTACACGGCAGGGAAAAGCTTTTCCACTCTGTCTAGGAAGGAGAAAGTGTGCCAGCACAGCAAATGCCTCCCGGACTTTCCCTGCAATTCAGCAAGTGCTTTGCAGCTTGAAATTGGAAGGAAAGCCTCCGATTTAGCAGCCAGAGCTTCAGGAGGAGCAGCAGCGAGCACAGCATCGCTTTTGCAGCAGCTCCTTCCATGTGCATGTTTTTGGGAGTGGAAAGGCTTGCAGAGTGTTCAAGTAGCTTTTTCTCTCCGCTGGAAAGCTGCACGCTCAGTGCCAGTGTTCTGCAGCTTCTTTCTTCACGTTTCAGCAGCTAGCACGCTCTCCGTGTGCAGGAGAAGCGGCTGAGGCTTCCTTGCCGGAGACGAGGCACCTTCGCCGGCAGAGAGCCTCCGGCCGGCCGCGGTGCGCTCCGGAGCGGGGGCTTGTGCCGAAAGAGGCCGGGAACAGGCGCTTACCTTCGGACAGCTCCGGATGCCCGTCTAATGCGTCTCTTGTCGCCTACACGGCAGGGAAAAGCTTTTCCACTCTGTCTAGGAAGGAGAAAGTGTGCCAGCACAGCAAATGCCTCCCGGACTTTCCCTGCAATTCAGCAAGTGCTTTGCAGCTTGAAATTGGAAGGAAAGCCTCCGATTTAGCAGCCAGAGCTTCAGGAGGAGCAGCAGCGAGCACAGCATCGCTTTTGCAGCAGCTCCTTCCATGTGCATGTTTTTGGGAGTGGAAAGGCTTGCAGAGTGTTCAAGTAGCTTTTTCTCTCCGCTGGAAAGCTGCACGCTCAGTGCCAGTGTTCTGCAGCTTCTTTCTTCACGTTTCAGCAGCTAGCACGCTCTCCGCGTGCAGGAGAAGCGGCTGAGGCTTCCTTGCCGGAGAAGCGGCACCTTCGCCGGCAGAGAGCCTCTGGCCGGCCGCGGTGCGCTCCGGAGCGGGGGCTTGTGCCGAAAGAGGCCGGGAACAGGCGCTTACCTTCGGACAGCTCCGGATGCCCGTCTAATGCGTCTCTTGTCGCCTACACGGCAGGGAAAAGCTTTTCCACTCTGTCTAGGAAGGAGAAAGTGTGACAGCAGAGCAAATGCCACCTGGACTTTCCCTGCAATTCAGCAAGTGCTTTGCAGCTTGAAATTGGAAGGAAAGCCTCAGATTTAGCAGCCAGAGCTTCAGGAGGAGCAGCAGCGAGCACAGCATCGCTTTTGCAGCAGCTCCTTCCATGTGCATGTTTTTGGGAGTGGAAAGGCTTGCAGAGTGTTCAAGTAGCTTTTTCTCTCCGCTGGAAAGCTGCACGCTCAGTGCCAGTGTTCTGCAGCTTCTTTCTTCACGTTTCAGCAGCTAGCACGCTCTCCGTGTGCAGGAGAAGCGGCTGAGGCTTCCTTGCCGGAGACGAGGCACCTTCGCCGGCAGAGAGCCTCCGGCTGGCCGCGGTGCGCTCCGGAGCGGGGACTTGTGCCGAAAGAGGCCGGCAACAGGCGCTTACCTTCGGACAGCTCCGGATGCCCGTCTAATGCGTCTCTTGTCGCCTACACGGCAGGGAAAAGCTTTTCCACTCTGTCTAGGAAGGAGAAAGTGTGCCAGCACAGCAAATGCCTCCCGGACTTTCCCTGCAATTCAGCAAGTGCTTTGCAGCTTGAAATTGGAAGGAAAGCCTCAGATTTAGCAGCCAGAGCTTCAGGAGGAGCAGCAGCGAGCACAGCATCGCTTTTGCAGCAGCTCCTTCCATGTGCATGTTTTTGGGAGTGGAAAGGCTTGCAGAGTGTTCAAGTAGCTTTTTCTCTCCGCTGGAAAGCTGCACGCTCAGTGCCAGTGTTCTGCAGCTTCTTTCTTCACGTTTCAGCAGCTAGCACGCTCTCCGCGTGCAGGAGAAGCGGCTGAGGCTTCCTTGCCGGAGAAGCGGCACCTTCGCCGGCAGAGAGCCTCCGGCCGGCCGCGGTGCGCTCCGGAGCGGGGGCTTGTGCCGAAAGAGGCCGGCAACAGGCGCTTACCTTCGGACAGCTCCGGATGCCCGTCTAATGCGTCTCTTGTCGCCTACACGGCAGGGAAAAGCTTTTCCACTCTGTCTAGGAAGGAGAAAGTGTGCCAGCAGAGCAAATGCCTCCCGGACTTTCCCTGCAATTCAGCAAGTGCTTTGCAGCTTGAAATTGGAAGGAAAGCCTCCGATTTAGCAGCCAGAGCTTCAGGAGGAGCAGCAGCGAGCACAGCAGCGAGCACAGCATCGCTTTTGCAGCAGCTCCTTCCATGTGCATGTTTTTGGGAGTGGAAAGGCTTGCAGAGTGTTCAAGTAGCTTTTTCTCTCCGCTGGAAAGCTGCACGCTCAGTGCCAGTGTTCTGCAGCTTCTTTCTTCACGTTTCAGCAGCTAGCACGCTCTCCGTGTGCAGGAGAAGCGGCTGAGGCTTCCTTGCCGGAGACGAGGCACCTTCGCCGGCAGAGAGCCTCCGGCCGGCCGCGGTGCGCTCCGGAGCGGGGGCTTGTGCCGAAAGAGGCCGGCAACAGGCGCTTACCTTCGGACAGCTCCGGATGCCCGTCTAATGCGTCTCTTGTCGCCTACACGGCAGGGAAAAGCTTTTCCACTCTGTCTAGGAAGGAGAAAGTGTGCCAGCAGAGCAAATGCCTCCCGGACTTTCCCTGCAATTCAGCAAGTGCTTTGCAGCTTGAAATTGGAAGGAAAGCCTCAGATTTAGCAGCCAGAGCTTCAGGAGGAGCAGCAGCGAGCACAGCATCGCTTTTGCAGCAGCTCCTTCCATGTGCATGTTTTTGGGAGTGGAAAGGCTTGCAGAGTGTTCAAGTAGCTTTTTCTCTCCGCTGGAAAGCTGCACGCTCAGTGCCAGTGTTCTGCAGCTTCTTTCTTCACGTTTCAGCAGCTAGCACGCTCTCCGTGTGCAGGAGAAGCGGCTGAGGCTTCCTTGCCGGAGAAGCGGCACCTTCGCCGGCAGAGAGCCTCCGGCCGGCCGCGGTGCGCTCCGGAGCGGGGGCTTGTGCCGAAAGAGGCCGGGAACAGGCGCTTACCTTCGGACAGCTCCGGATGCCCGTCTAATGCGTCTCTTGTCGCCTACACGGCAGGGAAAAGCTTTTCCACTCTGTCTAGGAAGGAGAAAGTGTGCCAGCACAGCAAATGCCTCCCGGACTTTCCCTGCAATTCAGCAAGTGCTTTGCAGCTTGAAATTGGAAGGAAAGCCTCAGATTTAGCAGCCAAAGCTTCAGGAGGAGCAGCAGCGAGCACAGCATCGCTTTTGCAGCAGCTCCTTCCATGTGCATGTTTTTGGGAGTGGAAAGGCTTGCAGAGTGTTCAAGTAGCTTTTTCTCTCCGCTGGAAAGCTGCACGCTCAGTGCCAGTGTTCTGCAGCTTCTTTCTTCACGTTTCAGCAGCTAGCACGCTCTCCGTGTGCAGGAGAAGCGGCTGAGGCTTCCTTGCCGGAGAAGCGGCACCTTCGCCGGCAGAGAGCCTCCGGCCGGCCGCGGTGCGCTCCGGAGCGGGGGCTTGTGCCGAAAGAGGCCGGCAACAGGCGCTTACCTTCGGACAGCTCCGGATGCCCGTCTAATGCGTCTCTTGTCGCCTACACGGCAGGGAAAAGCTTTTCCACTCTGTCTAGGAAGGAGAAAGTGTGCCAGCACAGCAAATGCCTCCCGGACTTTCCCTGCAATTCAGCAAGTGCTTTGCAGCTTGAAATTGGAAGGAAAGCCTCAGATTTAGCAGCCAGAGCTTCAGGAGGAGCAGCAGCGAGCACAGCATCGCTTTTGCAGCAGCTCCTTCCATGTGCATGTTTTTGGGAGTGGAAAGGCTTGCAGAGTGTTCAAGTAGCTTTTTCTCTCCGCTGGAAAGCTGCACGCTCAGTGACAGTGTTCTGCAGCTTCTTTCTTCACGTTTCAGCAGCTAGCACGCTCTCCGTGTGCAGGAGAAGCGGCTGAGGCTTCCTTGCCGGAGACGAGGCACCTTCGCCGGCAGAGAGCCTCCGGCCGGCCGCGGTGCGCTCCGGAGCGGGGGCTTGTGCCGAAAGAGGCCGGCAACAGGCGCTTACCTTCGGACAGCTCCGGATGCCCGTCTAATGCGTCTCTTGTCGCCTACACGGCAGGGAAAAGCTTTTCCACTCTGTCTAGGAAGGAGAAAGTGTGCCAGCACAGCAAATGCCTCCCGGACTTTCCCTGCAATTCAGCAAGTGCTTTGCAGCTTGAAATTGGAAGGAAAGCCTCAGATTTAGCAGCCAAAGCTTCAGGAGGAGCAGCAGCGAGCACAGCATCGCTTTTGCAGCAGCTCCTTCCATGTGCATGTTTTTGGGAGTGGAAAGGCTTGCAGAGTGTTCAAGTAGCTTTTTCTCTCCGCTGGAAAGCTGCACGCTCAGTGCCAGTGTTCTGCAGCTTCTTTCTTCACGTTTCAGCAGCTAGCACGCTCTCCGTGTGCAGGAGAAGCGGCTGAGGCTTCCTTGCCGGAGAAGCGGCACCTTCGCCGGCAGAGAGCCTCCGGCCGGCCGCGGTGCGCTCCGGAGCGGGGGCTTGTGCCGAAAGAGGCCGGCAACAGGCGCTTACCTTCGGACAGCTCCGGATGCCCGTCTAATGCGTCTCTTGTCGCCTACACGGCAGGGAAAAGCTTTTCCACTCTGTCTAGGAAGGAGAAAGTGTGCCAGCACAGCAAATGCCTCCCGGACTTTCCCTGCAATTCAGCAAGTGCTTTGCAGCTTGAAATTGGAAGGAAAGCCTCAGATTTAGCAGCCAGAGCTTCAGGAGGAGCAGCAGCGAGCACAGCATCGCTTTTGCAGCAGCTCCTTCCATGTGCATGTTTTTGGGAGTGGAAAGGCTTGCAGAGTGTTCAAGTAGCTTTTTCTCTCCGCTGGAAAGCTGCACGCTCAGTGCCAGTGTTCTGCAGCTTCTTTCTTCACGTTTCCGCAGCTAGCACGCTCTCCGTGTGCAGGAGAAGCGGCTGAGGCTTCCTTGCCGGAGAAGCGGCACCTTCGCCGGCAGAGAGCCTCCGGCCGGCCGCGGTGCTCTCCGGAGCGGGGGCTTGTGCCGAAAGAGGCCGGGAACAGGCGCTTACCTTCGGACAGCTCCGGATGCCCGTCTAATGCGTCTCTTGTCGCCTACACGGCAGGGAAAAGCTTTTCCACTCTGTCTAGGAAGGAGAAAGTGTGCCAGCACAGCAAATGCCTCCCGGACTTTCCCTGCAATTCAGCAAGTGCTTTGCAGCTTGAAATTGGAAGGAAAGCCTCAGATTTAGCAGCCAGAGCTTCAGGAGGAGCAGCAGCGAGCACAGCATCGCTTTTGCAGCAGCTCCTTCCATGTGCATGTTTTTGGGAGTGGAAAGGCTTGCAGAGTGTTCAAGTAGCTTTTTCTCTCCGCTGGAAAGCTGCACGCTCAGTGCCAGTGTTCTGCAGCTTCTTTCTTCACGTTTCAGCAGCTAGCACGCTCTCCGTGTGCAGGAGAAGCGGCTGAGGCTTCCTTGCCGGAGACGAGGCACCTTCGCCGGCAGAGAGCCTCCGGCCGGCCGCGGTGCGCTCCGGAGCGGGGGCTTGTGCCGAAAGAGGCCGGGAACAGGCGCTTACCTTCGGACAGCTCCGGATGCCCGTCTAATGCGTCTCTTGTCGCCTACACGGCAGGGAAAAGCTTTTCCACTCTGTCTAGGAAGGAGAAAGTGTGCCAGCAGAGCAAATGCCTCCCGGACTTTCCCTGCAATTCAGCAAGTGCTTTGCAGCTTGAAATTGGAAGGAAAGCCTCAGATTTAGCAGCCAGAGCTTCAGGAGGAGCAGCAGCGAGCACAGCATCGCTTTTGCAGCAGCTCCTTCCATGTGCATGTTTTTGGGAGTGGAAAGGCTTGCAGAGTGTTCAAGTAGCTTTTTCTCTCCGCTGGAAAGCTGCACGCTCAGTGCCAGTGTTCTGCAGCTTCTTTCTTCACGTTTCAGCAGCTAGCACGCTCTCCGTGTGCAGGAGAAGCGGCTGAGGCTTCCTTGCCGGAGAAGCGGCACCTTCGCCGGCAGAGAGCCTCCGGCCGGCCGCGGTGCGCTCCGGAGCGGGGGCTTGTGCCGAAAGAGGCCGGGAACAGGCGCTTACCTTCGGACAGCTCCGGATGCCCGTCTAATGCGTCTCTTGTCGCCTACACGGCAGGGAAAAGCTTTTCCACTCTGTCTAGGAAGGAGAAAGTGTGCCAGCACAGCAAATGCCTCCCGGACTTTCCCTGCAATTCAGCAAGTGCTTTGCAGCTTGAAATTGGAAGGAAAGCCTCAGATTTAGCAGCCAAAGCTTCAGGAGGAGCAGCAGCGAGCACAGCATCGCTTTTGCAGCAGCTCCTTCCATGTGCATGTTTTTGGGAGTGGAAAGGCTTGCAGAGTGTTCAAGTAGCTTTTTCTCTCCGCTGGAAAGCTGCACGCTCAGTGCCAGTGTTCTGCAGCTTCTTTCTTCACGTTTCAGCAGCTAGCACGCTCTCCGTGTGCAGGAGAAGCGGCTGAGGCTTCCTTGCCGGAGAAGCGGCACCTTCGCCGGCAGAGAGCCTCCGGCCGGCCGCGGTGCGCTCCGGAGCGGGGGCTTGTGCCGAAAGAGGCCGGCAACAGGCGCTTACCTTCGGACAGCTCCGGATGCCCGTCTAATGCGTCTCTTGTCGCCTACACGGCAGGGAAAAGCTTTTCCACTCTGTCTAGGAAGGAGAAAGTGTGCCAGCACAGCAAATGCCTCCCGGACTTTCCCTGCAATTCAGCAAGTGCTTTGCAGCTTGAAATTGGAAGGAAAGCCTCAGATTTAGCAGCCAGAGCTTCAGGAGGAGCAGCAGCGAGCACAGCATCGCTTTTGCAGCAGCTCCTTCCATGTGCATGTTTTTGGGAGTGGAAAGGCTTGCAGAGTGTTCAAGTAGCTTTTTCTCTCCGCTGGAAAGCTGCACGCTCAGTGCCAGTGTTCTGCAGCTTCTTTCTTCACGTTTCCGCAGCTAGCACGCTCTCCGTGTGCAGGAGAAGCGGCTGAGGCTTCCTTGCCGGAGAAGCGGCACCTTCGCCGGCAGAGAGCCTCCGGCCGGCCGCGGTGCTCTCCGGAGCGGGGGCTTGTGCCGAAAGAGGCCGGGAACAGGCGCTTACCTTCGGACAGCTCCGGATGCCCGTCTAATGCGTCTCTTGTCGCCTACACGGCAGGGAAAAGCTTTTCCACTCTGTCTAGGAAGGAGAAAGTGTGCCAGCAGAGCAAATGCCTCCCGGACTTTCCCTGCAATTCAGCAAGTGCTTTGCAGCTTGAAATTGGAAGGAAAGCCTCAGATTTAGCAGCCAGAGCTTCAGGAGGAGCAGCAGCGAGCACAGCATCGCTTTTGCAGCAGCTCCTTCCATGTGCATGTTTTTGGGAGTGGAAAGGCTTGCAGAGTGTTCAAGTAGCTTTTTCTCTCCGCTGGAAAGCTGCACGCTCAGTGCCAGTGTTCTGCAGCTTCTTTCTTCACGTTTCAGCAGCTAGCACGCTCTCCGTGTGCAGGAGAAGCGGCTGAGGCTTCCTTGCCGGAGACGAGGCACCTTCGCCGGCAGAGAGCCTCCGGCCGGCCGCGGTGCGCTCCGGAGCGGGGGCTTGTGCCGAAAGAGGCCGGCAACAGGCGCTTACCTTCGGACAGCTCCGGATGCCCGTCTAATGCGTCTCTTGTCGCCTACACGGCAGGGAAAAGCTTTTCCACTCTGTCTAGGAAGGAGAAAGTGTGCCAGCAGAGCAAATGCCTCCCGGACTTTCCCTGCAATTCAGCAAGTGCTTTGCAGCTTGAAATTGGAAGGAAAGCCTCAGATTTAGCAGCCAGAGCTTCAGGAGGAGCAGCAGCGAGCACAGCATCGCTTTTGCAGCAGCTCCTTCCATGTGCATGTTTTTGGGACTGGAAAGGCTTGCAGAGTGTTCAAGTAGCTTTTTCTCTCCGCTGGAAAGCTGCACGCTCAGTGCCAGTGTTCTGCAGCTTCTTTCTTCACGTTTCAGCAGCTAGCACGCTCTCCGTGTGCAGGAGAAGCGGCTGAGGCTTCCTTGCCGGAGAAGCGGCACCTTCGAAGGCAGAGAGCCTCCGGCCGGCCGCGGTGCGCTCCGGAGCGGGGGCTTGTGCCGAAAGAGGCCGGCAACAGGCGCTTACCTTCGGACAGCTCCGGATGCCCGTCTAATGCGTCTCTTGTCGCCTACACGGCAGGGGAAAGCTTTTCCACTCTGTCTAGGAAGGAGAAAGTGTGCCAGCACAGCAAATGCCTCCCGGACTTTCCCTGCAATTCAGCAAGTGCTTTGCAGCTTGAAATTGGAAGGAAAGCCTCAGATTTAGCAGCCAAAGCTTCAGGAGGAGCAGCAGCGAGCACAGCATCGCTTTTGCAGCAGCTCCTTCCATGTGCATGTTTTTGGGAGTGGAAAGGCTTGCAGAGTGTTCAAGTAGCTTTTTCTCTCCGCTGGAAAGCTGCACGCTCAGTGCCAGTGTTCTGCAGCTTCTTTCTTCACGTTTCAGCAGCTAGCACGCTCTCCGTGTGCAGGAGAAGCGGCTGAGGCTTCCTTGCCGGAGAAGCGGCACCTTCGCCGGCAGAGAGCCTCCGGCCGGCCGCGGTGCGCTCCGGAGCGGGGGCTTGTGCCGAAAGAGGCCGGGAACAGGCGCTTACCTTCGGACAGCTCCGGATGCCCGTCTAATGCGTCTCTTGTCGCCTACACGGCAGGGAAAAGCTTTTCCACTCTGTCTAGGAAGGAGAAAGTGTGCCAGCACAGCAAATGCCTCCCGGACTTTCCCTGCAATTCAGCAAGTGCTTTGCAGCTTGAAATTGGAAGGAAAGCCTCAGATTTAGCAGCCAGAGCTTCAGGAGGAGCAGCAGCGAGCACAGCATCGCTTTTGCAGCAGCTCCTTCCATGTGCATGTTTTTGGGAGTGGAAAGGCTTGCAGAGTGTTCAAGTAGCTTTTTCTCTCCGCTGGAAAGCTGCACGCTCAGTGCCAGTGTTCTGCAGCTTCTTTCTTCACGTTTCAGCAGCTAGCACGCTCTCCGTGTGCAGGAGAAGCGGCTGAGGCTTCCTTGCCGGAGACGAGGCACCTTCGCCGGCAGAGAGCCTCCGGCCGGCCGCGGTGCGCTCCGGAGCGGGGGCTTGTGCCGAAAGAGGCCGGGAACAGGCGCTTACCTTCGGACAGCTCCGGATGCCCGTCTAATGCGTCTCTTGTCGCCTACACGGCAGGGAAAAGCTTTTCCACTCTGTCTAGGAAGGAGAAAGTGTGCCAGCACAGCAAATGCCTCCCGGACTTTCCCTGCAATTCAGCAAGTGCTTTGCAGCTTGAAATTGGAAGGAAAGCCTCAGATTTAGCAGCCAAAGCTTCAGGAGGAGCAGCAGCGAGCACAGCATCGCTTTTGCAGCAGCTCCTTCCATGTGCATGTTTTTGGGAGTGGAAAGGCTTGCAGAGTGTTCAAGTAGCTTTTTCTCTCCGCTGGAAAGCTGCACGCTCAGTGCCAGTGTTCTGCAGCTTCTTTCTTCACGTTTCAGCAGCTAGCACGCTCTCCGTGTGCAGGAGAAGCGGCTGAGGCTTCCTTGCCGGAGAAGCGGCACCTTCGCCGGCAGAGAGCCTCCGGCCGGCCGCGGTGCGCTCCGGAGCGGGGGCTTGTGCCGAAAGAGGCCGGCAACAGGCGCTTACCTTCGGACAGCTCCGGATGCCCGTCTAATGCGTCTCTTGTCGCCTACACGGCAGGGAAAAGCTTTTCCACTCTGTCTAGGAAGGAGAAAGTGTGCCAGCACAGCAAATGCCTCCCGGACTTTCCCTGCAATTCAGCAAGTGCTTTGCAGCTTGAAATTGGAAGGAAAGCCTCAGATTTAGCAGCCAGAGCTTCAGGAGGAGCAGCAGCGAGCACAGCATCGCTTTTGCAGCAGCTCCTTCCATGTGCATGTTTTTGGGAGTGGAAAGGCTTGCAGAGTGTTCAAGTAGCTTTTTCTCTCCGCTGGAAAGCTGCACGCTCAGTGCCAGTGTTCTGCAGCTTCTTTCTTCACGTTTCCGCAGCTAGCACGCTCTCCGTGTGCAGGAGAAGCGGCTGAGGCTTCCTTGCCGGAGAAGCGGCACCTTCGCCGGCAGAGAGCCTCCGGCCGGCCGCGGTGCGCTCCGGAGCGGGGGCTTGTGCCGAAAGAGGCCGGGAACAGGCGCTTACCTTCGGACAGCTCCGGATGCCCGTCTAATGCGTCTCTTGTCGCCTACACGGCAGGGAAAAGCTTTTCCACTCTGTCTAGGAAGGAGAAAGTGTGCCAGCAGAGCAAATGCCTCCCGGACTTTCCCTGCAATTCAGCAAGTGCTTTGCAGCTTGAAATTGGAAGGAAAGCCTCAGATTTAGCAGCCAGAGCTTCAGGAGGAGCAGCAGCGAGCACAGCATCGCTTTTGCAGCAGCTCCTTCCATGTGCATGTTTTTGGGAGTGGAAAGGCTTGCAGAGTGTTCAAGTAGCTTTTTCTCTCCGCTGGAAAGCTGCACGCTCAGTGCCAGTGTTCTGCAGCTTCTTTCTTCACGTTTCAGCAGCTAGCACGCTCTCCGTGTGCAGGAGAAGCGGCTGAGGCTTCCTTGCCGGAGAAGCGGCACCTTCGAAGGCAGAGAGCCTCCGGCCGGCCCCGGTGAGCTCCGGAGCGGGGGCTTGTGCCGAAAGAGGCCGGGAACAGGCGCTTACCTTCGGACAGCTCCGGATGCCCGTCTAATGCGTCTCTTGTCGCCTACACGGCAGGGGAAAGCTTTTCCACTCTGTCTAGGAAGGAGAAAGTGTGCCAGCACAGCAAATGCCTCCCGGACTTTCCCTGCAATTCAGCAAGTGCTTTGCAGCTTGAAATTGGAAGGAAAGCCTCAGATTTAGCAGCCAGAGCTTCAGGAGGAGCAGCAGCGAGCACAGCATCGCTTTTGCAGCAGCTCCTTCCATGTGCATGTTTTTGAAAGTGGAAAGGCTTGCAGAGTGTTCAAGTAGCTTTTTCTCTCCGCTGGAAAGCTGCACGCTCAGTGCCAGTGTTCTGCAGCTTCTTTCTTCACGTTTCAGCAGCTAGCACGCTCTCCGTGTGCAGGAGAAGCGGCTGAGGCTTCCTTGCCGGAGAAGCGGCACCTTCGCCGGCAGAGAGCCTCCGGCCGGCCGCGGTGCGCTCCGGAGCGGGGGCTTGTGCCGAAAGAGGCCGGCAACAGGCGCTTACCTTCGGACAGCTCCGGATGCCCGTCTAATGCGTCTCTTGTCGCCTACACGGCAGGGAAAAGCTTTTCCACTCTGTCTAGGAAGGAGAAAGTGTGCCAGCACAGCAAATGCCTCCCGGACTTTCCCTGCAATTCAGCAAGTGCTTTGCAGCTTGAAATTGGAAGGAAAGCCTCAGATTTAGCAGCCAGAGCTTCAGGAGGAGCAGCAGCGAGCACAGCATCGCTTTTGCAGCAGCTCCTTCCATGTGCATGTTTTTGGGAGTGGAAAGGCTTGCAGAGTGTTCAAGTAGCTTTTTCTCTCCGCTGGAAAGCTGCACGCTCAGTGCCAGTGTTCTGCAGCTTCTTTCTTCACGTTTCCGCAGCTAGCACGCTCTCCGTGTGCAGGAGAAGCGGCTGAGGCTTCCTTGCCGGAGAAGCGGCACCTTCGCCGGCAGAGAGCCTCCGGCCGGCCGCGGTGCGCTCCGGAGCGGGGGCTTGTGCCGAAAGAGGCCGGGAACAGGCGCTTACCTTCGGACAGCTCCGGATGCCCGTCTAATGCGTCTCTTGTCGCCTACACGGCAGGGAAAAGCTTTTCCACTCTGTCTAGGAAGGAGAAAGTGTGCCAGCAGAGCAAATGCCTCCCGGACTTTCCCTGCAATTCAGCAAGTGCTTTGCAGCTTGAAATTGGAAGGAAAGCCTCAGATTTAGCAGCCAGAGCTTCAGGAGGAGCAGCAGCGAGCACAGCATCGCTTTTGCAGCAGCTCCTTCCATGTGCATGTTTTTGGGAGTGGAAAGGCTTGCAGAGTGTTCAAGTAGCTTTTTCTCTCCGCTGGAAAGCTGCACGCTCAGTGCCAGTGTTCTGCAGCTTCTTTCTTCACGTTTCAGCAGCTAGCACGCTCTCCGTGTGCAGGAGAAGCGGCTGAGGCTTCCTTGCCGGAGAAGCGGCACCTTCGAAGGCAGAGAGCCTCCGGCCGGCCCCGGTGAGCTCCGGAGCGGGGGCTTGTGCCGAAAGAGGCCGGGAACAGGCGCTTACCTTCGGACAGCTCCGGATGCCCGTCTAATGCGTCTCTTGTCGCCTACACGGCAGGGGAAAGCTTTTCCACTCTGTCTAGGAAGGAGAAAGTGTGCCAGCACAGCAAATGCCTCCCGGACTTTCCCTGCAATTCAGCAAGTGCTTTGCAGCTTGAAATTGGAAGGAAAGCCTCAGATTTAGCAGCCAGAGCTTCAGGAGGAGCAGCAGCGAGCACAGCATCGCTTTTGCAGCAGCTCCTTCCATGTGCATGTTTTTGGGAGTGGAAAGGCTTGCAGAGTGTTCAAGTAGCTTTTTCTCTCCGCTGGAAAGCTGCACGCTCAGTGCCAGTGTTCTGCAGCTTCTTTCTTCACGTTTCAGCAGCTAGCACGCTCTCCGTGTGCAGGAGAAGCGGCTGAGGCTTCCTTGCCGGAGAAGCGGCACCTTCGCCGGCAGAGAGCCTCCGGCCGGCCGCGGTGCGCTCCGGAGCGGGGGCTTGTGCCGAAAGAGGCCGGCAACAGGCGCTTACCTTCGGACAGCTCCGGATGCCCGTCTAATGCGTCTCTTGTCGCCTACACGGCAGGGAAAAGCTTTTCCACTCTGTCTAGGAAGGAGAAAGTGTGCCAGCACAGCAAATGCCTCCCGGACTTTCCCTGCAATTCAGCAAGTGCTTTGCAGCTTGAAATTGGAAGGAAAGCCTCAGATTTAGCAGCCAGAGCTTCAGGAGGAGCAGCAGCGAGCACAGCATCGCTTTTGCAGCAGCTCCTTCCATGTGCATGTTTTTGGGAGTGGAAAGGCTTGCAGAGTGTTCAAGTAGCTTTTTCTCTCCGCTGGAAAGCTGCACGCTCAGTGCCAGTGTTCTGCAGCTTCTTTCTTCACGTTTCAGCAGCTAGCACGCTCTCCGTGTGCAGGAGAAGCGGCTGAGGCTTCCTTGCCGGAGACGAGGCACCTTCGCCGGCAGAGAGCCTCCGGCCGGCCGCGGTGCGCTCCGGAGCGGGGGCTTGTGCCGAAAGAGGCCGGGAACAGGCGCTTACCTTCGGACAGCTCCGGATGCCCGTCTAATGCGTCTCTTGTCGCCTACACGGCAGGGAAAAGCTTTTCCACTCTGTCTAGGAAGGAGAAAGTGTGCCAGCACAGCAAATGCCTCCCGGACTTTCCCTGCAATTCAGCAAGTGCTTTGCAGCTTGAAATTGGAAGGAAAGCCTCAGATTTAGCAGCCAGAGCTTCAGGAGGAGCAGCAGCGAGCACAGCATCGCTTTTGCAGCAGCTCCTTCCATGTGCATGTTTTTGGGAGTGGAAAGGCTTGCAGAGTGTTCAAGTAGCTTTTTCTCTCCGCTGGAAAGCTGCACGCTCAGTGCCAGTGTTCTGCAGCTTCTTTCTTCACGTTTCAGCAGCTAGCACGCTCTCCGTGTGCAGGAGAAGCGGCTGAGGCTTCCTTGCCGGAGACGAGGCACCTTCGCCGGCAGAGAGCCTCCGGCCGGCCGCGGTGCGCTCCGGAGCGGGGGCTTGTGCCGAAAGAGGCCGGGAACAGGCGCTTACCTTCGGACAGCTCCGGATGCCCGTCTAATGCGTCTCTTGTCGCCTACACGGCAGGGAAAAGCTTTTCCACTCTGTCTAGGAAGGAGAAAGTGTGCCAGCACAGCAAATGCCTCCCGGACTTTCCCTGCAATTCAGCAAGTGCTTTGCAGCTTGAAATTGGAAGGAAAGCCTCAGATTTAGCAGCCAGAGCTTCAGGAGGAGCAGCAGCGAGCACAGCATCGCTTTTGCAGCAGCTCCTTCCATGTGCATGTTTTTGGGAGTGGAAAGGCTTGCAGAGTGTTCAAGTAGCTTTTTCTCTCCGCTGGAAAGCTGCACGCTCAGTGCCAGTGTTCTGCAGCTTCTTTCTTCACGTTTCAGCAGCTAGCACGCTCTCCGTGTGCAGGAGAAGCGGCTGAGGCTTCCTTGCCGGAGACGAGGCACCTTCGCCGGCAGAGAGCCTCCGGCCGGCCGCGGTGCGCTCCGGAGCGGGGGCTTGTGCCGAAAGAGGCCGGCAACAGGCGCTTACCTTCGGACAGCTCCGGATGCCCGTCTAATGCGTCTCTTGTCGCCTACACGGCAGGGAAAAGCTTTTCCACTCTGTCTAGGAAGGAGAAAGTGTGCCAGCACAGCAAATGCCTCCCGGACTTTCCCTGCAATTCAGCAAGTGCTTTGCAGCTTGAAATTGGAAGGAAAGCCTCAGATTTAGCAGCCAGAGCTTCAGGAGGAGCAGCAGCGAGCACAGCATCGCTTTTGCAGCAGCTCCTTCCATGTGCATGTTTTTGGGAGTGGAAAGGCTTGCAGAGTGTTCAAGTAGCTTTTTCTCTCCGCTGGAAAGCTGCACGCTCAGTGCCAGTGTTCTGCAGCTTCTTTCTTCACGTTTCAGCAGCTAGCACGCTCTCCGTGTGCAGGAGAAGCGGCTGAGGCTTCCTTGCCGGAGACGAGGCACCTTCGCCGGCAGAGAGCCTCCGGCCGGCCGCGGTGCGCTCCGGAGCGGGGGCTTGTGCCGAAAGAGGCCGGGAACAGGCGCTTACCTTCGGACAGCTCCGGATGCCCGTCTAATGCGTCTCTTGTCGCCTACACGGCAGGGAAAAGCTTTTCCACTCTGTCTAGGAAGGAGAAAGTGTGCCAGCACAGCAAATGCCTCCCGGACTTTCCCTGCAATTCAGCAAGTGCTTTGCAGCTTGAAATTGGAAGGAAAGCCTCAGATTTAGCAGCCAGAGCTTCAGGAGGAGCAGCAGCGAGCACAGCATCGCTTTTGCAGCAGCTCCTTCCATGTGCATGTTTTTGGGAGTGGAAAGGCTTGCAGAGTGTTCAAGTAGCTTTTTCTCTCCGCTGGAAAGCTGCACGCTCAGTGCCAGTGTTCTGCAGCTTCTTTCTTCACGTTTCAGCAGCTAGCACGCTCTCCGTGTGCAGGAGAAGCGGCTGAGGCTTCCTTGCCGGAGACGAGGCACCTTCGCCGGCAGAGAGCCTCCGGCCGGCCGCGGTGCGCTCCGGAGCGGGGGCTTGTGCCGAAAGAGGCCGGCAACAGGCGCTTACCTTCGGACAGCTCCGGATGCCCGTCTAATGCGTCTCTTGTCGCCTACACGGCAGGGAAAAGCTTTTCCACTCTGTCTAGGAAGGAGAAAGTGTGCCAGCAGAGCAAATGCCTCCCGGACTTTCCCTGCAATTCAGCAAGTGCTTTGCAGCTTGAAATTGGAAGGAAAGCCTCAGATTTAGCAGCCAGAGCTTCAGGAGGAGCAGCAGCGAGCACAGCATCGCTTTTGCAGCAGCTCCTTCCATGTGCATGTTTTTGGGAGTGGAAAGGCTTGCAGAGTGTTCAAGTAGCTTTTTCTCTCCGCTGGAAAGCTGCACGCTCAGTGCCAGTGTTCTGCAGCTTCTTTCTTCACGTTTCAGCAGCTAGCACGCTCTCCGTGTGCAGGAGAAGCGGCTGAGGCTTCCTTGCCGGAGAAGCGGCACCTTCGAAGGCAGAGAGCCTCCGGCCGGCCCCGGTGAGCTCCGGAGCGGGGGCTTGTGCCGAAAGAGGCCGGGAACAGGCGCTTACCTTCGGACAGCTCCGGATGCCCGTCTAATGCGTCTCTTGTCGCCTACACGGCAGGGGAAAGCTTTTCCACTCTGTCTAGGAAGGAGAAAGTGTGCCAGCACAGCAAATGCCTCCCGGACTTTCCCTGCAATTCAGCAAGTGCTTTGCAGCTTGAAATTGGAAGGAAAGCCTCAGATTTAGCAGCCAGAGCTTCAGGAGGAGCAGCAGCGAGCACAGCATCGCTTTTGCAGCAGCTCCTTCCATGTGCATGTTTTTGGGAGTGGAAAGGCTTGCAGAGTGTTCAAGTAGCTTTTTCTCTCCGCTGGAAAGCTGCACGCTCAGTGCCAGTGTTCTGCAGCTTCTTTCTTCACGTTTCAGCAGCTAGCACGCTCTCCGTGTGCAGGAGAAGCGGCTGAGGCTTCCTTGCCGGAGAAGCGGCACCTTCGCCGGCAGAGAGCCTCCGGCCGGCCGCGGTGCGCTCCGGAGCGGGGGCTTGTGCCGAAAGAGGCCGGGAACAGGCGCTTACCTTCGGACAGCTCCGGATGCCCGTCTAATGCGTCTCTTGTCGCCTACACGGCAGGGAAAAGCTTTTCCACTCTGTCTAGGAAGGAGAAAGTGTGCCAGCACAGCAAATGCCTCCCGGACTTTCCCTGCAATTCAGCAAGTGCTTTGCAGCTTGAAATTGGAAGGAAAGCCTCAGATTTAGCAGCCAAAGCTTCAGGAGGAGCAGCAGCGAGCACAGCATCGCTTTTGCAGCAGCTCCTTCCATGTGCATGTTTTTGGGAGTGGAAAGGCTTGCAGAGTGTTCAAGTAGCTTTTTCTCTCCGCTGGAAAGCTGCACGCTCAGTGCCAGTGTTCTGCAGCTTCTTTCTTCACGTTTCAGCAGCTAGCACGCTCTCCGTGTGCAGGAGAAGCGGCTGAGGCTTCCTTGCCGGAGAAGCGGCACCTTCGCCGGCAGAGAGCCTCCGGCCGGCCGCGGTGCGCTCCGGAGCGGGGGCTTGTGCCGAAAGAGGCCGGCAACAGGCGCTTACCTTCGGACAGCTCCGGATGCCCGTCTAATGCGTCTCTTGTCGCCTACACGGCAGGGAAAAGCTTTTCCACTCTGTCTAGGAAGGAGAAAGTGTGCCAGCACAGCAAATGCCTCCCGGACTTTCCCTGCAATTCAGCAAGTGCTTTGCAGCTTGAAATTGGAAGGAAAGCCTCAGATTTAGCAGCCAGAGCTTCAGGAGGAGCAGCAGCGAGCACAGCATCGCTTTTGCAGCAGCTCCTTCCATGTGCATGTTTTTGGGAGTGGAAAGGCTTGCAGAGTGTTCAAGTAGCTTTTTCTCTCCGCTGGAAAGCTGCACGCTCAGTGCCAGTGTTCTGCAGCTTCTTTCTTCACGTTTCCGCAGCTAGCACGCTCTCCGTGTGCAGGAGAAGCGGCTGAGGCTTCCTTGCCGGAGAAGCGGCACCTTCGCCGGCAGAGAGCCTCCGGCCGGCCGCGGTGCTCTCCGGAGCGGGGGCTTGTGCCGAAAGAGGCCGGGAACAGGCGCTTACCTTCGGACAGCTCCGGATGCCCGTCTAATGCGTCTCTTGTCGCCTACACGGCAGGGAAAAGCTTTTCCACTCTGTCTAGGAAGGAGAAAGTGTGCCAGCACAGCAAATGCCTCCCGGACTTTCCCTGCAATTCAGCAAGTGCTTTGCAGCTTGAAATTGGAAGGAAAGCCTCAGATTTAGCAGCCAGAGCTTCAGGAGGAGCAGCAGCGAGCACAGCATCGCTTTTGCAGCAGCTCCTTCCATGTGCATGTTTTTGGGAGTGGAAAGGCTTGCAGAGTGTTCAAGTAGCTTTTTCTCTCCGCTGGAAAGCTGCACGCTCAGTGCCAGTGTTCTGCAGCTTCTTTCTTCACGTTTCAGCAGCTAGCACGCTCTCCGTGTGCAGGAGAAGCGGCTGAGGCTTCCTTGCCGGAGACGAGGCACCTTCGCCGGCAGAGAGCCTCCGGCCGGCCGCGGTGCGCTCCGGAGCGGGGGCTTGTGCCGAAAGAGGCCGGCAACAGGCGCTTACCTTCGGACAGCTCCGGATGCCCGTCTAATGCGTCTCTTGTCGCCTACACGGCAGGGGAAAGCTTTTCCACTCTGTCTAGGAAGGAGAAAGTGTGCCAGCACAGCAAATGCCTCCCGGACTTTCCCTGCAATTCAGCAAGTGCTTTGCAGCTTGAAATTGGAAGGAAAGCCTCAGATTTAGCAGCCAGAGCTTCAGGAGGAGCAGCAGCGAGCACAGCATCGCTTTTGCAGCAGCTCCTTCCATGTGCATGTTTTTGGGAGTGGAAAGGCTTGCAGAGTGTTCAAGTAGCTTTTTCTCTCCGCTGGAAAGCTGCACGCTCAGTGCCAGTGTTCTGCAGCTTCTTTCTTCACGTTTCAGCAGCTAGCACGCTCTCCGTGTGCAGGAGAAGCGGCTGAGGCTTCCTTGCCGGAGAAGCGGCACCTTCGCCGGCAGAGAGCCTCCGGCCGGCCGCGGTGCGCTCCGGAGCGGGGGCTTGTGCCGAAAGAGGCCGGCAACAGGCGCTTACCTTCGGACAGCTCCGGATGCCCGTCTAATGCGTCTCTTGTCGCCTACACGGCAGGGAAAAGCTTTTCCACTCTGTCTAGGAAGGAGAAAGTGTGCCAGCACAGCAAATGCCTCCCGGACTTTCCCTGCAATTCAGCAAGTGCTTTGCAGCTTGAAATTGGAAGGAAAGCCTCAGATTTAGCAGCCAGAGCTTCAGGAGGAGCAGCAGCGAGCACAGCATCGCTTTTGCAGCAGCTCCTTCCATGTGCATGTTTTTGGGAGTGGAAAGGCTTGCAGAGTGTTCAAGTAGCTTTTTCTCTCCGCTGGAAAGCTGCACGCTCAGTGCCAGTGTTCTGCAGCTTCTTTCTTCACGTTTCAGCAGCTAGCACGCTCTCCGTGTGCAGGAGAAGCGGCTGAGGCTTCCTTGCCGGAGACGAGGCACCTTCGCCGGCAGAGAGCCTCCGGCCGGCCGCGGTGCGCTCCGGAGCGGGGGCTTGTGCCGAAAGAGGCCGGGAACAGGCGCTTACCTTCGGACAGCTCCGGATGCCCGTCTAATGCGTCTCTTGTCGCCTACACGGCAGGGAAAAGCTTTTCCACTCTGTCTAGGAAGGAGAAAGTGTGCCAGCACAGCAAATGCCTCCCGGACTTTCCCTGCAATTCAGCAAGTGCTTTGCAGCTTGAAATTGGAAGGAAAGCCTCAGATTTAGCAGCCAGAGCTTCAGGAGGAGCAGCAGCGAGCACAGCATCGCTTTTGCAGCAGCTCCTTCCATGTGCATGTTTTTGGGAGTGGAAAGGCTTGCAGAGTGTTCAAGTAGCTTTTTCTCTCCGCTGGAAAGCTGCACGCTCAGTGCCAGTGTTCTGCAGCTTCTTTCTTCACGTTTCAGCAGCTAGCACGCTCTCCGTGTGCAGGAGAAGCGGCTGAGGCTTCCTTGCCGGAGACGAGGCACCTTCGCCGGCAGAGAGCCTCCGGCCGGCCGCGGTGCGCTCCGGAGCGGGGGCTTGTGCCGAAAGAGGCCGGGAACAGGCGCTTACCTTCGGACAGCTCCGGATGCCCGTCTAATGCGTCTCTTGTCGCCTACACGGCAGGGAAAAGCTTTTCCACTCTGTCTAGGAAGGAGAAAGTGTGCCAGCACAGCAAATGCCTCCCGGACTTTCCCTGCAATTCAGCAAGTGCTTTGCAGCTTGAAATTGGAAGGAAAGCCTCAGATTTAGCAGCCAGAGCTTCAGGAGGAGCAGCAGCGAGCACAGCATCGCTTTTGCAGCAGCTCCTTCCATGTGCATGTTTTTGGGAGTGGAAAGGCTTGCAGAGTGTTCAAGTAGCTTTTTCTCTCCGCTGGAAAGCTGCACGCTCAGTGCCAGTGTTCTGCAGCTTCTTTCTTCACGTTTCAGCAGCTAGCACGCTCTCCGTGTGCAGGAGAAGCGGCTGAGGCTTCCTTGCCGGAGACGAGGCACCTTCGCCGGCAGAGAGCCTCCGGCCGGCCGCGGTGCGCTCCGGAGCGGGGGCTTGTGCCGAAAGAGGCCGGCAACAGGCGCTTACCTTCGGACAGCTCCGGATGCCCGTCTAATGCGTCTCTTGTCGCCTACACGGCAGGGAAAAGCTTTTCCACTCTGTCTAGGAAGGAGAAAGTGTGCCAGCACAGCAAATGCCTCCCGGACTTTCCCTGCAATTCAGCAAGTGCTTTGCAGCTTGAAATTGGAAGGAAAGCCTCAGATTTAGCAGCCAGAGCTTCAGGAGGAGCAGCAGCGAGCACAGCATCGCTTTTGCAGCAGCTCCTTCCATGTGCATGTTTTTGGGAGTGGAAAGGCTTGCAGAGTGTTCAAGTAGCTTTTTCTCTCCGCTGGAAAGCTGCACGCTCAGTGCCAGTGTTCTGCAGCTTCTTTCTTCACGTTTCAGCAGCTAGCACGCTCTCCGTGTGCAGGAGAAGCGGCTGAGGCTTCCTTGCCGGAGACGAGGCACCTTCGCCGGCAGAGAGCCTCCGGCCGGCCGCGGTGCGCTCCGGAGCGGGGGCTTGTGCCGAAAGAGGCCGGGAACAGGCGCTTACCTTCGGACAGCTCCGGATGCCCGTCTAATGCGTCTCTTGTCGCCTACACGGCAGGGAAAAGCTTTTCCACTCTGTCTAGGAAGGAGAAAGTGTGCCAGCACAGCAAATGCCTCCCGGACTTTCCCTGCAATTCAGCAAGTGCTTTGCAGCTTGAAATTGGAAGGAAAGCCTCAGATTTAGCAGCCAGAGCTTCAGGAGGAGCAGCAGCGAGCACAGCATCGCTTTTGCAGCAGCTCCTTCCATGTGCATGTTTTTGGGAGTGGAAAGGCTTGCAGAGTGTTCAAGTAGCTTTTTCTCTCCGCTGGAAAGCTGCACGCTCAGTGCCAGTGTTCTGCAGCTTCTTTCTTCACGTTTCAGCAGCTAGCACGCTCTCCGTGTGCAGGAGAAGCGGCTGAGGCTTCCTTGCCGGAGACGAGGCACCTTCGCCGGCAGAGAGCCTCCGGCCGGCCGCGGTGCGCTCCGGAGCGGGGGCTTGTGCCGAAAGAGGCCGGCAACAGGCGCTTACCTTCGGACAGCTCCGGATGCCCGTCTAATGCGTCTCTTGTCGCCTACACGGCAGGGAAAAGCTTTTCCACTCTGTCTAGGAAGGAGAAAGTGTGCCAGCAGAGCAAATGCCTCCCGGACTTTCCCTGCAATTCAGCAAGTGCTTTGCAGCTTGAAATTGGAAGGAAAGCCTCAGATTTAGCAGCCAGAGCTTCAGGAGGAGCAGCAGCGAGCACAGCATCGCTTTTGCAGCAGCTCCTTCCATGTGCATGTTTTTGGGAGTGGAAAGGCTTGCAGAGTGTTCAAGTAGCTTTTTCTCTCCGCTGGAAAGCTGCACGCTCAGTGCCAGTGTTCTGCAGCTTCTTTCTTCACGTTTCAGCAGCTAGCACGCTCTCCGTGTGCAGGAGAAGCGGCTGAGGCTTCCTTGCCGGAGAAGCGGCACCTTCGAAGGCAGAGAGCCTCCGGCCGGCCCCGGTGAGCTCCGGAGCGGGGGCTTGTGCCGAAAGAGGCCGGGAACAGGCGCTTACCTTCGGACAGCTCCGGATGCCCGTCTAATGCGTCTCTTGTCGCCTACACGGCAGGGGAAAGCTTTTCCACTCTGTCTAGGAAGGAGAAAGTGTGCCAGCACAGCAAATGCCTCCCGGACTTTCCCTGCAATTCAGCAAGTGCTTTGCAGCTTGAAATTGGAAGGAAAGCCTCAGATTTAGCAGCCAGAGCTTCAGGAGGAGCAGCAGCGAGCACAGCATCGCTTTTGCAGCAGCTCCTTCCATGTGCATGTTTTTGGGAGTGGAAAGGCTTGCAGAGTGTTCAAGTAGCTTTTTCTCTCCGCTGGAAAGCTGCACGCTCAGTGCCAGTGTTCTGCAGCTTCTTTCTTCACGTTTCAGCAGCTAGCACGCTCTCCGTGTGCAGGAGAAGCGGCTGAGGCTTCCTTGCCGGAGAAGCGGCACCTTCGCCGGCAGAGAGCCTCCGGCCGGCCGCGGTGCGCTCCGGAGCGGGGGCTTGTGCCGAAAGAGGCCGGGAACAGGCGCTTACCTTCGGACAGCTCCGGATGCCCGTCTAATGCGTCTCTTGTCGCCTACACGGCAGGGAAAAGCTTTTCCACTCTGTCTAGGAAGGAGAAAGTGTGCCAGCACAGCAAATGCCTCCCGGACTTTCCCTGCAATTCAGCAAGTGCTTTGCAGCTTGAAATTGGAAGGAAAGCCTCAGATTTAGCAGCCAAAGCTTCAGGAGGAGCAGCAGCGAGCACAGCATCGCTTTTGCAGCAGCTCCTTCCATGTGCATGTTTTTGGGAGTGGAAAGGCTTGCAGAGTGTTCAAGTAGCTTTTTCTCTCCGCTGGAAAGCTGCACGCTCAGTGCCAGTGTTCTGCAGCTTCTTTCTTCACGTTTCAGCAGCTAGCACGCTCTCCGTGTGCAGGAGAAGCGGCTGAGGCTTCCTTGCCGGAGAAGCGGCACCTTCGCCGGCAGAGAGCCTCCGGCCGGCCGCGGTGCGCTCCGGAGCGGGGGCTTGTGCCGAAAGAGGCCGGCAACAGGCGCTTACCTTCGGACAGCTCCGGATGCCCGTCTAATGCGTCTCTTGTCGCCTACACGGCAGGGAAAAGCTTTTCCACTCTGTCTAGGAAGGAGAAAGTGTGCCAGCACAGCAAATGCCTCCCGGACTTTCCCTGCAATTCAGCAAGTGCTTTGCAGCTTGAAATTGGAAGGAAAGCCTCAGATTTAGCAGCCAGAGCTTCAGGAGGAGCAGCAGCGAGCACAGCATCGCTTTTGCAGCAGCTCCTTCCATGTGCATGTTTTTGGGAGTGGAAAGGCTTGCAGAGTGTTCAAGTAGCTTTTTCTCTCCGCTGGAAAGCTGCACGCTCAGTGCCAGTGTTCTGCAGCTTCTTTCTTCACGTTTCCGCAGCTAGCACGCTCTCCGTGTGCAGGAGAAGCGGCTGAGGCTTCCTTGCCGGAGAAGCGGCACCTTCGCCGGCAGAGAGCCTCCGGCCGGCCGCGGTGCTCTCCGGAGCGGGGGCTTGTGCCGAAAGAGGCCGGGAACAGGCGCTTACCTTCGGACAGCTCCGGATGCCCGTCTAATGCGTCTCTTGTCGCCTACACGGCAGGGAAAAGCTTTTCCACTCTGTCTAGGAAGGAGAAAGTGTGCCAGCACAGCAAATGCCTCCCGGACTTTCCCTGCAATTCAGCAAGTGCTTTGCAGCTTGAAATTGGAAGGAAAGCCTCAGATTTAGCAGCCAGAGCTTCAGGAGGAGCAGCAGCGAGCACAGCATCGCTTTTGCAGCAGCTCCTTCCATGTGCATGTTTTTGGGAGTGGAAAGGCTTGCAGAGTGTTCAAGTAGCTTTTTCTCTCCGCTGGAAAGCTGCACGCTCAGTGCCAGTGTTCTGCAGCTTCTTTCTTCACGTTTCAGCAGCTAGCACGCTCTCCGTGTGCAGGAGAAGCGGCTGAGGCTTCCTTGCCGGAGACGAGGCACCTTCGCCGGCAGAGAGCCTCCGGCCGGCCGCGGTGCGCTCCGGAGCGGGGGCTTGTGCCGAAAGAGGCCGGCAACAGGCGCTTACCTTCGGACAGCTCCGGATGCCCGTCTAATGCGTCTCTTGTCGCCTACACGGCAGGGAAAAGCTTTTCCACTCTGTCTAGGAAGGAGAAAGTGTGCCAGCAGAGCAAATGCCTCCCGGACTTTCCCTGCAATTCAGCAAGTGCTTTGCAGCTTGAAATTGGAAGGAAAGCCTCAGATTTAGCAGCCAGAGCTTCAGGAGGAGCAGCAGCGAGCACAGCATCGCTTTTGCAGCAGCTCCTTCCATGTGCATGTTTTTGGGAGTGGAAAGGCTTGCAGAGTGTTCAAGTAGCTTTTTCTCTCCGCTGGAAAGCTGCACGCTCAGTGCCAGTGTTCTGCAGCTTCTTTCTTCACGTTTCAGCAGCTAGCACGCTCTCCGTGTGCAGGAGAAGCGGCTGAGGCTTCCTTGCCGGAGAAGCGGCACCTTCGCCGGCAGAGAGCCTCCGGCCGGCCGCGGTGCGCTCCGGAGCGGGGGCTTGTGCCGAAAGAGGCCGGGAACAGGCGCTTACCTTCGGACAGCTCCGGATGCCCGTCTAATGCGTCTCTTGTCGCCTACACGGCAGGGAAAAGCTTTTCCACTCTGTCTAGGAAGGAGAAAGTGTGCCAGCACAGCAAATGCCTCCCGGACTTTCCCTGCAATTCAGCAAGTGCTTTGCAGCTTGAAATTGGAAGGAAAGCCTCAGATTTAGCAGCCAAAGCTTCAGGAGGAGCAGCAGCGAGCACAGCATCGCTTTTGCAGCAGCTCCTTCCATGTGCATGTTTTTGGGAGTGGAAAGGCTTGCAGAGTGTTCAAGTAGCTTTTTCTCTCCGCTGGAAAGCTGCACGCTCAGTGCCAGTGTTCTGCAGCTTCTTTCTTCACGTTTCAGCAGCTAGCACGCTCTCCGTGTGCAGGAGAAGCGGCTGAGGCTTCCTTGCCGGAGAAGCGGCACCTTCGCCGGCAGAGAGCCTCCGGCCGGCCGCGGTGCGCTCCGGAGCGGGGGCTTGTGCCGAAAGAGGCCGGCAACAGGCGCTTACCTTCGGACAGCTCCGGATGCCCGTCTAATGCGTCTCTTGTCGCCTACACGGCAGGGAAAAGCTTTTCCACTCTGTCTAGGAAGGAGAAAGTGTGCCAGCACAGCAAATGCCTCCCGGACTTTCCCTGCAATTCAGCAAGTGCTTTGCAGCTTGAAATTGGAAGGAAAGCCTCAGATTTAGCAGCCAGAGCTTCAGGAGGAGCAGCAGCGAGCACAGCATCGCTTTTGCAGCAGCTCCTTCCATGTGCATGTTTTTGGGAGTGGAAAGGCTTGCAGAGTGTTCAAGTAGCTTTTTCTCTCCGCTGGAAAGCTGCACGCTCAGTGCCAGTGTTCTGCAGCTTCTTTCTTCACGTTTCCGCAGCTAGCACGCTCTCCGTGTGCAGGAGAAGCGGCTGAGGCTTCCTTGCCGGAGAAGCGGCACCTTCGAAGGCAGAGAGCCTCCGGCCGGCCCCGGTGAGCTCCGGAGCGGGGGCTTGTGCCGAAAGAGGCCGGGAACAGGCGCTTACCTTCGGACAGCTCCGGATGCCCGTCTAATGCGTCTCTTGTCGCCTACACGGCAGGGGAAAGCTTTTCCACTCTGTCTAGGAAGGAGAAAGTGTGCCAGCACAGCAAATGCCTCCCGGACTTTCCCTGCAATTCAGCAAGTGCTTTGCAGCTTGAAATTGGAAGGAAAGCCTCAGATTTAGCAGCCAGAGCTTCAGGAGGAGCAGCAGCGAGCACAGCATCGCTTTTGCAGCAGCTCCTTCCATGTGCATGTTTTTGGGAGTGGAAAGGCTTGCAGAGTGTTCAAGTAGCTTTTTCTCTCCGCTGGAAAGCTGCACGCTCAGTGCCAGTGTTCTGCAGCTTCTTTCTTCACGTTTCAGCAGCTAGCACGCTCTCCGTGTGCAGGAGAAGCGGCTGAGGCTTCCTTGCCGGAGAAGCGGCACCTTCGCCGGCAGAGAGCCTCCGGCCGGCCGCGGTGCGCTCCGGAGCGGGGGCTTGTGCCGAAAGAGGCCGGCAACAGGCGCTTACCTTCGGACAGCTCCGGATGCCCGTCTAATGCGTCTCTTGTCGCCTACACGGCAGGGAAAAGCTTTTCCACTCTGTCTAGGAAGGAGAAAGTGTGCCAGCACAGCAAATGCCTCCCGGACTTTCCCTGCAATTCAGCAAGTGCTTTGCAGCTTGAAATTGGAAGGAAAGCCTCAGATTTAGCAGCCAGAGCTTCAGGAGGAGCAGCAGCGAGCACAGCATCGCTTTTGCAGCAGCTCCTTCCATGTGCATGTTTTTGGGAGTGGAAAGGCTTGCAGAGTGTTCAAGTAGCTTTTTCTCTCCGCTGGAAAGCTGCACGCTCAGTGCCAGTGTTCTGCAGCTTCTTTCTTCACGTTTCCGCAGCTAGCACGCTCTCCGTGTGCAGGAGAAGCGGCTGAGGCTTCCTTGCCGGAGAAGCGGCACCTTCGCCGGCAGAGAGCCTCCGGCCGGCCGCGGTGCGCTCCGGAGCGGGGGCTTGTGCCGAAAGAGGCCGGGAACAGGCGCTTACCTTCGGACAGCTCCGGATGCCCGTCTAATGCGTCTCTTGTCGCCTACACGGCAGGGAAAAGCTTTTCCACTCTGTCTAGGAAGGAGAAAGTGTGCCAGCAGAGCAAATGCCTCCTGGACTTTCCCTGCAATTCAGCAAGTGCTTTGCAGCTTGAAATTGGAAGGAAAGCCTCAGATTTAGCAGCCAGAGCTTCAGGAGGAGCAGCAGCGAGCACAGCATCGCTTTTGCAGCAGCTCCTTCCATGTGCATGTTTTTGGGAGTGGAAAGGCTTGCAGAGTGTTCAAGTAGCTTTTTCTCTCCGCTGGAAAGCTGCACGCTCAGTGCCAGTGTTCTGCAGCTTCTTTCTTCACGTTTCAGCAGCTAGCACGCTCTCCGTGTGCAGGAGAAGCGGCTGAGGCTTCCTTGCCGGAGAAGCGGCACCTTCGAAGGCAGAGAGCCTCCGGCCGGCCCCGGTGAGCTCCGGAGCGGGGGCTTGTGCCGAAAGAGGCCGGGAACAGGCGCTTACCTTCGGACAGCTCCGGATGCCCGTCTAATGCGTCTCTTGTCGCCTACACGGCAGGGGAAAGCTTTTCCACTCTGTCTAGGAAGGAGAAAGTGTGCCAGCACAGCAAATGCCTCCCGGACTTTCCCTGCAATTCAGCAAGTGCTTTGCAGCTTGAAATTGGAAGGAAAGCCTCAGATTTAGCAGCCAGAGCTTCAGGAGGAGCAGCAGCGAGCACAGCATCGCTTTTGCAGCAGCTCCTTCCATGTGCATGTTTTTGGGAGTGGAAAGGCTTGCAGAGTGTTCAAGTAGCTTTTTCTCTCCGCTGGAAAGCTGCACGCTCAGTGCCAGTGTTCTGCAGCTTCTTTCTTCACGTTTCAGCAGCTAGCACGCTCTCCGTGTGCAGGAGAAGCGGCTGAGGCTTCCTTGCCGGAGAAGCGGCACCTTCGCCGGCAGAGAGCCTCCGGCCGGCCGCGGTGCGCTCCGGAGCGGGGGCTTGTGCCGAAAGAGGCCGGCAACAGGCGCTTACCTTCGGACAGCTCCGGATGCCCGTCTAATGCGTCTCTTGTCGCCTACACGGCAGGGAAAAGCTTTTCCACTCTGTCTAGGAAGGAGAAAGTGTGCCAGCACAGCAAATGCCTCCCGGACTTTCCCTGCAATTCAGCAAGTGCTTTGCAGCTTGAAATTGGAAGGAAAGCCTCAGATTTAGCAGCCAGAGCTTCAGGAGGAGCAGCAGCGAGCACAGCATCGCTTTTGCAGCAGCTCCTTCCATGTGCATGTTTTTGGGAGTGGAAAGGCTTGCAGAGTGTTCAAGTAGCTTTTTCTCTCCGCTGGAAAGCTGCACGCTCAGTGCCAGTGTTCTGCAGCTTCTTTCTTCACGTTTCAGCAGCTAGCACGCTCTCCGTGTGCAGGAGAAGCGGCTGAGGCTTCCTTGCCGGAGACGAGGCACCTTCGCCGGCAGAGAGCCTCCGGCCGGCCGCGGTGCGCTCCGGAGCGGGGGCTTGTGCCGAAAGAGGCCGGCAACAGGCGCTTACCTTCGGACAGCTCCGGATGCCCGTCTAATGCGTCTCTTGTCGCCTACACGGCAGGGAAAAGCTTTTCCACTCTGTCTAGGAAGGAGAAAGTGTGCCAGCACAGCAAATGCCTCCCGGACTTTCCCTGCAATTCAGCAAGTGCTTTGCAGCTTGAAATTGGAAGGAAAGCCTCCGATTTAGCAGCCAGAGCTTCAGGAGGAGCAGCAGCGAGCACAGCATCGCTTTTGCAGCAGCTCCTTCCATGTGCATGTTTTTGGGAGTGGAAAGGCTTGCAGAGTGTTCAAGTAGCTTTTTCTCTCCGCTGGAAAGCTGCACGCTCAGTGCCAGTGTTCTGCAGCTTCTTTCTTCACGTTTCAGCAGCTAGCACGCTCTCCGTGTGCAGGAGAAGCGGCTGAGGCTTCCTTGCCGGAGACGAGGCACCTTCGCCGGCAGAGAGCCTCCGGCCGGCCGCGGTGCGCTCCGGAGCGGGGGCTTGTGCCGAAAGAGGCCGGGAACAGGCGCTTACCTTCGGACAGCTCCGGATGCCCGTCTAATGCGTCTCTTGTCGCCTACACGGCAGGGAAAAGCTTTTCCACTCTGTCTAGGAAGGAGAAACTGTGCCAGCACAGCAAATGCCTCCCGGACTTTCCCTGCAATTCAGCAAGTGCTTTGCAGCTTGAAATTGGAAGGAAAGCCTCAGATTTAGCAGCCAGAGCTTCAGGAGGAGCAGCAGCGAGCACAGCATCGCTTTTGCAGCAGCTCCTTCCATGTGCATGTTTTTGGGAGTGGAAAGGCTTGCAGAGTGTTCAAGTAGCTTTTTCTCTCCGCTGGAAAGCTGCACGCTCAGTGCCAGTGTTCTGCAGCTTCTTTCTTCACGTTTCAGCAGCTAGCACGCTCTCCGTGTGCAGGAGAAGCGGCTGAGGCTTCCTTGCCGGAGAAGCGGCACCTTCGCCGGCAGAGAGCCTCCGGCCGGCCGCGGTGCGCTCCGGAGCGGGGGCTTGTGCCGAAAGAGGCCGGGAACAGGCGCTTACCTTCGGACAGCTCCGGATGCCCGTCTAATGCGTCTCTTGTCGCCTACACGGCAGGGGAAAGCTTTTCCACTCTGTCTAGGAAGGAGAAAGTGTGCCAGCACAGCAAATGCCTCCCGGACTTTCCCTGCAATTCAGCAAGTGCTTTGCAGCTTGAAATTGGAAGGAAAGCCTCAGATTTAGCAGCCAGAGCTTCAGGAGGAGCAGCAGCGAGCACAGCATCGCTTTTGCAGCAGCTCCTTCCATGTGCATGTTTTTGGGAGTGGAAAGGCTTGCAGAGTGTTCAAGTAGCTTTTTCTCTCCGCTGGAAAGCTGCACGCTCAGTGCCAGTGTTCTGCAGCTTCTTTCTTCACGTTTCAGCAGCTAGCACGCTCTCCGTGTGCAGGAGAAGCGGCTGAGGCTTCCTTGCCGGAGACGAGGCACCTTCGCCGGCAGAGAGCCTCCGGCCGGCCGCGGTGCGCTCCGGAGCGGGGGCTTGTGCCGAAAGAGGCCGGCAACAGGCGCTTACCTTCGGACAGCTCCGGATGCCCGTCTAATGCGTCTCTTGTCGCCTACACGGCAGGGAAAAGCTTTTCCACTCTGTCTAGGAAGGAGAAAGTGTGCCAGCAGAGCAAATGCCTCCCGGACTTTCCCTGCAATTCAGCAAGTGCTTTGCAGCTTGAAATTGGAAGGAAAGCCTCAGATTTAGCAGCCAGAGCTTCAGGAGGAGCAGCAGCGAGCACAGCATCGCTTTTGCAGCAGCTCCTTCCATGTGCATGTTTTTGGGAGTGGAAAGGCTTGCAGAGTGTTCAAGTAGCTTTTTCTCTCCGCTGGAAAGCTGCACGCTCAGTGCCAGTGTTCTGCAGCTTCTTTCTTCACGTTTCAGCAGCTAGCACGCTCTCCGTGTGCAGGAGAAGCGGCTGAGGCTTCCTTGCCGGAGAAGCGGCACCTTCGAAGGCAGAGAGCCTCCGGCCGGCCCCGGTGAGCTCCGGAGCGGGGGCTTGTGCCGAAAGAGGCCGGGAACAGGCGCTTACCTTCGGACAGCTCCGGATGCCCGTCTAATGCGTCTCTTGTCGCCTACACGGCAGGGGAAAGCTTTTCCACTCTGTCTAGGAAGGAGAAAGTGTGCCAGCACAGCAAATGCCTCCCGGACTTTCCCTGCAATTCAGCAAGTGCTTTGCAGCTTGAAATTGGAAGGAAAGCCTCAGATTTAGCAGCCAGAGCTTCAGGAGGAGCAGCAGCGAGCACAGCATCGCTTTTGCAGCAGCTCCTTCCATGTGCATGTTTTTGGGAGTGGAAAGGCTTGCAGAGTGTTCAAGTAGCTTTTTCTCTCCGCTGGAAAGCTGCACGCTCAGTGCCAGTGTTCTGCAGCTTCTTTCTTCACGTTTCAGCAGCTAGCACGCTCTCCGTGTGCAGGAGAAGCGGCTGAGGCTTCCTTGCCGGAGAAGCGGCACCTTCGCCGGCAGAGAGCCTCCGGCCGGCCGCGGTGCGCTCCGGAGCGGGGGCTTGTGCCGAAAGAGGCCGGCAACAGGCGCTTACCTTCGGACAGCTCCGGATGCCCGTCTAATGCGTCTCTTGTCGCCTACACGGCAGGGAAAAGCTTTTCCACTCTGTCTAGGAAGGAGAAAGTGTGCCAGCACAGCAAATGCCTCCCGGACTTTCCCTGCAATTCAGCAAGTGCTTTGCAGCTTGAAATTGGAAGGAAAGCCTCAGATTTAGCAGCCAGAGCTTCAGGAGCAGCAGCAGCGAGCACAGCATCGCTTTTGCAGCAGCTCCTTCCATGTGCATGTTTTTGGGAGTGGAAAGGCTTGCAGAGTGTTCAAGTAGCTTTTTCTCTCCGCTGGAAAGCTGCACGCTCAGTGCCAGTGTTCTGCAGCTTCTTTCTTCACGTTTCCGCAGCTAGCACGCTCTCCGTGTGCAGGAGAAGCGGCTGAGGCTTCCTTGCCGGAGAAGCGGCACCTTCGCCGGCAGAGAGCCTCCGGCCGGCCGCGGTGCGCTCCGGAGCGGGGGCTTGTGCCGAAAGAGGCCGGGAACAGGCGCTTACCTTCGGACAGCTCCGGATGCCCGTCTAATGCGTCTCTTGTCGCCTACACGGCAGGGAAAAGCTTTTCCACTCTGTCTAGGAAGGAGAAAGTGTGCCAGCACAGCAAATGCCTCCCGGACTTTCCCTGCAATTCAGCAAGTGCTTTGCAGCTTGAAATTGGAAGGAAAGCCTCAGATTTAGCAGCCAGAGCTTCAGGAGGAGCAGCAGCGAGCACAGCATCGCTTTTGCAGCAGCTCCTTCCATGTGCATGTTTTTGGGAGTGGAAAGGCTTGCAGAGTGTTCAAGTAGCTTTTTCTCTCCGCTGGAAAGCTGCACGCTCAGTGCCAGTGTTCTGCAGCTTCTTTCTTCACGTTTCAGCAGCTAGCACGTTCTCCGTGTGCAGGAGAAGCGGCTGAGGCTTCCTTGCCGGAGACGAGGCACCTTCGCCGGCAGAGAGCCTCCGGCCGGCCGCGGTGCGCTCCGGAGCGGGGGCTTGTGCCGAAAGAGGCCGGGAACAGGCGCTTACCTTCGGACAGCTCCGGATGCCCGTCTAATGCGTCTCTTGTCGCCTACACGGCAGGGAAAAGCTTTTCCACTCTGTCTAGGAAGGAGAAAGTGTGCCAGCACAGCAAATGCCTCCCGGACTTTCCCTGCAATTCAGCAAGTGCTTTGCAGCTTGAAATTGGAAGGAAAGCCTCAGATTTAGCAGCCAGAGCTTCAGGAGGAGCAGCAGCGAGCACAGCATCGCTTTTGCAGCAGCTCCTTCCATGTGCATGTTTTTGGGAGTGGAAAGGCTTGCAGAGTGTTCAAGTAGCTTTTTCTCTCCGCTGGAAAGCTGCACGCTCAGTGCCAGTGTTCTGCAGCTTCTTTCTTCACGTTTCAGCAGCTAGCACGCTCTCCGTGTGCAGGAGAAGCGGCTGAGGCTTCCTTGCCGGAGAAGCGGCACCTTCGCCGGCAGAGAGCCTCCGGCCGGCCGCGGTGCGCTCCGGAGCGGGGGCTTGTGCCGAAAGAGGCCGGGAACAGGCGCTTACCTTCGGACAGCTCCGGATGCCCGTCTAATGCGTCTCTTGTCGCCTACACGGCAGGGAAAAGCTTTTCCACTCTGTCTAGGAAGGAGAAAGTGTGCCAGCACAGCAAATGCCTCCCGGACTTTCCCTGCAATTCAGCAAGTGCTTTGCAGCTTGAAATTGGAAGGAAAGCCTCAGATTTAGCAGCCAGAGCTTCAGGAGGAGCAGCAGCGAGCACAGCATCGCTTTTGCAGCAGCTCCTTCCATGTGCATGTTTTTGGGAGTGGAAAGGCTTGCAGAGTGTTCAAGTAGCTTTTTCTCTCCGCTGGAAAGCTGCACGCTCAGTGCCAGTGTTCTGCAGCTTCTTTCTTCACGTTTCAGCAGCTAGCACGCTCTCCGTGTGCAGGAGAAGCGGCTGAGGCTTCCTTGCCGGAGACGAGGCACCTTCGCCGGCAGAGAGCCTCCGGCCGGCCGCGGTGCGCTCCGGAGCGGGGGCTTGTGCCGAAAGAGGCCGGCAACAGGCGCTTACCTTCGGACAGCTCCGGATGCCCGTCTAATGCGTCTCTTGTCGCCTACACGGCAGGGAAAAGCTTTTCCACTCTGTCTAGGAAGGAGAAAGTGTGCCAGCACAGCAAATGCCTCCCGGACTTTCCCTGCAATTCAGCAAGTGCTTTGCAGCTTGAAATTGGAAGGAAAGCCTCAGATTTAGCAGCCAGAGCTTCAGGAGGAGCAGCAGCGAGCACAGCATCGCTTTTGCAGCAGCTCCTTCCATGTGCATGTTTTTGGGAGTGGAAAGGCTTGCAGAGTGTTCAAGTAGCTTTTTCTCTCCGCTGGAAAGCTGCACGCTCAGTGCCAGTGTTCTGCAGCTTCTTTCTTCACGTTTCAGCAGCTAGCACGCTCTCCGTGTGCAGGAGAAGCGGCTGAGGCTTCCTTGCCGGAGAAGCGGCACCTTCGAAGGCAGAGAGCCTCCGGCCGGCCCCGGTGAGCTCCGGAGCGGGGGCTTGTGCCGAAAGAGGCCGGGAACAGGCGCTTACCTTCGGACAGCTCCGGATGCCCGTCTAATGCGTCTCTTGTCGCCTACACGGCAGGGAAAAGCTTTTCCACTCTGTCTAGGAAGGAGAAAGTGTGCCAGCACAGCAAATGCCTCCCGGACTTTCCCTGCAATTCAGCAAGTGCTTTGCAGCTTGAAATTGGAAGGAAAGCCTCAGATTTAGCAGCCAGAGCTTCAGGAGGAGCAGCAGCGAGCACAGCATCGCTTTTGCAGCAGCTCCTTCCATGTGCATGTTTTTGGGAGTGGAAAGGCTTGCAGAGTGTTCAAGTAGCTTTTTCTCTCCGCTGGAAAGCTGCACGCTCAGTGCCAGTGTTCTGCAGCTTCTTTCTTCACGTTTCAGCAGCTAGCACGCTCTCCGTGTGCAGGAGAAGCGGCTGAGGCTTCCTTGCCGGAGACGAGGCACCTTCGCCGGCAGAGAGCCTCTGGCCGGCCGCGGTGCGCTCCGGAGCGGGGGCTTGTGCCGAAAGAGGTCGGGAACAGGCGCTTACCTTCGGACAGCTCCGGATGCCCGTCTAATGCGTCTCTTGTCGCCTACACGGCAGGGAAAAGCTTTTCCACTCTGTCTAGGAAGGAGAAAGTGTGCCAGCACAGCAAATGCCTCCCGGACTTTCCCTGCAATTCAGCAAGTGCTTTGCAGCTTGAAATTGGAAGGAAAGCCTCAGATTTAGCAGCCAGAGCTTCAGGAGGAGCAGCAGCGAGCACAGCATCGCTTTTGCAGCAGCTCCTTCCATGTGCATGTTTTTGGGAGTGGAAAGGCTTGCAGAGTGTTCAAGTAGCTTTTTCTCTCCGCTGGAAAGCTGCACGCTCAGTGCCAGTGTTCTGCAGCTTCTTTCTTCACGTTTCAGCAGCTAGCACGCTCTCCGTGTGCAGGAGAAGCGGCTGAGGCTTCCTTGCCAGAGACGAGGCACCTTCGCCGGCAGAGAGCATCCTGCCGGCCCCGGTGAGCTCCGGAGCGGGGGCTTGTGCCGAAAGAGGCTGGGAACAGGCGCTTACCTTCGGACAGCTCCGGATGCCCGTCTAATGCGTCTCTTGTCGCCTACACGGCAGGGAAAAGCTTTTCCACTCTGTCTAGGAAGGAGAAAGTGTGCCAGCACAGCAAATGCCTCCCGGACTTTCCCTGCAATTCAGCAAGTGCTTTGCAGCTTGAAATTGGAAGGAAAGCCTCAGATTTAGCAGCCAGAGCTTCAGGAGGAGCAGCAGCGAGCACAGCATCGCTTTTGCAGCAGCTCCTTCCATGTGCATGTTTTTGGGAGTGGAAAGGCTTGCAGAGTGTTCAAGTAGCTTTTTCTCTCCGCTGGAAAGCTGCACGCTCAGTGCCAGTGTTCTGCAGCTTCTTTCTTCACGTTTCAGCAGCTAGCACGCTCTCCGTGTGCAGGAGAAGCGGCTGAGGCTTCCTTGCCGGAGACGAGGCACCTTCGCCGGCAGAGAGCCTCCGGCCGGCCGCGGTGCTCTCCGGAGCGGGGGCTTGTGCCGAAAGAGGCCGGGAACAGGCGCTTACCTTCGGACAGCTCCGGATGCCCGTCTAATGCGTCTCTTGTCGCCTACACGGCAGGGAAAAGCTTTTCCACTCTGTCTAGGAAGGAGAAAGTGTGCCAGCAGAGCAAATGCCTCCCGGACTTTCCCTGCAATTCAGCAAGTGCTTTGCAGCTTGAAATTGGAAGGAAAGCCTCAGATTTAGCAGCCAAAGCTTCAGGAGGAGCAGCAGCGAGCACAGCATCGCTTTTGCAGCAGCTCCTTCCATGTGCATGTTTTTGGGAGTGGAAAGGCTTGCAGAGTGTTCAAGTAGCTTTTTCTCTCCGCTGGAAAGCTGCACGCTCAGTGCCAGTGTTCTGCAGCTTCTTTCTTCACGTTTCAGCAGCTAGCACGCTCTCCGTGTGCAGGAGAAGCGGCTGAGGCTTCCTTGCCGGAGACGAGGCACCTTCGCCGGCAGAGAGCATCCTGCCGGCCCCGGTGAGCTCCGGAGCGGGGGCTTGTGCCGAAAGAGGCTGGGAACAGGCGCTTACCTTCGGACAGCTCCGGATGCCCGTCTAATGCGTCTCTTGTCGCCTACACGGCAGGGAAAAGCTTTTCCACTCTGTCTAGGAAGGAGAAAGTGTGCCAGCACAGCAAATGCCTCCCGGACTTTCCCTGCAATTCAGCAAGTGCTTTGCAGCTTGAAATTGGAAGGAAAGCCTCAGATTTAGCAGCCAGAGCTTCAGGAGGAGCAGCAGCGAGCACAGCATCGCTTTTGCAGCAGCTCCTTCCATGTGCATGTTTTTGGGACTGGAAAGGCTTGCAGAGTGTTCAAGTAGCTTTTTCTCTCCGCTGGAAAGCTGCACGCTCAGTGCCAGTGTTCTGCAGCTTCTTTCTTCACGTTTCAGCAGCTAGCACGCTCTCCGTGTGCAGGAGAAGCGGCTGAGGCTTCCTTGCCGGAGACGAGGCACCTTCGCCGGCAGAGAGCCTCCGGCCGGCCGCGGTGCTCTCCGGAGCGAAGGCTTGTGCCGAAAGAGGCCGGGAACAGGCGCTTACCTTCGGACAGCTCCGGATGCCCGTCTAATGCGTCTCTTGTCGCCTACACGGCAGGGAAAAGCTTTTCCACTCTGTCTAGGAAGGAGAAAGTGTGCCAGCAGAGCAAATGCCTCCCGGACTTTCCCTGCAATTCAGCAAGTGCTTTGCAGCTTGAAATTGGAAGGAAAGCCTCCGATTTAGCAGCCAGAGCTTCAGGAGGAGCAGCAGCGAGCACAGCATCGCTTTTGCAGCAGCTCCTTCCATGTGCATGTTTTTGGGAGTGGAAAGGCTTGCAGAGTGTTCAAGTAGCTTTTTCTCTCCGCTGGAAAGCTGCACGCTCAGTGCCAGTGTTCTGCAGCTTCTTTCTTCACGTTTCAGCAGCTAGCACGCTCTCCGTGTGCAGGAGAAGCGGCTGAGGCTTCCTTGCCGGAGACGAGGCACCTTCGCCGGCAGAGAGCCTCCGGCCGGCCGCGGTGCGCTCCGGAGCGGGGGCTTGTGCCGAAAGAGGCCGGGAACAGGCGCTTACCTTTGGACAGCTCCGGATGCCCGTCTAATGCGTCTCTTGTCGCCTACACGGCAGGGAAAAGCTTTTCCACTCTGTCTAGGAAGGAGAAAGTGTGCCAGCACAGCAAATGCCTCCCGGACTTTCCCTGCAATTCAGCAAGTGCTTTGCAGCTTGAAATTGGAAGGAAAGCCTCAGATTTAGCAGCCAGAGCTTCAGGAGGAGCAGCAGCGAGCACAGCATCGCTTTTGCAGCAGCTCCTTCCATGTGCATGTTTTTGGGAGTGGAAAGGCTTGCAGAGTGTTCAAGTAGCTTTTTCTCTCCGCTGGAAAGCTGCACGCTCAGTGCCAGTGTTCTGCAGCTTCTTTCTTCACGTTTCAGCAGCTAGCACGCTCTCCGTGTGCAGGAGAAGCGGCTGAGGCTTCCTTGCCGGAGACGAGGCACCTTCGCCGGCAGAGAGCCTCCGGCCGGCCGCGGTGCGCTCCGGAGCGGGGGCTTGTGCCGAAAGAGGCCGGCAACAGGCGCTTACCTTCGGACAGCTCCGGATGCCCGTCTAATGCGTCTCTTGTCGCCTACACGGCAGGGAAAAGCTTTTCCACTCTGTCTAGGAAGGAGAAAGTGTGCCAGCACAGCAAATGCCTCCCGGACTTTCCCTGCAATTCAGCAAGTGCTTTGCAGCTTGAAATTGGAAGGAAAGCCTCAGATTTAGCAGCCAGAGCTTCAGGAGGAGCAGCAGCGAGCACAGCATCGCTTTTGCAGCAGCTCCTTCCATGTGCATGTTTTTGGGAGTGGAAAGGCTTGCAGAGTGTTCAAGTAGCTTTTTCTCTCCGCTGGAAAGCTGCACGCTCAGTGCCAGTGTTCTGCAGCTTCTTTCTTCACGTTTCAGCAGCTAGCACGCTCTCCGTGTGCAGGAGAAGCGGCTGAGGCTTCCTTGCCGGAGAAGCGGCACCTTCGCCGGCAGAGAGCCTCCGGCCGGCCGCGGTGCGCTCCGGAGCGGGGGCTTGTGCCGAAAGAGGCCGGCAACAGGCGCTTACCTTCGGACAGCTCCGGATGCCCGTCTAATGCGTCTCTTGTCGCCTACACGGCAGGGAAAAGCTTTTCCACTCTGTCTAGGAAGGAGAAAGTGTGCCAGCACAGCAAATGCCTCCCGGACTTTCCCTGCAATTCAGCAAGTGCTTTGCAGCTTGAAATTGGAAGGAAAGCCTCAGATTTAGCAGCCAGAGCTTCAGGAGGAGCAGCAGCGAGCACAGCATCGCTTTTGCAGCAGCTCCTTCCATGTGCATGTTTTTGGGACTGGAAAGGCTTGCAGAGTGTTCAAGTAGCTTTTTCTCTCCGCTGGAAAGCTGCACGCTCAGTGCCAGTGTTCTGCAGCTTCTTTCTTCACGTTTCAGCAGCTAGCACGCTCTCCGTGTGCAGGAGAAGCGGCTGAGGCTTCCTTGCCGGAGACGAGGCACCTTCGCCGGCAGAGAGCCTCCGGCCGGCCGCGGTGCGCTCCGGAGCGGGGGCTTGTGCCGAAAGAGGCCGGGAACAGGCGCTTACCTTCGGACAGCTCCGGATGCCCGTCTAATGCGTCTCTTGTCGCCTACACGGCAGGGAAAAGCTTTTCCACTCTGTCTAGGAAGGAGAAAGTGTGCCAGCACAGCAAATGCCTCCCGGACTTTCCCTGCAATTCAGCAAGTGCTTTGCAGCTTGAAATTGGAAGGAAAGCCTCAGATTTAGCAGCCAGAGCTTCAGGAGGAGCAGCAGCGAGCACAGCATCGCTTTTGCAGCAGCTCCTTCCATGTGCATGTTTTTGGGAGTGGAAAGGCTTGCAGAGTGTTCAAGTAGCTTTTTCTCTCCGCTGGAAAGCTGCACGCTCAGTGCCAGTGTTCTGCAGCTTCTTTCTTCACGTTTCAGCAGCTAGCACGCTCTCCGTGTGCAGGAGAAGCGGCTGAGGCTTCCTTGCCGGAGAAGCGGCACCTTCGCCGGCAGAGAGCCTCCGGCCGGCCGCGGTGCGCTCCGGAGCGGGGGCTTGTGCCGAAAGAGGTCGGGAACAGGCGCTTACCTTCGGACAGCTCCGGATGCCCGTCTAATGCGTCTCTTGTCGCCTACACGGCAGGGAAAAGCTTTTCCACTCTGTCTAGGAAGGAGAAAGTGTGCCAGCAGAGCAAATGCCTCCCGGACTTTCCCTGCAATTCAGCAAGTGCTTTGCAGCTTGAAATTGGAAGGAAAGCCTCAGATTTAGCAGCCAGAGCTTCAGGAGGAGCAGCAGCGAGCACAGCATCGCTTTTGCAGCAGCTCCTTCCATGTGCATGTTTTTGGGAGTGGAAAGGCTTGCAGAGTGTTCAAGTAGCTTTTTCTCTCCGCTGGAAAGCTGCACGCTCAGTGCCAGTGTTCTGCAGCTTCTTTCTTCACGTTTCAGCAGCTAGCACGCTCTCCGTGTGCAGGAGAAGCGGCTGAGGCTTCCTTGCCGGAGACGAGGCACCTTCGCCGGCAGAGAGCCTCCGGCCGGCCGCGGTGCGCTCCGGAGCGGGGGCTTGTGCCGAAAGAGGCCGGGAACAGGCGCTTACCTTCGGACAGCTCCGGATGCCCGTCTAATGCGTCTCTTGTCGCCTACACGGCAGGGAAAAGCTTTTCCACTCTGTCTAGGAAGGAGAAAGTGTGCCAGCACAGCAAATGCCTCCCGGACTTTCCCTGCAATTCAGCAAGTGCTTTGCAGCTTGAAATTGGAAGGAAAGCCTCAGATTTAGCAGCCAGAGCTTCAGGAGGAGCAGCAGCGAGCACAGCATCGCTTTTGCAGCAGCTCCTTCCATGTGCATGTTTTTGGGAGTGGAAAGGCTTGCAGAGTGTTCAAGTAGCTTTTTCTCTCCGCTGGAAAGCTGCACGCTCAGTGCCAGTGTTCTGCAGCTTCTTTCTTCACGTTTCAGCAGCTAGCACGCTCTCCGTGTGCAGGAGAAGCGGCTGAGGCTTCCTTGCCGGAGACGAGGCACCTTCGCCGGCAGAGAGCCTCCGGCCGGCCGCGGTGCGCTCCGGAGCCGGGGCTTGTGCCGAAAGAGGCCGGGAACAGGCGCTTACCTTCGGACAGCTCCGGATGCCCGTCTAATGCGTCTCTTGTCGCCTACACGGCAGGGAAAAGCTTTTCCACTCTGTCTAGGAAGGAGAAAGTGTGCCAGCAGAGCAAATGCCTCCCGGACTTTCCCTGCAATTCAGCAAGTGCTTTGCAGCTTGAAATTGGAAGGAAAGCCTCAGATTTAGCAGCCAGAGCTTCAGGAGGAGCAGCAGCGAGCACAGCATCGCTTTTGCAGCAGCTCCTTCCATGTGCATGTTTTTGGGAGTGGAAAGGCTTGCAGAGTGTTCAAGTAGCTTTTTCTCTCCGCTGGAAAGCTGCACGCTCAGTGCCAGTGTTCTGCAGCTTCTTTCTTCACGTTTCAGCAGCTAGCACGCTCTCCGTGTGCAGGAGAAGCGGCTGAGGCTTCCTTGCCGGAGACGAGGCACCTTCGCCGGCAGAGAGCCTCCGGCCTGCCCCGGTGCGCTCCGGAGCGGGGGCTTGTGCCGAAAGAGGCCGGCAACAGGCGCTTACCTTCGGACAGCTCCGGATGCCCGTCTAATGCGTCTCTTGTCGCCTACACGGCAGGGAAAAGCTTTTCCACTCTGTCTAGGAAGGAGAAAGTGTGCCAGCACAGCAAATGCCTCCCGGACTTTCCCTGCAATTCAGCAAGTGCTTTGCAGCTTGAAATTGGAAGGAAAGCCTCCGATTTAGCAGCCAGAGCTTCAGGAGGAGCAGCAGCGAGCACAGCATCGCTTTTGCAGCAGCTCCTTCCATGTGCATGTTTTTGGGAGTGGAAAGGCTTGCAGAGTGTTCAAGTAGCTTTTTCTCTCCGCTGGAAAGCTGCACGCTCAGTGCCAGTGTTCTGCAGCTTCTTTCTTCACGTTTCAGCAGCTAGCACGCTCTCCGTGTGCAGGAGAAGCGGCTGAGGCTTCCTTGCCGGAGACGAGGCACCTTCGCCGGCAGAGAGCCTCCGGCCGGCCGCGGTGCGCTCCGGAGCGGGGGCTTGTGCCGAAAGAGGTCGGGAACAGGCGCTTACCTTCGGACAGCTCCGGATGCCCGTCTAATGCGTCTCTTGTCGCCTACACGGCAGGGAAAAGCTTTTCCACTCTGTCTAGGAAGGAGAAAGTGTGCCAGCAGAGCAAATGCCTCCCGGACTTTCCCTGCAATTCAGCAAGTGCTTTGCAGCTTGAAATTGGAAGGAAAGCCTCAGATTTAGCAGCCAGAGCTTCAGGAGGAGCAGCAGCGAGCACAGCATCGCTTTTGCAGCAGCTCCTTCCATGTGCATGTTTTTGGGACTGGAAAGGCTTGCAGAGTGTTCAAGTAGCTTTTTCTCTCCGCTGGAAAGCTGCACGCTCAGTGCCAGTGTTCTGCAGCTTCTTTCTTCACGTTTCAGCAGCTAGCACGCTCTCCGTGTGCAGGAGAAGCGGCTGAGGCTTCCTTGCCGGAGACGAGGCACCTTCGCCGGCAGAGAGCCTCCGGCCGGCCGCGGTGCGCTCCGGAGCGGGGGCTTGTGCCGAAAGAGGCCGGCAACAGGCGCTTACCTTCGGACAGCTCCGGATGCCCGTCTAATGCGTCTCTTGTCGCCTACACGGCAGGGAAAAGCTTTTCCACTCTGTCTAGGAAGGAGAAAGTGTGCCAGCACAGCAAATGCTTCCCGGACTTTCCCTGCAATTCAGCAAGTGCTTTGCAGCTTGAAATTGGAAGGAAAGCCTCAGATTTAGCAGCCAGAGCTTCAGGAGGAGCAGCAGCGAGCACAGCATCGCTTTTGCAGCAGCTCCTTCCATGTGCATGTTTTTGGGACTGGAAAGGCTTGCAGAGTGTTCAAGTAGCTTTTTCTCTCCGCTGGAAAGCTGCACGCTCAGTGCCAGTGTTCTGCAGCTTCTTTCTTCACGTTTCAGCAGCTAGCACGCTCTCCGTGTGCAGGAGAAGCGGCTGAGGCTTCCTTGCCGGAGACGAGGCACCTTCGCCGGCAGAGAGCCTCCGGCCGGCCGCGGTGCGCTCCGGAGCGGGGGCTTGTGCCGAAAGAGGCCGGCAACGGGCGCTTACCTTCGGACAGCTCCGGATGCCCGTCTAATGCGTCTCTTGTCGCCTACACGGCAGGGAAAAGCTTTTCCACTCTGTCTAGGAAGGAGAAAGTGTGCCAGCACAGCAAATGCTTCCCGGACTTTCCCTGCAATTCAGCAAGTGCTTTGCAGCTTGAAATTGGAAGGAAAGCCTCAGATTTAGCAGCCAGAGCTTCAGGAGGAGCAGCAGCGAGCACAGCATCGCTTTTGCAGCAGCTCCTTCCATGTGCATGTTTTTGGGAGTGGAAAGGCTTGCAGAGTGTTCAAGTAGCTTTTTCTCTCCGCTGGAAAGCTGCACGCTCAGTGCCAGTGTTCTGCAGCTTCTTTCTTCACGTTTCAGCAGCTAGCACGCTCTCCGTGTGCAGGAGAAGCGGCTGAGGCTTCCTTGCCGGAGACGAGGCACCTTCGCCGGCAGAGAGCCTCCGGCCGGCCGCGGTGCGCTCCGGAGCGGGGGCTTGTGCCGAAAGAGGCCGGGAACAGGCGCTTACCTTCGGACAGCTCCGGATGCCCGTCTAATGCGTCTCTTGTCGCCTACACGGCAGGGAAAAGCTTTTCCACTCTGTCTAGGAAGGAGAAAGTGTGCCAGCACAGCAAATGCTTCCCGGACTTTCCCTGCAATTCAGCAAGTGCTTTGCAGCTTGAAATTGGAAGGAAAGCCTCAGATTTAGCAGCCAGAGCTTCAGGAGGAGCAGCAGCGAGCACAGCATCGCTTTTGCAGCAGCTCCTTCCATGTGCATGTTTTTGGGAGTGGAAAGGCTTGCAGAGTGTTCAAGTAGCTTTTTCTCTCCGCTGGAAAGCTGCACGCTCAGTGCCAGTGTTCTGCAGCTTCTTTCTTCACGTTTCAGCAGCTAGCACGCTCTCCGTGTGCAGGAGAAGCGGCTGAGGCTTCCTTGCCGGAGACGAGGCACCTTCGCCGGCAGAGAGCCTCCGGCCGGCCGCGGTGCGCTCCGGAGCGGGGGCTTGTGCCGAAAGAGGCCGGGAACAGGCGCTTACCTTCGGACAGCTCCGGATGCCCGTCTAATGCGTCTCTTGTCGCCTACACGGCAGGGAAAAGCTTTTCCACTCTGTCTAGGAAGGAGAAAGTGTGCCAGCACAGCAAATGCCTCCCGGACTTTCCCTGCAATTCAGCAAGTGCTTTGCAGCTTGAAATTGGAAGGAAAGCCTCCGATTTAGCAGCCAGAGCTTCAGGAGGTGCAGCAGCGAGCACAGCATCGCTTTTGCAGCAGCTCCTTCCATGTGCATGTTTTTGGGAGTGGAAAGGCTTGCAGAGTGTTCAAGTAGCTTTTTCTCTCCGCTGGAAAGCTGCACGCTCAGTGCCAGTGTTCTGCAGCTTCTTTCTTCACGTTTCAGCAGCTAGCACGCTCTCCGTGTGCAGGAGAAGCGGCTGAGGCTTCCTTGCCGGAGAAGCGGCACCTTCGCCGGCAGAGAGCATCCTGCCGGCCGCGGTGCGCTCCGGAGCGGGGGCTTGTGCCGAAAGAGGCCGGGAACAGGCGCTTACCTTCGGACAGCTCCGGATGCCCGTCTAATGCGTCTCTTGTCGCCTACACGGCAGGGAAAAGCTTTTCCACTCTGTCTAGGAAGGAGAAAGTGTGCCAGCACAGCAAATGCCTCCCGGACTTTCCCTGCAATTCAGCAAGTGCTTTGCAGCTTGAAATTGGAAGGAAAGCCTCAGATTTAGCAGCCAGAGCTTCAGGAGGAGCAGCAGCGAGCACAGCATCGCTTTTGCAGCAGCTCCTTCCATGTGCATGTTTTTGGGAGTGGAAAGGCTTGCAGAGTGTTCAAGTAGCTTTTTCTCTCCGCTGGAAAGCTGCACGCTCAGTGCCAGTGTTCTGCAGCTTCTTTCTTCACGTTTCAGCAGCTAGCACGCTCTCCGTGTGCAGGAGAAGCGGCTGAGGCTTCCTTGCCGGAGACGAGGCACCTTCGCCGGCAGAGAGCCTCCGGCCGGCCGCGGTGCGCTCCGGAGCGGGGGCTTGTGCCGAAAGAGGCCGGGAACAGGCGCTTACCTTTGGACAGCTCCGGATGCCCGTCTAATGCGTCTCTTGTCGCCTACACGGCAGGGAAAAGCTTTTCCACTCTGTCTAGGAAGGAGAAAGTGTGCCAGCACAGCAAATGCCTCCCGGACTTTCCCTGCAATTCAGCAAGTGCTTTGCAGCTTGAAATTGGAAGGAAAGCCTCAGATTTAGCAGCCAGAGCTTCAGGAGGAGCAGCAGCGAGCACAGCATCGCTTTTGCAGCAGCTCCTTCCATGTGCATGTTTTTGGGAGTGGAAAGGCTTGCAGAGTGTTCAAGTAGCTTTTTCTCTCCGCTGGAAAGCTGCACGCTCAGTGCCAGTGTTCTGCAGCTTCTTTCTTCACGTTTCAGCAGCTAGCACGCTCTCCGTGTGCAGGAGAAGCGGCTGAGGCTTCCTTGCCGGAGACGAGGCACCTTCGCCGGCAGAGAGCCTCCGGCCGGCCGCGGTGCGCTCCGGAGCGGGGGCTTGTGCCGAAAGAGGCCGGGAACAGGCGCTTACCTTCGGACAGCTCCGGATGCCCGTCTAATGCGTCTCTTGTCGCCTACACGGCAGGGAAAAGCTTTTCCACTCTGTCTAGGAAGGAGAAAGTGTGCCAGCACAGCAAATGCCTCCCGGACTTTCCCTGCAATTCAGCAAGTGCTTTGCAGCTTGAAATTGGAAGGAAAGCCTCCGATTTAGCAGCCAGAGCTTCAGGAGGAGCAGCAGCGAGCACAGCATCGCTTTTGCAGCAGCTCCTTCCATGTGCATGTTTTTGGGAGTGGAAAGGCTTGCAGAGTGTTCAAGTAGCTTTTTCTCTCCGCTGGAAAGCTGCACGCTCAGTGCCAGTGTTCTGCAGCTTCTTTCTTCACGTTTCAGCAGCTAGCACGCTCTCCGTGTGCAGGAGAAGCGGCTGAGGCTTCCTTGCCGGAGAAGCGGCACCTTCGCCGGCAGAGAGCATCCTGCCGGCCGCGGTGCGCTCCGGAGCGGGGGCTTGTGCCGAAAGAGGCCGGGAACAGGCGCTTACCTTCGGACAGCTCCGGATGCCCGTCTAATGCGTCTCTTGTCGCCTACACGGCAGGGAAAAGCTTTTCCACTCTGTCTAGGAAGGAGAAAGTGTGCCAGCACAGCAAATGCCTCCCGGACTTTCCCTGCAATTCAGCAAGTGCTTTGCAGCTTGAAATTGGAAGGAAAGCCTCAGATTTAGCAGCCAGAGCTTCAGGAGGTGCAGCAGCGAGCACAGCATCGCTTTTGCAGCAGCTCCTTCCATGTGCATGTTTTTGGGAGTGGAAAGGCTTGCAGAGTGTTCAAGTAGCTTTTTCTCTCCGCTGGAAAGCTGCACGCTCAGTGCCAGTGTTCTGCAGCTTCTTTCTTCACGTTTCAGCAGCTAGCACGCTCTCCGTGTGCAGGAGAAGCGGCTGAGGCTTCCTTGCCGGAGACGAGGCACCTTCGCCGGCAGAGAGCCTCCGGCCGGCCGCGGTGCGCTCCGGAGCGGGGGCTTGTGCCGAAAGAGGCCGGCAACAGGCGCTTACCTTCGGACAGCTCCGGATGCCCGTCTAATGCGTCTCTTGTCGCCTACACGGCAGGGAAAAGCTTTTCCACTCTGTCTAGGAAGGAGAAAGAGTGCCAGCACAGCAAATGCCTCCCGGACTTTCCCTGCAATTCAGCAAGTGCTTTGCAGCTTGAAATTGGAAGGAAAGCCTCAGATTTAGCAGCCAGAGCTTCAGGAGGAGCAGCAGCGAGCACAGCATCGCTTTTGCAGCAGCTCCTTCCATGTGCATGTTTTTGGGAGTGGAAAGGCTTGCAGAGTGTTCAAGTAGCTTTTTCTCTCCGCTGGAAAGCTGCACGCTCAGTGCCAGTGTTCTGCAGCTTCTTTCTTCACGTTTCAGCAGCTAGCACGCTCTCCGTGTGCAGGAGAAGCGGCTGAGGCTTCCTTGCCGGAGAAGCGGCACCTTCGCCGGCAGAGAGCCTCCGGCCTGCCCCGATGAGCTCCGGAGCGGGGGCTTGTGCCGAAAGAGGCCGGGAACAGGCGCTTACCTTCGGACAGCTCCGGATGCCCGTCTAATGCGTCTCTTGTCGCCTACACGGCAGGGAAAAGCTTTTCCACTCTGTCTAGGAAGGAGAAAGTGTGCCAGCACAGCAAATGCCTCCCGGACTTTCCCTGCAATTCAGCAAGTGCTTTGCAGCTTGAAATTGGAAGGAAAGCCTCAGATTTAGCAGCCAGAGCTTCAGGAGGAGCAGCAGCGAGCACAGCATCGCTTTTGCAGCAGCTCCTTCCATGTGCATGTTTTTGGGAGTGGAAAGGCTTGCAGAGTGTTCAAGTAGCTTTTTCTCTCCGCTGGAAAGCTGCACGCTCAGTGCCAGTGTTCTGCAGCTTCTTTCTTCACGTTTCAGCAGCTAGCACGCTCTCCGTGTGCAGGAGAAGCGGCTGAGGCTTCCTTGCCGGAGACGAGGCACCTTCGCCGGCAGAGAGCCTCCGGCCGGCCGCGGTGCGCTCCGGAGCGGGGGCTTGTGCCGAAAGAGGCCGGCAACAGGCGCTTACCTTCGGACAGCTCCGGATGCCCGTCTAATGCGTCTCTTGTCGCCTACACGGCAGGGAAAAGCTTTTCCACTCTGTCTAGGAAGGAGAAAGTGTGCCAGCACAGCAAATGCCTCCCGGACTTTCCCTGCAATTCAGCAAGTGCTTTGCAGCTTGAAATTGGAAGGAAAGCCTCAGATTTAGCAGCCAGAGCTTCAGGAGGAGCAGCAGCGAGCACAGCATCGCTTTTGCAGCAGCTCCTTCCATGTGCATGTTTTTGGGAGTGGAAAGGCTTGCAGAGTGTTCAAGTAGCTTTTTCTCTCCGCTGGAAAGCTGCACGCTCAGTGCCAGTGTTCTGCAGCTTCTTTCTTCACGTTTCAGCAGCTAGCACGCTCTCCGTGTGCAGGAGAAGCGGCTGAGGCTTCCTTGCCGGAGACGAGGCACCTTCGCCGGCAGAGAGCCTCCGGCCGGCCGCGGTGCGCTCCGGAGCGGGGGCTTGTGCCGAAAGAGGCCGGGAACAGGCGCTTACCTTCGGACAGCTCCGGATGCCCGTCTAATGCGTCTCTTGTCGCCTACACGGCAGGGAAAAGCTTTTCCACTCTGTCTAGGAAGGAGAAAGTGTGCCAGCACAGCAAATGCCTCCCGGACTTTCCCTGCAATTCAGCAAGTGCTTTGCAGCTTGAAATTGGAAGGAAAGCCTCAGATTTAGCAGCCAGAGCTTCAGGAGGTGCAGCAGCGAGCACAGCATCGCTTTTGCAGCAGCTCCTTCCATGTGCATGTTTTTGGGAGTGGAAAGGCTTGCAGAGTGTTCAAGTAGCTTTTTCTCTCCGCTGGAAAGCTGCACGCTCAGTGCCAGTGTTCTGCAGCTTCTTTCTTCACGTTTCAGCAGCTAGCACGCTCTCCGTGTGCAGGAGAAGCGGCTGAGGCTTCCTTGCCGGAGAAGCGGCACCTTCGCCGGCAGAGAGCCTCCGGCCGGCCGCGGTGCGCTCCGGAGCGGGGGCTTGTGCCGAAAGAGGCCGGGAACAGGCGCTTACCTTCGGACAGCTCCGGATGCCCGTCTAATGCGTCTCTTGTCGCCTACACGGCAGGGAAAAGCTTTTCCACTCTGTCTAGGAAGGAGAAAGTGTGCCAGCACAGCAAATGCCTCCCGGACTTTCCCTGCAATTCAGCAAGTGCTTTGCAGCTTGAAATTGGAAGGAAAGCCTCAGATTTAGCAGCCAGAGCTTCAGGAGGAGCAGCAGCGAGCACAGCATCGCTTTTGCAGCAGCTCCTTCCATGTGCATGTTTTTGGGAGTGGAAAGGCTTGCAGAGTGTTCAAGTAGCTTTTTCTCTCCGCTGGAAAGCTGCACGCTCAGTGCCAGTGTTCTGCAGCTTCTTTCTTCACGTTTCAGCAGCTAGCACGCTCTCCGTGTGCAGGAGAAGCGGCTGAGGCTTCCTTGCCGGAGACGAGGCACCTTCGCCGGCAGAGAGCCTCCGGCCGGCCGCGGTGCGCTCCGGAGCGGGGGCTTGTGCCGAAAGAGGCCGGGAACAGGCGCTTACCTTCGGACAGCTCCGGATGCCCGTCTAATGCGTCTCTTGTCGCCTACACGGCAGGGAAAAGCTTTTCCACTCTGTCTAGGAAGGAGAAAGTGTGCCAGCACAGCAAATGCCTCCCGGACTTTCCCTGCAATTCAGCAAGTGCTTTGCAGCTTGAAATTGGAAGGAAAGCCTCAGATTTAGCAGCCAGAGCTTCAGGAGGAGCAGCAGCGAGCACAGCATCGCTTTTGCAGCAGCTCCTTCCATGTGCATGTTTTTGGGAGTGGAAAGGCTTGCAGAGTGTTCAAGTAGCTTTTTCTCTCCGCTGGAAAGCTGCACGCTCAGTGCCAGTGTTCTGCAGCTTCTTTCTTCACGTTTCAGCAGCTAGCACGCTCTCCGTGTGCAGGAGAAGCGGCTGAGGCTTCCTTGCCGGAGACGAGGCACCTTCGCCGGCAGAGAGCCTCCGGCCGGCCGCGGTGCGCTCCGGAGCGGGGGCTTGTGCCGAAAGAGGCCGGCAACAGGCGCTTACCTTCGGACAGCTCCGGATGCCCGTCTAATGCGTCTCTTGTCGCCTACACGGCAGGGAAAAGCTTTTCCACTCTGTCTAGGAAGGAGAAAGTGTGCCAGCAGAGCAAATGCCTCCCGGACTTTCCCTGCAATTCAGCAAGTGCTTTGCAGCTTGAAATTGGAAGGAAAGCCTCAGATTTAGCAGCCAAAGCTTCAGGAGGAGCAGCAGCGAGCACAGCATCGCTTTTGCAGCAGCTCCTTCCATGTGCATGTTTTTGGGAGTGGAAAGGCTTGCAGAGTGTTCAAGTAGCTTTTTCTCTCCGCTGGAAAGCTGCACGCTCAGTGCCAGTGTTCTGCAGCTTCTTTCTTCACGTTTCAGCAGCTAGCACGCTCTCCGTGTGCAGGAGAAGCGGCTGAGGCTTCCTTGCCGGAGACGAGGCACCTTCGCCGGCAGAGAGCCTCCGGCCGGCCGCGGTGCGCTCCGGAGCGGGGGCTTGTGCCGAAAGAGGCCGGCAACAGGCGCTTACCTTCGGACAGCTCCGGATGCCCGTCTAATGCGTCTCTTGTCGCCTACACGGCAGGGAAAAGCTTTTCCACTCTGTCTAGGAAGGAGAAAGTGTGCCAGCACAGCAAATGCCTCCCGGACTTTCCCTGCAATTCAGCAAGTGCTTTGCAGCTTGAAATTGGAAGGAAAGCCTCAGATTTAGCAGCCAGAGCTTCAGGAGCAGCAGCAGCGAGCACAGCATCGCTTTTGCAGCAGCTCCTTCCATGTGCATGTTTTTGGGAGTGGAAAGGCTTGCAGAGTGTTCAAGTAGCTTTTTCTCTCCGCTGGAAAGCTGCACGCTCAGTGCCAGTGTTCTGCAGCTTCTTTCTTCACGTTTCAGCAGCTAGCACGCTCTCCGTGTGCAGGAGAAGCGGCTGAGGCTTCCTTGCCGGAGACGAGGCACCTTCGCCGGCAGAGAGCCTCCGGCCGGCCGCGGTGCGCTCCGGAGCGGGGGCTTGTGCCGAAAGAGGCCGGGAACAGGCGCTTACCTTCGGACAGCTCCGGATGCCCGTCTAATGCGTCTCTTGTCGCCTACACGGCAGGGAAAAGCTTTTCCACTCTGTCTAGGAAGGAGAAAGTGTGCCAGCAGAGCAAATGCCTCCCGGACTTTCCCTGCAATTCAGCAAGTGCTTTGCAGCTTGAAATTGGAAGGAAAGCCTCAGATTTAGCAGCCAGAGCTTCAGGAGGAGCAGCAGCGAGCACAGCATCGCTTTTGCAGCAGCTCCTTCCATGTGCATGTTTTTGGGAGTGGAAAGGCTTGCAGAGTGTTCAAGTAGCTTTTTCTCTCCGCTGGAAAGCTGCACGCTCAGTGCCAGTGTTCTGCAGCTTCTTTCTTCACGTTTCAGCAGCTAGCACGCTCTCCGTGTGCAGGAGAAGCGGCTGAGGCTTCCTTGCCGGAGAAGCGGCACCTTCGCCGGCAGAGAGCCTCCGGCCGGCCGCGGTGCGCTCCAGAGCGGGGGCTTGTGCCGAAAGAGGCCGGGAACAGGCGCTTACCTTCGGACAGCTCCGGATGCCCGTCTAATGCGTCTCTTGTCGCCTACACGGCAGGGAAAAGCTTTTCCACTCTGTCTAGGAAGGAGAAAGTGTGCCAGCAGAGCAAATGCCTCCCGGACTTTCCCTGCAATTCAGCAAGTGCTTTGCAGCTTGAAATTGGAAGGAAAGCCTCAGATTTAGCAGCCAGAGCTTCAGGAGGAGCAGCAGCGAGCACAGCATCGCTTTTGCAGCAGCTCCTTCCATGTGCATGTTTTTGGGAGTGGAAAGGCTTGCAGAGTGTTCAAGTAGCTTTTTCTCTCCGCTGGAAAGCTGCACGCTCAGTGCCAGTGTTCTGCAGCTTCTTTCTTCACGTTTCAGCAGCTAGCACGCTCTCCGTGTGCAGGAGAAGCGGCTGAGGCTTCCTTGCCGGAGACGAGGCACCTTCGCCGGCAGAGAGCCTCCGGCCGGCCGCGGTGCGCTCCGGAGCGGGGGCTTGTGCCGAAAGAGGCCGGGAACAGGCGCTTACCTTCGGACAGCTCCGGATGCCCGTCTAATGCGTCTCTTGTCGCCTACACGGCAGGGAAAAGCTTTTCCACTCTGTCTAGGAAGGAGAAAGTGTGCCAGCACAGCAAATGCCTCCCGGACTTTCCCTGCAATTCAGCAAGTGCTTTGCAGCTTGAAATTGGAAGGAAAGCCTCAGATTTAGCAGCCAAAGCTTCAGGAGGAGCAGCAGCGAGCACAGCATCGCTTTTGCAGCAGCTCCTTCCATGTGCATGTTTTTGGGAGTGGAAAGGCTTGCAGAGTGTTCAAGTAGCTTTTTCTCTCCGCTGGAAAGCTGCACGCTCAGTGCCAGTGTTCTGCAGCTTCTTTCTTCACGTTTCAGCAGCTAGCACGCTCTCCGTGTGCAGGAGAAGCGGCTGAGGCTTCCTTGCGGAGACGAGGCACCTTCGCCGGCAGAGAGCCTCCGGCCGGCCGCGGTGCGCTCCGGAGCGGGGGCTTGTGCCGAAAGAGGCCGGCAACAGGCGCTTACCTTCGGACAGCTCCGGATGCCCGTCTAATGCGTCTCTTGTCGCCTACACGGCAGGGAAAAGCTTTTCCACCCTGTCTAGGAAGGAGAAAGTGTGCCAGCACAGCAAATGCCTCCCGGACTTTCCCTGCAATTCAGCAAGTGCTTTGCAGCTTGAAATTGGAAGGAAAGCCTCAGATTTAGCAGCCAGAGCTTCAGGAGGAGCAGCAGCGAGCACAGCATCGCTTTTGCAGCAGCTCCTTCCATGTGCATGTTTTTGGGAGTGGAAAGGCTTGCAGAGTGTTCAAGTAGCTTTTTCTCTCCGCTGGAAAGCTGCACGCTCAGTGCCAGTGTTCTGCAGCTTCTTTCTTCACGTTTCAGCAGCTAGCACGCTCTCCGTGTGCAGGAGAAGCGGCTGAGGCTTCCTTGCCGGAGACGAGGCACCTTCGCCGGCAGAGAGCCTCCGGCCGGCCGCGGTGCGCTCCGGAGCGGGGGCTTGTGCCGAAAGAGGCCGGGAACAGGCGCTTACCTTCGGACAGCTCCGGATGCCCGTCTAATGCGTCTCTTGTCGCCTACACGGCAGGGAAAAGCTTTTCCACTCTGTCTAGGAAGGAGAAAGTGTGCCAGCACAGCAAATGCCTCCCGGACTTTCCCTGCAATTCAGCAAGTGCTTTGCAGCTTGAAATTGGAAGGAAAGCCTCCGATTTAGCAGCCAGAGCTTCAGGAGGAGCAGCAGCGAGCACAGCATCGCTTTTGCAGCAGCTCCTTCCATGTGCATGTTTTTGGGAGTGGAAAGGCTTGCAGAGTGTTCAAGTAGCTTTTTCTCTCCGCTGGAAAGCTGCACGCTCAGTGCCAGTGTTCTGCAGCTTCTTTCTTCACGTTTCAGCAGCTAGCACGCTCTCCGTGTGCAGGAGAAGCGGCTGAGGCTTCCTTGCCGGAGACGAGGCACCTTCGCCGGCAGAGAGCCTCCGGCCGGCCGCGGTGCGCTCCGGAGCGGGGGCTTGTGCCGAAAGAGGCCGGGAACAGGCGCTTACCTTCGGACAGCTCCGGATGCCCGTCTAATGCGTCTCTTGTCGCCTACACGGCAGGGAAAAGCTTTTCCACTCTGTCTAGGAAGGAGAAAGTGTGCCAGCACAGCAAATGCCTCCCGGACTTTCCCTGCAATTCAGCAAGTGCTTTGCAGCTTGAAATTGGAAGGAAAGCCTCCGATTTAGCAGCCAGAGCTTCAGGAGGAGCAGCAGCGAGCACAGCATCGCTTTTGCAGCAGCTCCTTCCATGTGCATGTTTTTGGGAGTGGAAAGGCTTGCAGAGTGTTCAAGTAGCTTTTTCTCTCCGCTGGAAAGCTGCAGGCTCAGTGCCAGTGTTCTGCAGCTTCTTTCTTCACGTTTCAGCAGCTAGCACGCTCTCCGTGTGCAGGAGAAGCGGCTGAGGCTTCCTTGCCGGAGAAGCGGCACCTTCGCCGGCAGAGAGCCTCCGGCCGGCCGCGGTGCGCTCCGGAGCGGGGGCTTGTGCCGAAAGAGGCCGGGAACAGGCGCTTACCTTCGGACAGCTCCGGATGCCCGTCTAATGCGTCTCTTGTCGCCTACACGGCAGGGAAAAGCTTTTCCACTCTGTCTAGGAAGGAGAAAGTGTGCCAGCACAGCAAATGCCTCCCGGACTTTCCCTGCAATTCAGCAAGTGCTTTGCAGCTTGAAATTGGAAGGAAAGCCTCAGATTTAGCAGCCAGAGCTTCAGGAGGAGCAGCAGCGAGCACAGCATCGCTTTTGCAGCAGCTCCTTCCATGTGCATGTTTTTGGGAGTGGAAAGGCTTGCAGAGTGTTCAAGTAGCTTTTTCTCTCCGCTGGAAAGCTGCACGCTCAGTGCCAGTGTTCTGCAGCTTCTTTCTTCACGTTTCAGCAGCTAGCACGCTCTCCGTGTGCAGGAGAAGCGGCTGAGGCTTCCTTGCCGGAGACGAGGCACCTTCGCCGGCAGAGAGCCTCCGGCCGGCCGCGGTGCGCTCCGGAGCGGGGGCTTGTGCCGAAAGAGGCCGGGAACAGGCGCTTACCTTCGGACAGCTCCGGATGCCCGTCTAATGCGTCTCTTGTCGCCTACACGGCAGGGAAAAGCTTTTCCACTCTGTCTAGGAAGGAGAAAGTGTGCCAGCAGAGCAAATGCCTCCCGGACTTTCCCTGCAATTCAGCAAGTGCTTTGCAGCTTGAAATTGGAAGGAAAGCCTCAGATTTAGCAGCCAAAGCTTCAGGAGGAGCAGCAGCGAGCACAGCATCGCTTTTGCAGCAGCTCCTTCCATGTGCATGTTTTTGGGAGTGGAAAGGCTTGCAGAGTGTTCAAGTAGCTTTTTCTCTCCGCTGGAAAGCTGCACGCTCAGTGCCAGTGTTCTGCAGCTTCTTTCTTCACGTTTCAGCAGCTAGCACGCTCTCCGTGTGCAGGAGAAGCGGCTGAGGCTTCCTTGCCGGAGACGAGGCACCTTCGCCGGCAGAGAGCCTCCGGCCGGCCGCGGTGCGCTCCGGAGCGGGGGCTTGTGCCGAAAGAGGCCGGCAACAGGCGCTTACCTTCGGACAGCTCCGGATGCCCGTCTAATGCGTCTCTTGTCGCCTACACGGCAGGGAAAAGCTTTTCCACTCTGTCTAGGAAGGAGAAAGTGTGCCAGCACAGCAAATGCCTCCCGGACTTTCCCTGCAATTCAGCAAGTGCTTTGCAGCTTGAAATTGGAAGGAAAGCCTCAGATTTAGCAGCCAGAGCTTCAGGAGGAGCAGCAGCGAGCACAGCATCGCTTTTGCAGCAGCTCCTTCCATGTGCATGTTTTTGGGAGTGGAAAGGCTTGCAGAGTGTTCAAGTAGCTTTTTCTCTCCGCTGGAAAGCTGCAGGCTCAGTGCCAGTGTTCTGCAGCTTCTTTCTTCACGTTTCAGCAGCTAGCACGCTCTCCGTGTGCAGGAGAAGCGGCTGAGGCTTCCTTGCCGGAGACGAGGCACCTTCGCCGGCAGAGAGCCTCCGGCCGGCCGCGGTGCGCTCCGGAGCGGGGGCTTGTGCCGAAAGAGGCCGGGAACAGGCGCTTACCTTCGGACAGCTCCGGATGCCCGTCTAATGCGTCTCTTGTCGCCTACACGGCAGGGAAAAGCTTTTCCACTCTGTCTAGGAAGGAGAAAGTGTGCCAGCAGAGCAAATGCCTCCCGGACTTTCCCTGCAATTCAGCAAGTGCTTTGCAGCTTGAAATTGGAAGGAAAGCCTCAGATTTAGCAGCCAGAGCTTCAGGAGGAGCAGCAGCGAGCACAGCATCGCTTTTGCAGCAGCTCCTTCCATGTGCATGTTTTTGGGAGTGGAAAGGCTTGCAGAGTGTTCAAGTAGCTTTTTCTCTCCGCTGGAAAGCTGCACGCTCAGTGCCAGTGTTCTGCAGCTTCTTTCTTCACGTTTCAGCAGCTAGCACGCTCTCCGTGTGCAGGAGAAGCGGCTGAGGCTTCCTTGCCGGAGAAGCGGCACCTTCGCCGGCAGAGAGCCTCCGGCCGGCCGCGGTGCGCTCCAGAGCGGGGGCTTGTGCCGAAAGAGGCCGGGAACAGGCGCTTACCTTCGGACAGCTCCGGATGCCCGTCTAATGCGTCTCTTGTCGCCTACACGGCAGGGAAAAGCTTTTCCACTCTGTCTAGGAAGGAGAAAGTGTGCCAGCACAGCAAATGCCTCCCGGACTTTCCCTGCAATTCAGCAAGTGCTTTGCAGCTTGAAATTGGAAGGAAAGCCTCAGATTTAGCAGCCAGAGCTTCAGGAGGAGCAGCAGCGAGCACAGCATCGCTTTTGCAGCAGCTCCTTCCATGTGCATGTTTTTGGGAGTGGAAAGGCTTGCAGAGTGTTCAAGTAGCTTTTTCTCTCCGCTGGAAAGCTGCACGCTCAGTGCCAGTGTTCTGCAGCTTCTTTCTTCACGTTTCAGCAGCTAGCACGCTCTCCGTGTGCAGGAGAAGCGGCTGAGGCTTCCTTGCCGGAGACGAGGCACCTTCGCCGGCAGAGAGCCTCCGGCCGGCCGCGGTGCGCTCCGGAGCGGGGGCTTGTGCCGAAAGAGGCCGGGAACAGGCGCTTACCTTCGGACAGCTCCGGATGCCCGTCTAATGCGTCTCTTGTCGCCTACACGGCAGGGAAAAGCTTTTCCACTCTGTCTAGGAAGGAGAAAGTGTGCCAGCACAGCAAATGCCTCCCGGACTTTCCCTGCAATTCAGCAAGTGCTTTGCAGCTTGAAATTGGAAGGAAAGCCTCCGATTTAGCAGCCAGAGCTTCAGGAGGAGCAGCAGCGAGCACAGCATCGCTTTTGCAGCAGCTCCTTCCATGTGCATGTTTTTGGGAGTGGAAAGGCTTGCAGAGTGTTCAAGTAGCTTTTTCTCTCCGCTGGAAAGCTGCACGCTCAGTGCCAGTGTTCTGCAGCTTCTTTCTTCACGTTTCAGCAGCTAGCACGCTCTCCGTGTGCAGGAGAAGCGGCTGAGGCTTCCTTGCCGGAGACGAGGCACCTTCGCCGGCAGAGAGCCTCCGGCCGGCCGCGGTGCGCTCCGGAGCGGGGGCTTGTGCCGAAAGAGGCCGGGAACAGGCGCTTACCTTCGGACAGCTCCGGATGCCCGTCTAATGCGTCTCTTGTCGCCTACACGGCAGGGAAAAGCTTTTCCACTCTGTCTAGGAAGGAGAAAGTGTGCCAGCACAGCAAATGCCTCCCGGACTTTCCCTGCAATTCAGCAAGTGCTTTGCAGCTTGAAATTGGAAGGAAAGCCTCCGATTTAGCAGCCAGAGCTTCAGGAGGAGCAGCAGCGAGCACAGCATCGCTTTTGCAGCAGCTCCTTCCATGTGCATGTTTTTGGGAGTGGAAAGGCTTGCAGAGTGTTCAAGTAGCTTTTTCTCTCCGCTGGAAAGCTGCACGCTCAGTGCCAGTGTTCTGCAGCTTCTTTCTTCACGTTTCAGCAGCTAGCACGCTCTCCGTGTGCAGGAGAAGCGGCTGAGGCTTCCTTGCCGGAGAAGCGGCACCTTCGCCGGCAGAGAGCATCCTGCCGGCCGCGGTGCGCTCCGGAGCGGGGGCTTGTGCCGAAAGAGGCCGGGAACAGGCGCTTACCTTCGGACAGCTCCGGATGCCCGTCTAATGCGTCTCTTGTCGCCTACACGGCAGGGAAAAGCTTTTCCACTCTGTCTAGGAAGGAGAAAGTGTGCCAGCACAGCAAATGCCTCCCGGACTTTCCCTGCAATTCAGCAAGTGCTTTGCAGCTTGAAATTGGAAGGAAAGCCTCAGATTTAGCAGCCAGAGCTTCAGGAGGAGCAGCAGCGAGCACAGCATCGCTTTTGCAGCAGCTCCTTCCATGTGCATGTTTTTGGGAGTGGAAAGGCTTGCAGAGTGTTCAAGTAGCTTTTTCTCTCCGCTGGAAAGCTGCACGCTCAGTGCCAGTGTTCTGCAGCTTCTTTCTTCACGTTTCAGCAGCTAGCACGCTCTCCGTGTGCAGGAGAAGCGGCTGAGGCTTCCTTGCCGGAGAAGCGGCACCTTCGCCGGCAGAGAGCCTCCGGCCGGCCGCGGTGCGCTCCGGAGCGGGGGCTTGTGCCGAAAGAGGCCGGGAACAGGCGCTTACCTTCGGACAGCTCCGGATGCCCGTCTAATGCGTCTCTTGTCGCCTACACGGCAGGGAAAAGCTTTTCCACTCTGTCTAGGAAGGAGAAAGTGTGCCAGCACAGCAAATGCCTCCCGGACTTTCCCTGCAATTCAGCAAGTGCTTTGCAGCTTGAAATTGGAAGGAAAGCCTCAGATTTAGCAGCCAGAGCTTCAGGAGGAGCAGCAGCGAGCACAGCATCGCTTTTGCAGCAGCTCCTTCCATGTGCATGTTTTTGGGAGTGGAAAGGCTTGCAGAGTGTTCAAGTAGCTTTTTCTCTCCGCTGGAAAGCTGCACGCTCAGTGCCAGTGTTCTGCAGCTTCTTTCTTCACGTTTCAGCAGCTAGCACGCTCTCCGTGTGCAGGAGAAGCGGCTGAGGCTTCCTTGCCGGAGACGAGGCACCTTCGCCGGCAGAGAGCCTCCGGCCGGCCGCGGTGCGCTCCGGAGCGGGGGCTTGTGCCGAAAGAGGCCGGCAACAGGCGCTTACCTTCGGACAGCTCCGGATGCCCGTCTAATGCGTCTCTTGTCGCCTACACGGCAGGGAAAAGCTTTTCCACTCTGTCTAGGAAGGAGAAAGTGTGCCAGCACAGCAAATGCCTCCCGGACTTTCCCTGCAATTCAGCAAGTGCTTTGCAGCTTGAAATTGGAAGGAAAGCCTCAGATTTAGCAGCCAGAGCTTCAGGAGGAGCAGCAGCGAGCACAGCATCGCTTTTGCAGCAGCTCCTTCCATGTGCATGTTTTTGGGAGTGGAAAGGCTTGCAGAGTGTTCAAGTAGCTTTTTCTCTCCGCTGGAAAGCTGCACGCTCAGTGCCAGTGTTCTGCAGCTTCTTTCTTCACGTTTCAGCAGCTAGCACGCTCTCCGTGTGCAGGAGAAGCGGCTGAGGCTTCCTTGCCGGAGACGAGGCACCTTCGCCGGCAGAGAGCCTCCGGCCGGCCGCGGTGCGCTCCGGAGCGGGGGCTTGTGCCGAAAGAGGCCGGCAACAGGCGCTTACCTTCGGACAGCTCCGGATGCCCGTCTAATGCGTCTCTTGTCGCCTACACGGCAGGGAAAAGCTTTTCCACTCTGTCTAGGAAGGAGAAAGTGTGCCAGCACAGCAAATGCCTCCCGGACTTTCCCTGCAATTCAGCAAGTGCTTTGCAGCTTGAAATTGGAAGGAAAGCCTCAGATTTAGCAGCCAGAGCTTCAGGAGGTGCAGCAGCGAGCACAGCATCGCTTTTGCAGCAGCTCCTTCCATGTGCATGTTTTTGGGAGTGGAAAGGCTTGCAGAGTGTTCAAGTAGCTTTTTCTCTCCGCTGGAAAGCTGCACGCTCAGTGCCAGTGTTCTGCAGCTTCTTTCTTCACGTTTCAGCAGCTAGCACGCTCTCCGTGTGCAGGAGAAGCGGCTGAGGCTTCCTTGCCGGAGACGAGGCACCTTCGCCGGCAGAGAGCCTCCGGCCGGCCGCGGTGCGCTCCGGAGCGGGGGCTTGTGCCGAAAGAGGCCGGCAACAGGCGCTTACCTTCGGACAGCTCCGGATGCCCGTCTAATGCGTCTCTTGTCGCCTACACGGCAGGGAAAAGCTTTTCCACTCTGTCTAGGAAGGAGAAAGAGTGCCAGCACAGCAAATGCCTCCCGGACTTTCCCTGCAATTCAGCAAGTGCTTTGCAGCTTGAAATTGGAAGGAAAGCCTCAGATTTAGCAGCCAGAGCTTCAGGAGGAGCAGCAGCGAGCACAGCATCGCTTTTGCAGCAGCTCCTTCCATGTGCATGTTTTTGGGAGTGGAAAGGCTTGCAGAGTGTTCAAGTAGCTTTTTCTCTCCGCTGGAAAGCTGCACGCTCAGTGCCAGTGTTCTGCAGCTTCTTTCTTCACGTTTCAGCAGCTAGCACGCTCTCCGTGTGCAGGAGAAGCGGCTGAGGCTTCCTTGCCGGAGACGAGGCACCTTCGCCGGCAGAGAGCCTCCGGCCGGCCGCGGTGCGCTCCGGAGCGGGGGCTTGTGCCGAAAGAGGCCGGGAACAGGCGCTTACCTTCGGACAGCTCCGGATGCCCGTCTAATGCGTCTCTTGTCGCCTACACGGCAGGGAAAAGCTTTTCCACTCTGTCTAGGAAGGAGAAAGTGTGCCAGCACAGCAAATGCCTCCCGGACTTTCCCTGCAATTCAGCAAGTGCTTTGCAGCTTGAAATTGGAAGGAAAGCCTCAGATTTAGCAGCCAGAGCTTCAGGAGGTGCAGCAGCGAGCACAGCATCGCTTTTGCAGCAGCTCCTTCCATGTGCATGTTTTTGGGAGTGGAAAGGCTTGCAGAGTGTTCAAGTAGCTTTTTCTCTCCGCTGGAAAGCTGCACGCTCAGTGCCAGTGTTCTGCAGCTTCTTTCTTCACGTTTCAGCAGCTAGCACGCTCTCCGTGTGCAGGAGAAGCGGCTGAGGCTTCCTTGCCGGAGAAGCGGCACCTTCGCCGGCAGAGAGCCTCCGGCCGGCCGCGGTGCGCTCCGGAGCGGGGGCTTGTGCCGAAAGAGGCCGGGAACAGGCGCTTACCTTTGGACAGCTCCGGATGCCCGTCTAATGCGTCTCTTGTCGCCTACACGGCAGGGAAAAGCTTTTCCACTCTGTCTAGGAAGGAGAAAGTGTGCCAGCACAGCAAATGCCTCCCGGACTTTCCCTGCAATTCAGCAAGTGCTTTGCAGCTTGAAATTGGAAGGAAAGCCTCAGATTTAGCAGCCAGAGCTTCAGGAGGAGCAGCAGCGAGCACAGCATCGCTTTTGCAGCAGCTCCTTCCATGTGCATGTTTTTGGGAGTGGAAAGGCTTGCAGAGTGTTCAAGTAGCTTTTTCTCTCCGCTGGAAAGCTGCACGCTCAGTGCCAGTGTTCTGCAGCTTCTTTCTTCACGTTTCAGCAGCTAGCACGCTCTCCGTGTGCAGGAGAAGCGGCTGAGGCTTCCTTGCCGGAGACGAGGCACCTTCGCCGGCAGAGAGCCTCCGGCCGGCCGCGGTGCGCTCCGGAGCGGGGGCTTGTGCCGAAAGAGGCCGGGAACAGGCGCTTACCTTCGGACAGCTCCGGATGCCCGTCTAATGCGTCTCTTGTCGCCTACACGGCAGGGAAAAGCTTTTCCACTCTGTCTAGGAAGGAGAAAGTGTGCCAGCACAGCAAATGCCTCCCGGACTTTCCCTGCAATTCAGCAAGTGCTTTGCAGCTTGAAATTGGAAGGAAAGCCTCCGATTTAGCAGCCAGAGCTTCAGGAGGAGCAGCAGCGAGCACAGCATCGCTTTTGCAGCAGCTCCTTCCATGTGCATGTTTTTGGGAGTGGAAAGGCTTGCAGAGTGTTCAAGTAGCTTTTTCTCTCCGCTGGAAAGCTGCACGCTCAGTGCCAGTGTTCTGCAGCTTCTTTCTTCACGTTTCAGCAGCTAGCACGCTCTCCGTGTGCAGGAGAAGCGGCTGAGGCTTCCTTGCCGGAGAAGCGGCACCTTCGCCGGCAGAGAGCCTCCGGCCGGCCGCGGTGCGCTCCGGAGCGGGGGCTTGTGCCGAAAGAGGCCGGGAACAGGCGCTTACCTTCGGACAGCTCCGGATGCCCGTCTAATGCGTCTCTTGTCGCCTACACGGCAGGGAAAAGCTTTTCCACTCTGTCTAGGAAGGAGAAAGTGTGCCAGCACAGCAAATGCCTCCCGGACTTTCCCTGCAATTCAGCAAGTGCTTTGCAGCTTGAAATTGGAAGGAAAGCCTCAGATTTAGCAGCCAGAGCTTCAGGAGGAGCAGCAGCGAGCACAGCATCGCTTTTGCAGCAGCTCCTTCCATGTGCATGTTTTTGGGAGTGGAAAGGCTTGCAGAGTGTTCAAGTAGCTTTTTCTCTCCGCTGGAAAGCTGCACGCTCAGTGCCAGTGTTCTGCAGCTTCTTTCTTCACGTTTCAGCAGCTAGCACGCTCTCCGTGTGCAGGAGAAGCGGCTGAGGCTTCCTTGCCGGAGACGAGGCACCTTCGCCGGCAGAGAGCCTCCGGCCGGCCGCGGTGCGCTCCGGAGCGGGGGCTTGTGCCGAAAGAGGCCGGGAACAGGCGCTTACCTTCGGACAGCTCCGGATGCCCGTCTAATGCGTCTCTTGTCGCCTACACGGCAGGGAAAAGCTTTTCCACTCTGTCTAGGAAGGAGAAAGTGTGCCAGCAGAGCAAATGCCTCCCGGACTTTCCCTGCAATTCAGCAAGTGCTTTGCAGCTTGAAATTGGAAGGAAAGCCTCAGATTTAGCAGCCAGAGCTTCAGGAGGAGCAGCAGCGAGCACAGCATCGCTTTTGCAGCAGCTCCTTCCATGTGCATGTTTTTGGGAGTGGAAAGGCTTGCAGAGTGTTCAAGTAGCTTTTTCTCTCCGCTGGAAAGCTGCACGCTCAGTGCCAGTGTTCTGCAGCTTCTTTCTTCACGTTTCAGCAGCTAGCACGCTCTCCGTGTGCAGGAGAAGCGGCTGAGGCTTCCTTGCCGGAGACGAGGCACCTTCGCCGGCAGAGAGCCTCCGGCCGGCCGCGGTGCGCTCCGGAGCGGGGGCTTGTGCCGAAAGAGGCCGGGAACAGGCGCTTACCTTCGGACAGCTCCGGATGCCCGTCTAATGCGTCTCTTGTCGCCTACACGGCAGGGAAAAGCTTTTCCACTCTGTCTAGGAAGGAGAAAGTGTGCCAGCACAGCAAATGCCTCCCGGACTTTCCCTGCAATTCAGCAAGTGCTTTGCAGCTTGAAATTGGAAGGAAAGCCTCAGATTTAGCAGCCAGAGCTTCAGGAGGAGCAGCAGCGAGCACAGCATCGCTTTTGCAGCAGCTCCTTCCATGTGCATGTTTTTGGGAGTGGAAAGGCTTGCAGAGTGTTCAAGTAGCTTTTTCTCTCCGCTGGAAAGCTGCACGCTCAGTGCCAGTGTTCTGCAGCTTCTTTCTTCACGTTTCAGCAGCTAGCACGCTCTCCGTGTGCAGGAGAAGCGGCTGAGGCTTCCTTGCCGGAGACGAGGCACCTTCGCCGGCAGAGAGCCTCCGGCCGGCCGCGGTGCGCTCCGGAGCGGGGGCTTGTGCCGAAAGAGGCCGGGAACAGGCGCTTACCTTCGGACAGCTCCGGATGCCCGTCTAATGCGTCTCTTGTCGCCTACACGGCAGGGAAAAGCTTTTCCACTCTGTCTAGGAAGGAGAAAGTGTGCCAGCACAGCAAATGCCTCCCGGACTTTCCCTGCAATTCAGCAAGTGCTTTGCAGCTTGAAATTGGAAGGAAAGCCTCAGATTTAGCAGCCAAAGCTTCAGGAGGAGCAGCAGCGAGCACAGCATCGCTTTTGCAGCAGCTCCTTCCATGTGCATGTTTTTGGGAGTGGAAAGGCTTGCAGAGTGTTCAAGTAGCTTTTTCTCTCCGCTGGAAAGCTGCACGCTCAGTGCCAGTGTTCTGCAGCTTCTTTCTTCACGTTTCAGCAGCTAGCACGCTCTCCGTGTGCAGGAGAAGCGGCTGAGGCTTCCTTGCGGAGACGAGGCACCTTCGCCGGCAGAGAGCCTCCGGCCGGCCGCGGTGCGCTCCGGAGCGGGGGCTTGTGCCGAAAGAGGCCGGCAACAGGCGCTTACCTTCGGACAGCTCCGGATGCCCGTCTAATGCGTCTCTTGTCGCCTACACGGCAGGGAAAAGCTTTTCCACCCTGTCTAGGAAGGAGAAAGTGTGCCAGCACAGCAAATGCCTCCCGGACTTTCCCTGCAATTCAGCAAGTGCTTTGCAGCTTGAAATTGGAAGGAAAGCCTCAGATTTAGCAGCCAGAGCTTCAGGAGGAGCAGCAGCGAGCACAGCATCGCTTTTGCAGCAGCTCCTTCCATGTGCATGTTTTTGGGAGTGGAAAGGCTTGCAGAGTGTTCAAGTAGCTTTTTCTCTCCGCTGGAAAGCTGCACGCTCAGTGCCAGTGTTCTGCAGCTTCTTTCTTCACGTTTCAGCAGCTAGCACGCTCTCCGTGTGCAGGAGAAGCGGCTGAGGCTTCCTTGCCGGAGACGAGGCACCTTCGCCGGCAGAGAGCCTCCGGCCGGCCGCGGTGCGCTCCGGAGCGGGGGCTTGTGCCGAAAGAGGCCGGGAACAGGCGCTTACCTTCGGACAGCTCCGGATGCCCGTCTAATGCGTCTCTTGTCGCCTACACGGCAGGGAAAAGCTTTTCCACTCTGTCTAGGAAGGAGAAAGTGTGCCAGCACAGCAAATGCCTCCCGGACTTTCCCTGCAATTCAGCAAGTGCTTTGCAGCTTGAAATTGGAAGGAAAGCCTCAGATTTAGCAGCCAGAGCTTCAGGAGGAGCAGCAGCGAGCACAGCATCGCTTTTGCAGCAGCTCCTTCCATGTGCATGTTTTTGGGAGTGGAAAGGCTTGCAGAGTGTTCAAGTAGCTTTTTCTCTCCGCTGGAAAGCTGCACGCTCAGTGCCAGTGTTCTGCAGCTTCTTTCTTCACGTTTCAGCAGCTAGCACGCTCTCCGTGTGCAGGAGAAGCGGCTGAGGCTTCCTTGCCGGAGACGAGGCACCTTCGCCGGCAGAGAGCCTCCGGCCGGCCGCGGTGCGCTCCGGAGCGGGGGCTTGTGCCGAAAGAGGCCGGGAACAGGCGCTTACCTTCGGACAGCTCCGGATGCCCGTCTAATGCGTCTCTTGTCGCCTACACGGCAGGGAAAAGCTTTTCCACTCTGTCTAGGAAGGAGAAAGTGTGCCAGCACAGCAAATGCCTCCCGGACTTTCCCTGCAATTCAGCAAGTGCTTTGCAGCTTGAAATTGGAAGGAAAGCCTCAGATTTAGCAGCCAGAGCTTCAGGAGGAGCAGCAGCGAGCACAGCATCGCTTTTGCAGCAGCTCCTTCCATGTGCATGTTTTTGGGAGTGGAAAGGCTTGCAGAGTGTTCAAGTAGCTTTTTCTCTCCGCTGGAAAGCTGCACGCTCAGTGCCAGTGTTCTGCAGCTTCTTTCTTCACGTTTCAGCAGCTAGCACGCTCTCCGTGTGCAGGAGAAGCGGCTGAGGCTTCCTTGCCGGAGAAGCGGCACCTTCGCCGGCAGAGAGCCTCCGGCCGGCCGCGGTGCGCTCCGGAGCGGGGGCTTGTGCCGAAAGAGGCCGGGAACAGGCGCTTACCTTCGGACAGCTCCGGATGCCCGTCTAATGCGTCTCTTGTCGCCTACACGGCAGGGAAAAGCTTTTCCACTCTGTCTAGGAAGGAGAAAGTGTGCCAGCAGAGCAAATGCCTCCCGGACTTTCCCTGCAATTCAGCAAGTGCTTTGCAGCTTGAAATTGGAAGGAAAGCCTCAGATTTAGCAGCCAGAGCTTCAGGAGGAGCAGCAGCGAGCACAGCATCGCTTTTGCAGCAGCTCCTTCCATGTGCATGTTTTTGGGAGTGGAAAGGCTTGCAGAGTGTTCAAGTAGCTTTTTCTCTCCGCTGGAAAGCTGCACGCTCAGTGCCAGTGTTCTGCAGCTTCTTTCTTCACGTTTCAGCAGCTAGCACGCTCTCCGTGTGCAGGAGAAGCGGCTGAGGCTTCCTTGCCGGAGAAGCGGCACCTTCGCCGGCAGAGAGCCTCCGGCCGGCCGCGGTGCGCTCCGGAGCGGGGGCTTGTGCCGAAAGAGGCCGGGAACAGGCGCTTACCTTCGGACAGCTCCGGATGCCCGTCTAATGCGTCTCTTGTCGCCTACACGGCAGGGAAAAGCTTTTCCACTCTGTCTAGGAAGGAGAAAGTGTGCCAGCACAGCAAATGCCTCCCGGACTTTCCCTGCAATTCAGCAAGTGCTTTGCAGCTTGAAATTGGAAGGAAAGCCTCAGATTTAGCAGCCAGAGCTTCAGGAGGAGCAGCAGCGAGCACAGCATCGCTTTTGCAGCAGCTCCTTCCATGTGCATGTTTTTGGGAGTGGAAAGGCTTGCAGAGTGTTCAAGTAGCTTTTTCTCTCCGCTGGAAAGCTGCACGCTCAGTGCCAGTGTTCTGCAGCTTCTTTCTTCACGTTTCAGCAGCTAGCACGCTCTCCGTGTGCAGGAGAAGCGGCTGAGGCTTCCTTGCCGGAGACGAGGCACCTTCGCCGGCAGAGAGCCTCCGGCCGGCCGCGGTGCGCTCCGGAGCGGGGGCTTGTGCCGAAAGAGGCCGGCAACAGGCGCTTACCTTCGGACAGCTCCGGATGCCCGTCTAATGCGTCTCTTGTCGCCTACACGGCAGGGAAAAGCTTTTCCACTCTGTCTAGGAAGGAGAAAGTGTGCCAGCACAGCAAATGCCTCCCGGACTTTCCCTGCAATTCAGCAAGTGCTTTGCAGCTTGAAATTGGAAGGAAAGCCTCAGATTTAGCAGCCAAAGCTTCAGGAGGAGCAGCAGCGAGCACAGCATCGCTTTTGCAGCAGCTCCTTCCATGTGCATGTTTTTGGGAGTGGAAAGGCTTGCAGAGTGTTCAAGTAGCTTTTTCTCTCCGCTGGAAAGCTGCACGCTCAGTGCCAGTGTTCTGCAGCTTCTTTCTTCACGTTTCAGCAGCTAGCACGCTCTCCGTGTGCAGGAGAAGCGGCTGAGGCTTCCTTGCGGAGACGAGGCACCTTCGCCGGCAGAGAGCCTCCGGCCGGCCGCGGTGCGCTCCGGAGCGGGGGCTTGTGCCGAAAGAGGCCGGCAACAGGCGCTTACCTTCGGACAGCTCCGGATGCCCGTCTAATGCGTCTCTTGTCGCCTACACGGCAGGGAAAAGCTTTTCCACCCTGTCTAGGAAGGAGAAAGTGTGCCAGCACAGCAAATGCCTCCCGGACTTTCCCTGCAATTCAGCAAGTGCTTTGCAGCTTGAAATTGGAAGGAAAGCCTCAGATTTAGCAGCCAGAGCTTCAGGAGGAGCAGCAGCGAGCACAGCATCGCTTTTGCAGCAGCTCCTTCCATGTGCATGTTTTTGGGAGTGGAAAGGCTTGCAGAGTGTTCAAGTAGCTTTTTCTCTCCGCTGGAAAGCTGCACGCTCAGTGCCAGTGTTCTGCAGCTTCTTTCTTCACGTTTCAGCAGCTAGCACGCTCTCCGTGTGCAGGAGAAGCGGCTGAGGCTTCCTTGCCGGAGACGAGGCACCTTCGCCGGCAGAGAGCCTCCGGCCGGCCGCGGTGCGCTCCGGAGCGGGGGCTTGTGCCGAAAGAGGCCGGGAACAGGCGCTTACCTTCGGACAGCTCCGGATGCCCGTCTAATGCGTCTCTTGTCGCCTACACGGCAGGGAAAAGCTTTTCCACTCTGTCTAGGAAGGAGAAAGTGTGCCAGCACAGCAAATGCCTCCCGGACTTTCCCTGCAATTCAGCAAGTGCTTTGCAGCTTGAAATTGGAAGGAAAGCCTCAGATTTAGCAGCCAGAGCTTCAGGAGGAGCAGCAGCGAGCACAGCATCGCTTTTGCAGCAGCTCCTTCCATGTGCATGTTTTTGGGAGTGGAAAGGCTTGCAGAGTGTTCAAGTAGCTTTTTCTCTCCGCTGGAAAGCTGCACGCTCAGTGCCAGTGTTCTGCAGCTTCTTTCTTCACGTTTCAGCAGCTAGCACGCTCTCCGTGTGCAGGAGAAGCGGCTGAGGCTTCCTTGCCGGAGAAGCGGCACCTTCGCCGGCAGAGAGCCTCCGGCCTGCCCCGGTGAGCTCCGGAGCGGGGGCTTGTGCCGAAAGAGGCCGGGAACAGGCGCTTACCTTCGGACAGCTCCGGATGCCCGTCTAATGCGTCTCTTGTCGCCTACACGGCAGGGAAAAGCTTTTCCACTCTGTCTAGGAAGGAGAAAGTGTGCCAGCAGAGCAAATGCCTCCCGGACTTTCCCTGCAATTCAGCAAGTGCTTTGCAGCTTGAAATTGGAAGGAAAGCCTCAGATTTAGCAGCCAGAGCTTCAGGAGGAGCAGCAGCGAGCACAGCATCGCTTTTGCAGCAGCTCCTTCCATGTGCATGTTTTTGGGAGTGGAAAGGCTTGCAGAGTGTTCAAGTAGCTTTTTCTCTCCGCTGGAAAGCTGCACGCTCAGTGCCAGTGTTCTGCAGCTTCTTTCTTCACGTTTCAGCAGCTAGCACGCTCTCCGTGTGCAGGAGAAGCGGCTGAGGCTTCCTTGCCGGAGACGAGGCACCTTCGCCGGCAGAGAGCCTCCGGCCGGCCGCGGTGCGCTCCGGAGCGGGGGCTTGTGCCGAAAGAGGCCGGCAACAGGCGCTTACCTTCGGACAGCTCCGGATGCCCGTCTAATGCGTCTCTTGTCGCCTACACGGCAGGGAAAAGCTTTTCCACTCTGTCTAGGAAGGAGAAAGTGTGCCAGCACAGCAAATGCCTCCCGGACTTTCCCTGCAATTCAGCAAGTGCTTTGCAGCTTGAAATTGGAAGGAAAGCCTCAGATTTAGCAGCCAAAGCTTCAGGAGGAGCAGCAGCGAGCACAGCATCGCTTTTGCAGCAGCTCCTTCCATGTGCATGTTTTTGGGAGTGGAAAGGCTTGCAGAGTGTTCAAGTAGCTTTTTCTCTCCGCTGGAAAGCTGCACGCTCAGTGCCAGTGTTCTGCAGCTTCTTTCTTCACGTTTCAGCAGCTAGCACGCTCTCCGTGTGCAGGAGAAGCGGCTGAGGCTTCCTTGCGGAGACGAGGCACCTTCGCCGGCAGAGAGCCTCCGGCCGGCCGCGGTGCGCTCCGGAGCGGGGGCTTGTGCCGAAAGAGGCCGGGAACAGGCGCTTACCTTCGGACAGCTCCGGATGCCCGTCTAATGCGTCTCTTGTCGCCTACACGGCAGGGAAAAGCTTTTCCACTCTGTCTAGGAAGGAGAAAGTGTGCCAGCAGAGCAAATGCCTCCCGGACTTTCCCTGCAATTCAGCAAGTGCTTTGCAGCTTGAAATTGGAAGGAAAGCCTCAGATTTAGCAGCCAGAGCTTCAGGAGGAGCAGCAGCGAGCACAGCATCGCTTTTGCAGCAGCTCCTTCCATGTGCATGTTTTTGGGAGTGGAAAGGCTTGCAGAGTGTTCAAGTAGCTTTTTCTCTCCGCTGGAAAGCTGCACGCTCAGTGCCAGTGTTCTGCAGCTTCTTTCTTCACGTTTCAGCAGCTAGCACGCTCTCCGTGTGCAGGAGAAGCGGCTGAGGCTTCCTTGCCGGAGAAGCGGCACCTTCGCCGGCAGAGAGCCTCCGGCCGGCCGCGGTGCGCTCCGGAGCGGGGGCTTGTGCCGAAAGAGGCCGGGAACAGGCGCTTACCTTCGGACAGCTCCGGATGCCCGTCTAATGCGTCTCTTGTCGCCTACACGGCAGGGAAAAGCTTTTCCACTCTGTCTAGGAAGGAGAAAGTGTGCCAGCAGAGCAAATGCCTCCCGGACTTTCCCTGCAATTCAGCAAGTGCTTTGCAGCTTGAAATTGGAAGGAAAGCCTCAGATTTAGCAGCCAGAGCTTCAGGAGGAGCAGCAGCGAGCACAGCATCGCTTTTGCAGCAGCTCCTTCCATGTGCATGTTTTTGGGAGTGGAAAGGCTTGCAGAGTGTTCAAGTAGCTTTTTCTCTCCGCTGGAAAGCTGCACGCTCAGTGCCAGTGTTCTGCAGCTTCTTTCTTCACGTTTCAGCAGCTAGCACGCTCTCCGTGTGCAGGAGAAGCGGCTGAGGCTTCCTTGCCGGAGAAGCGGCACCTTCGCCGGCAGAGAGCCTCCGGCCGGCCGCGGTGCGCTCCAGAGCGGGGGCTTGTGCCGAAAGAGGCCGGGAACAGGCGCTTACCTTCGGACAGCTCCGGATGCCCGTCTAATGCGTCTCTTGTCGCCTACACGGCAGGGAAAAGCTTTTCCACTCTGTCTAGGAAGGAGAAAGTGTGCCAGCACAGCAAATGCCTCCCGGACTTTCCCTGCAATTCAGCAAGTGCTTTGCAGCTTGAAATTGGAAGGAAAGCCTCAGATTTAGCAGCCAGAGCTTCAGGAGGAGCAGCAGCGAGCACAGCATCGCTTTTGCAGCAGCTCCTTCCATGTGCATGTTTTTGGGAGTGGAAAGGCTTGCAGAGTGTTCAAGTAGCTTTTTCTCTCCGCTGGAAAGCTGCACGCTCAGTGCCAGTGTTCTGCAGCTTCTTTCTTCACGTTTCAGCAGCTAGCACGCTCTCCGTGTGCAGGAGAAGCGGCTGAGGCTTCCTTGCCGGAGACGAGGCACCTTCGCCGGCAGAGAGCCTCCGGCCGGCCGCGGTGCGCTCCGGAGCGGGGGCTTGTGCCGAAAGAGGCCGGGAACAGGCGCTTACCTTCGGACAGCTCCGGATGCCCGTCTAATGCGTCTCTTGTCGCCTACACGGCAGGGAAAAGCTTTTCCACTCTGTCTAGGAAGGAGAAAGTGTGCCAGCACAGCAAATGCCTCCCGGACTTTCCCTGCAATTCAGCAAGTGCTTTGCAGCTTGAAATTGGAAGGAAAGCCTCAGATTTAGCAGCCAAAGCTTCAGGAGGAGCAGCAGCGAGCACAGCATCGCTTTTGCAGCAGCTCCTTCCATGTGCATGTTTTTGGGAGTGGAAAGGCTTGCAGAGTGTTCAAGTAGCTTTTTCTCTCCGCTGGAAAGCTGCACGCTCAGTGCCAGTGTTCTGCAGCTTCTTTCTTCACGTTTCAGCAGCTAGCACGCTCTCCGTGTGCAGGAGAAGCGGCTGAGGCTTCCTTGCGGAGACGAGGCACCTTCGCCGGCAGAGAGCCTCCGGCCGGCCGCGGTGCGCTCCGGAGCGGGGGCTTGTGCCGAAAGAGGCCGGCAACAGGCGCTTACCTTCGGACAGCTCCGGATGCCCGTCTAATGCGTCTCTTGTCGCCTACACGGCAGGGAAAAGCTTTTCCACCCTGTCTAGGAAGGAGAAAGTGTGCCAGCACAGCAAATGCCTCCCGGACTTTCCCTGCAATTCAGCAAGTGCTTTGCAGCTTGAAATTGGAAGGAAAGCCTCAGATTTAGCAGCCAGAGCTTCAGGAGGAGCAGCAGCGAGCACAGCATCGCTTTTGCAGCAGCTCCTTCCATGTGCATGTTTTTGGGAGTGGAAAGGCTTGCAGAGTGTTCAAGTAGCTTTTTCTCTCCGCTGGAAAGCTGCACGCTCAGTGCCAGTGTTCTGCAGCTTCTTTCTTCACGTTTCAGCAGCTAGCACGCTCTCCGTGTGCAGGAGAAGCGGCTGAGGCTTCCTTGCCGGAGACGAGGCACCTTCGCCGGCAGAGAGCCTCCGGCCGGCCGCGGTGCGCTCCGGAGCGGGGGCTTGTGCCGAAAGAGGCCGGGAACAGGCGCTTACCTTCGGACAGCTCCGGATGCCCGTCTAATGCGTCTCTTGTCGCCTACACGGCAGGGAAAAGCTTTTCCACTCTGTCTAGGAAGGAGAAAGTGTGCCAGCACAGCAAATGCCTCCCGGACTTTCCCTGCAATTCAGCAAGTGCTTTGCAGCTTGAAATTGGAAGGAAAGCCTCAGATTTAGCAGCCAGAGCTTCAGGAGGAGCAGCAGCGAGCACAGCATCGCTTTTGCAGCAGCTCCTTCCATGTGCATGTTTTTGGGAGTGGAAAGGCTTGCAGAGTGTTCAAGTAGCTTTTTCTCTCCGCTGGAAAGCTGCACGCTCAGTGCCAGTGTTCTGCAGCTTCTTTCTTCACGTTTCAGCAGCTAGCACGCTCTCCGTGTGCAGGAGAAGCGGCTGAGGCTTCCTTGCCGGAGAAGCGGCACCTTCGCCGGCAGAGAGCCTCCGGCCTGCCCCGGTGAGCTCCGGAGCGGGGGCTTGTGCCGAAAGAGGCCGGGAACAGGCGCTTACCTTCGGACAGCTCCGGATGCCCGTCTAATGCGTCTCTTGTCGCCTACACGGCAGGGAAAAGCTTTTCCACTCTGTCTAGGAAGGAGAAAGTGTGCCAGCACAGCAAATGCCTCCCGGACTTTCCCTGCAATTCAGCAAGTGCTTTGCAGCTTGAAATTGGAAGGAAAGCCTCAGATTTAGCAGCCAGAGCTTCAGGAGGAGCAGCAGCGAGCACAGCATCGCTTTTGCAGCAGCTCCTTCCATGTGCATGTTTTTGGGAGTGGAAAGGCTTGCAGAGTGTTCAAGTAGCTTTTTCTCTCCGCTGGAAAGCTGCACGCTCAGTGCCAGTGTTCTGCAGCTTCTTTCTTCACGTTTCAGCAGCTAGCACGCTCTCCGTGTGCAGGAGAAGCGGCTGAGGCTTCCTTGCCGGAGACGAGGCACCTTCGCCGGCAGAGAGCCTCCGGCCGGCCGCGGTGCGCTCCGGAGCGGGGGCTTGTGCCGAAAGAGGCCGGGAACAGGCGCTTACCTTCGGACAGCTCCGGATGCCCGTCTAATGCGTCTCTTGTCGCCTACACGGCAGGGAAAAGCTTTTCCACTCTGTCTAGGAAGGAGAAAGTGTGCCAGCACAGCAAATGCCTCCCGGACTTTCCCTGCAATTCAGCAAGTGCTTTGCAGCTTGAAATTGGAAGGAAAGCCTCAGATTTAGCAGCCAAAGCTTCAGGAGGAGCAGCAGCGAGCACAGCATCGCTTTTGCAGCAGCTCCTTCCATGTGCATGTTTTTGGGAGTGGAAAGGCTTGCAGAGTGTTCAAGTAGCTTTTTCTCTCCGCTGGAAAGCTGCACGCTCAGTGCCAGTGTTCTGCAGCTTCTTTCTTCACGTTTCAGCAGCTAGCACGCTCTCCGCGTGCAGGAGAAGCGGCTGAGGCTTCCTTGCCGGAGACGAGGCACCTTCGCCGGCAGAGAGCATCCTGCCGGCCCCGGTGAGCTCCGGAGCGGGGGCTTGTGCCGAAAGAGGCCGGGAACAGGCGCTTACCTTCGGACAGCTCCGGATGCCCGTCTAATGCGTCTCTTGTCGCCTACACGGCAGGGAAAAGCTTTTCCACTCTGTCTAGGAAGGAGAAAGTGTGCCAGCACAGCAAATGCCTCCCGGACTTTCCCTGCAATTCAGCAAGTGCTTTGCAGCTTGAAATTGGAAGGAAAGCCTCAGATTTAGCAGCCAGAGCTTCAGGAGGAGCAGCAGCGAGCACAGCATCGCTTTTGCAGCAGCTCCTTCCATGTGCATGTTTTTGGGAGTGGAAAGGCTTGCAGAGTGTTCAAGTAGCTTTTTCTCTCCGCTGGAAAGCTGCACGCTCAGTGCCAGTGTTCTGCAGCTTCTTTCTTCACGTTTCAGCAGCTAGCACGCTCTCCGTGTGCAGGAGAAGCGGCTGAGGCTTCCTTGCCGGAGACGAGGCACCTTCGCCGGCAGAGAGCCTCCGGCCGGCCGCGGTGCGCTCCGGAGCGGGGGCTTGTGCCGAAAGAGGCCGGCAACAGGCGCTTACCTTCGGACAGCTCCGGATGCCCGTCTAATGCGTCTCTTGTCGCCTACACGGCAGGGAAAAGCTTTTCCACTCTGTCTAGGAAGGAGAAAGTGTGCCAGCACAGCAAATGCCTCCCGGACTTTCCCTGCAATTCAGCAAGTGCTTTGCAGCTTGAAATTGGAAGGAAAGCCTCAGATTTAGCAGCCAGAGCTTCAGGAGGAGCAGCAGCGAGCACAGCATCGCTTTTGCAGCAGCTCCTTCCATGTGCATGTTTTTGGGAGTGGAAAGGCTTGCAGAGTGTTCAAGTAGCTTTTTCTCTCCGCTGGAAAGCTGCACGCTCAGTGCCAGTGTTCTGCAGCTTCTTTCTTCACGTTTCAGCAGCTAGCACGCTCTCCGTGTGCAGGAGAAGCGGCTGAGGCTTCCTTGCCGGAGACGAGGCACCTTCGCCGGCAGAGAGCCTCCGGCCGGCCGCGGTGCGCTCCGGAGCGGGGGCTTGTGCCGAAAGAGGCCGGCAACAGGCGCTTACCTTCGGACAGCTCCGGATGCCCGTCTAATGCGTCTCTTGTCGCCTACACGGCAGGGAAAAGCTTTTCCACTCTGTCTAGGAAGGAGAAAGTGTGCCAGCACAGCAAATGCCTCCCGGACTTTCCCTGCAATTCAGCAAGTGCTTTGCAGCTTGAAATTGGAAGGAAAGCCTCAGATTTAGCAGCCAGAGCTTCAGGAGGAGCAGCAGCGAGCACAGCATCGCTTTTGCAGCAGCTCCTTCCATGTGCATGTTTTTGGGAGTGGAAAGGCTTGCAGAGTGTTCAAGTAGCTTTTTCTCTCCGCTGGAAAGCTGCACGCTCAGTGCCAGTGTTCTGCAGCTTCTTTCTTCACGTTTCAGCAGCTAGCACGCTCTCCGTGTGCAGGAGAAGCGGCTGAGGCTTCCTTGCCGGAGAAGCGGCACCTTCGCCGGCAGAGAGCATCCTGCCGGCCCCGGTGAGCTCCGGAGCGGGGGCTTGTGCCGAAAGAGGCCGGCAACAGGCGCTTACCTTCGGACAGCTCCGGATGCCCGTCTAATGCGTCTCTTGTCGCCTACACGGCAGGGAAAAGCTTTTCCACTCTGTCTAGGAAGGAGAAAGTGTGCCAGCAGAGCAAATGCCTCCCGGACTTTCCCTGCAATTCAGCAAGTGCTTTGCAGCTTGAAATTGGAAGGAAAGCCTCAGATTTAGCAGCCAGAGCTTCAGGAGGAGCAGCAGCGAGCACAGCATCGCTTTTGCAGCAGCTCCTTCCATGTGCATGTTTTTGGGAGTGGAAAGGCTTGCAGAGTGTTCAAGTAGCTTTTTCTCTCCGCTGGAAAGCTGCACGCTCAGTGCCAGTGTTCTGCAGCTTCTTTCTTCACGTTTCAGCAGCTAGCACGCTCTCCGTGTGCAGGAGAAGCGGCTGAGGCTTCCTTGCCGGAGACGAGGCACCTTCGCCGGCAGAGAGCCTCCGGCCGGCCGCGGTGCGCTCCGGAGCGGGGGCTTGTGCCGAAAGAGGCCGGGAACAGGCGCTTACCTTCGGACAGCTCCGGATGCCCGTCTAATGCGTCTCTTGTCGCCTACACGGCAGGGAAAAGCTTTTCCACTCTGTCTAGGAAGGAGAAAGTGTGCCAGCACAGCAAATGCCTCCCGGACTTTCCCTGCAATTCAGCAAGTGCTTTGCAGCTTGAAATTGGAAGGAAAGCCTCAGATTTAGCAGCCAAAGCTTCAGGAGGAGCAGCAGCGAGCACAGCATCGCTTTTGCAGCAGCTCCTTCCATGTGCATGTTTTTGGGAGTGGAAAGGCTTGCAGAGTGTTCAAGTAGCTTTTTCTCTCCGCTGGAAAGCTGCACGCTCAGTGCCAGTGTTCTGCAGCTTCTTTCTTCACGTTTCAGCAGCTAGCACGCTCTCCGTGTGCAGGAGAAGCGGCTGAGGCTTCCTTGCGGAGACGAGGCACCTTCGCCGGCAGAGAGCCTCCGGCCGGCCGCGGTGCGCTCCGGAGCGGGGGCTTGTGCCGAAAGAGGCCGGGAACAGGCGCTTACCTTCGGACAGCTCCGGATGCCCGTCTAATGCGTCTCTTGTCGCCTACACGGCAGGGAAAAGCTTTTCCACTCTGTCTAGGAAGGAGAAAGTGTGCCAGCAGAGCAAATGCCTCCCGGACTTTCCCTGCAATTCAGCAAGTGCTTTGCAGCTTGAAATTGGAAGGAAAGCCTCAGATTTAGCAGCCAGAGCTTCAGGAGGAGCAGCAGCGAGCACAGCATCGCTTTTGCAGCAGCTCCTTCCATGTGCATGTTTTTGGGAGTGGAAAGGCTTGCAGAGTGTTCAAGTAGCTTTTTCTCTCCGCTGGAAAGCTGCACGCTCAGTGCCAGTGTTCTGCAGCTTCTTTCTTCACGTTTCAGCAGCTAGCACGCTCTCCGTGTGCAGGAGAAGCGGCTGAGGCTTCCTTGCCGGAGACGAGGCACCTTCGCCGGCAGAGAGCCTCCGGCCGGCCGCGGTGCGCTCCGGAGCGGGGGCTTGTGCCGAAAGAGGCCGGGAACAGGCGCTTACCTTCGGACAGCTCCGGATGCCCGTCTAATGCGTCTCTTGTCGCCTACACGGCAGGGAAAAGCTTTTCCACTCTGTCTAGGAAGGAGAAAGTGTGCCAGCAGAGCAAATGCCTCCCGGACTTTCCCTGCAATTCAGCAAGTGCTTGGCAGCTTGAAATTGGAAGGAAAGCCTCAGATTTAGCAGCCAGAGCTTCAGGAGGAGCAGCAGCGAGCACAGCATCGCTTTTGCAGCAGCTCCTTCCATGTGCATGTTTTTGGGAGTGGAAAGGCTTGCAGAGTGTTCAAGTAGCTTTTTCTCTCCGCTGGAAAGCTGCACGCTCAGTGCCAGTGTTCTGCAGCTTCTTTCTTCACGTTTCAGCAGCTAGCACGCTCTCCGTGTGCAGGAGAAGCGGCTGAGGCTTCCTTGCCGGAGACGAGGCACCTTCGCCGGCAGAGAGCCTCCGGCCGGCCGCGGTGCGCTCCGGAGCGGGGGCTTGTGCCGAAAGAGGCCGGCAACAGGCGCTTACCTTCGGACAGCTCCGGATGCCCGTCTAATGCGTCTCTTGTCGCCTACACGGCAGGGAAAAGCTTTTCCACTCTGTCTAGGAAGGAGAAAGTGTGCCAGCACAGCAAATGCCTCCCGGACTTTCCCTGCAATTCAGCAAGTGCTTTGCAGCTTGAAATTGGAAGGAAAGCCTCAGATTTAGCAGCCAAAGCTTCAGGAGGAGCAGCAGCGAGCACAGCATCGCTTTTGCAGCAGCTCCTTCCATGTGCATGTTTTTGGGAGTGGAAAGGCTTGCAGAGTGTTCAAGTAGCTTTTTCTCTCCGCTGGAAAGCTGCACGCTCAGTGCCAGTGTTCTGCAGCTTCTTTCTTCACGTTTCAGCAGCTAGCACGCTCTCCGTGTGCAGGAGAAGCGGCTGAGGCTTCCTTGCGGAGACGAGGCACCTTCGCCGGCAGAGAGCCTCCGGCCGGCCGCGGTGCGCTCCGGAGCGGGGGCTTGTGCCGAAAGAGGCCGGCAACAGGCGCTTACCTTCGGACAGCTCCGGATGCCCGTCTAATGCGTCTCTTGTCGCCTACACGGCAGGGAAAAGCTTTTCCACCCTGTCTAGGAAGGAGAAAGTGTGCCAGCACAGCAAATGCCTCCCGGACTTTCCCTGCAATTCAGCAAGTGCTTTGCAGCTTGAAATTGGAAGGAAAGCCTCAGATTTAGCAGCCAGAGCTTCAGGAGGAGCAGCAGCGAGCACAGCATCGCTTTTGCAGCAGCTCCTTCCATGTGCATGTTTTTGGGAGTGGAAAGGCTTGCAGAGTGTTCAAGTAGCTTTTTCTCTCCGCTGGAAAGCTGCACGCTCAGTGCCAGTGTTCTGCAGCTTCTTTCTTCACGTTTCAGCAGCTAGCACGCTCTCCGTGTGCAGGAGAAGCGGCTGAGGCTTCCTTGCCGGAGACGAGGCACCTTCGCCGGCAGAGAGCCTCCGGCCGGCCGCGGTGCGCTCCGGAGCGGGGGCTTGTGCCGAAAGAGGCCGGGAACAGGCGCTTACCTTCGGACAGCTCCGGATGCCCGTCTAATGCGTCTCTTGTCGCCTACACGGCAGGGAAAAGCTTTTCCACTCTGTCTAGGAAGGAGAAAGTGTGCCAGCAGAGCAAATGCCTCCCGGACTTTCCCTGCAATTCAGCAAGTGCTTTGCAGCTTGAAATTGGAAGGAAAGCCTCAGATTTAGCAGCCAGAGCTTCAGGAGGAGCAGCAGCGAGCACAGCATCGCTTTTGCAGCAGCTCCTTCCATGTGCATGTTTTTGGGAGTGGAAAGGCTTGCAGAGTGTTCAAGTAGCTTTTTCTCTCCGCTGGAAAGCTGCACGCTCAGTGCCAGTGTTCTGCAGCTTCTTTCTTCACGTTTCAGCAGCTAGCACGCTCTCCGTGTGCAGGAGAAGCGGCTGAGGCTTCCTTGCCGGAGAAGCGGCACCTTCGCCGGCAGAGAGCCTCCGGCCTGCCCCGGTGAGCTCCGGAGCGGGGGCTTGTGCCGAAAGAGGCCGGGAACAGGCGCTTACCTTCGGACAGCTCCGGATGCCCGTCTAATGCGTCTCTTGTCGCCTACACGGCAGGGAAAAGCTTTTCCACTCTGTCTAGGAAGGAGAAAGTGTGCCAGCACAGCAAATGCCTCCCGGACTTTCCCTGCAATTCAGCAAGTGCTTTGCAGCTTGAAATTGGAAGGAAAGCCTCAGATTTAGCAGCCAGAGCTTCAGGAGGAGCAGCAGCGAGCACAGCATCGCTTTTGCAGCAGCTCCTTCCATGTGCATGTTTTTGGGAGTGGAAAGGCTTGCAGAGTGTTCAAGTAGCTTTTTCTCTCCGCTGGAAAGCTGCACGCTCAGTGCCAGTGTTCTGCAGCTTCTTTCTTCACGTTTCAGCAGCTAGCACGCTCTCCGTGTGCAGGAGAAGCGGCTGAGGCTTCCTTGCCGGAGACGAGGCACCTTCGCCGGCAGAGAGCCTCCGGCCGGCCGCGGTGCGCTCCGGAGCGGGGGCTTGTGCCGAAAGAGGCCGGGAACAGGCGCTTACCTTCGGACAGCTCCGGATGCCCGTCTAATGCGTCTCTTGTCGCCTACACGGCAGGGAAAAGCTTTTCCACTCTGTCTAGGAAGGAGAAAGTGTGCCAGCACAGCAAATGCCTCCCGGACTTTCCCTGCAATTCAGCAAGTGCTTTGCAGCTTGAAATTGGAAGGAAAGCCTCAGATTTAGCAGCCAAAGCTTCAGGAGGAGCAGCAGCGAGCACAGCATCGCTTTTGCAGCAGCTCCTTCCATGTGCATGTTTTTGGGAGTGGAAAGGCTTGCAGAGTGTTCAAGTAGCTTTTTCTCTCCGCTGGAAAGCTGCACGCTCAGTGCCAGTGTTCTGCAGCTTCTTTCTTCACGTTTCAGCAGCTAGCACGCTCTCCGTGTGCAGGAGAAGCGGCTGAGGCTTCCTTGCGGAGACGAGGCACCTTCGCCGGCAGAGAGCCTCCGGCCGGCCGCGGTGCGCTCCGGAGCGGGGGCTTGTGCCGAAAGAGGCCGGGAACAGGCGCTTACCTTCGGACAGCTCCGGATGCCCGTCTAATGCGTCTCTTGTCGCCTACACGGCAGGGAAAAGCTTTTCCACTCTGTCTAGGAAGGAGAAAGTGTGCCAGCAGAGCAAATGCCTCCCGGACTTTCCCTGCAATTCAGCAAGTGCTTTGCAGCTTGAAATTGGAAGGAAAGCCTCAGATTTAGCAGCCAGAGCTTCAGGAGGAGCAGCAGCGAGCACAGCATCGCTTTTGCAGCAGCTCCTTCCATGTGCATGTTTTTGGGAGTGGAAAGGCTTGCAGAGTGTTCAAGTAGCTTTTTCTCTCCGCTGGAAAGCTGCACGCTCAGTGCCAGTGTTCTGCAGCTTCTTTCTTCACGTTTCAGCAGCTAGCACGCTCTCCGCGTGCAGGAGAAGCGGCTGAGGCTTCCTTGCCGGAGACGAGGCACCTTCGCCGGCAGAGAGCATCCTGCCGGCCCCGGTGAGCTCCGGAGCGGGGGCTTGTGCCGAAAGAGGCCGGGAACAGGCGCTTACCTTCGGACAGCTCCGGATGCCCGTCTAATGCGTCTCTTGTCGCCTACACGGCAGGGAAAAGCTTTTCCACTCTGTCTAGGAAGGAGAAAGTGTGCCAGCACAGCAAATGCCTCCCGGACTTTCCCTGCAATTCAGCAAGTGCTTTGCAGCTTGAAATTGGAAGGAAAGCCTCAGATTTAGCAGCCAGAGCTTCAGGAGGAGCAGCAGCGAGCACAGCATCGCTTTTGCAGCAGCTCCTTCCATGTGCATGTTTTTGGGAGTGGAAAGGCTTGCAGAGTGTTCAAGTAGCTTTTTCTCTCCGCTGGAAAGCTGCACGCTCAGTGCCAGTGTTCTGCAGCTTCTTTCTTCACGTTTCAGCAGCTAGCACGCTCTCCGTGTGCAGGAGAAGCGGCTGAGGCTTCCTTGCCGGAGACGAGGCACCTTCGCCGGCAGAGAGCCTCCGGCCGGCCGCGGTGCGCTCCGGAGCGGGGGCTTGTGCCGAAAGAGGCCGGCAACAGGCGCTTACCTTCGGACAGCTCCGGATGCCCGTCTAATGCGTCTCTTGTCGCCTACACGGCAGGGAAAAGCTTTTCCACTCTGTCTAGGAAGGAGAAAGTGTGCCAGCAGAGCAAATGCCTCCCGGACTTTCCCTGCAATTCAGCAAGTGCTTTGCAGCTTGAAATTGGAAGGAAAGCCTCAGATTTAGCAGCCAGAGCTTCAGGAGGAGCAGCAGCGAGCACAGCATCGCTTTTGCAGCAGCTCCTTCCATGTGCATGTTTTTGGGAGTGGAAAGGCTTGCAGAGTGTTCAAGTAGCTTTTTCTCTCCGCTGGAAAGCTGCACGCTCAGTGCCAGTGTTCTGCAGCTTCTTTCTTCACGTTTCAGCAGCTAGCACGCTCTCCGTGTGCAGGAGAAGCGGCTGAGGCTTCCTTGCCGGAGACGAGGCACCTTCGCCGGCAGAGAGCCTCCGGCCGGCCGCGGTGCGCTCCGGAGCGGGGGCTTGTGCCGAAAGAGGCCGGCAACAGGCGCTTACCTTCGGACAGCTCCGGATGCCCGTCTAATGCGTCTCTTGTCGCCTACACGGCAGGGAAAAGCTTTTCCACTCTGTCTAGGAAGGAGAAAGTGTGCCAGCACAGCAAATGCCTCCCGGACTTTCCCTGCAATTCAGCAAGTGCTTTGCAGCTTGAAATTGGAAGGAAAGCCTCAGATTTAGCAGCCAGAGCTTCAGGAGGAGCAGCAGCGAGCACAGCATCGGTTTTGCAGCAGCTCCTTCCATGTGCATGTTTTTGGGAGTGGAAAGGCTTGCAGAGTGTTCAAGTAGCTTTTTCTCTCCGCTGGAAAGCTGCACGCTCAGTGCCAGTGTTCTGCAGCTTCTTTCTTCACGTTTCAGCAGCTAGCACGCTCTCCGTGTGCAGGAGAAGCGGCTGAGGCTTCCTTGCCGGAGAAGCGGCACCTTCGCCGGCAGAGAGCATCCTGCCGGCCCCGGTGAGCTCCGGAGCGGGGGCTTGTGCCGAAAGAGGCCGGCAACAGGCGCTTACCTTCGGACAGCTCCGGATGCCCGTCTAATGCGTCTCTTGTCGCCTACACGGCAGGGAAAAGCTTTTCCACTCTGTCTAGGAAGGAGAAAGTGTGCCAGCAGAGCAAATGCCTCCCGGACTTTCCCTGCAATTCAGCAAGTGCTTTGCAGCTTGAAATTGGAAGGAAAGCCTCAGATTTAGCAGCCAGAGCTTCAGGAGGAGCAGCAGCGAGCACAGCATCGCTTTTGCAGCAGCTCCTTCCATGTGCATGTTTTTGGGAGTGGAAAGGCTTGCAGAGTGTTCAAGTAGCTTTTTCTCTCCGCTGGAAAGCTGCACGCTCAGTGCCAGTGTTCTGCAGCTTCTTTCTTCACGTTTCAGCAGCTAGCACGCTCTCCGTGTGCAGGAGAAGCGGCTGAGGCTTCCTTGCCGGAGACGAGGCACCTTCGCCGGCAGAGAGCCTCCGGCCGGCCGCGGTGCGCTCCGGAGCGGGGGCTTGTGCCGAAAGAGGCCGGCAACAGGCGCTTACCTTCGGACAGCTCCGGATGCCCGTCTAATGCGTCTCTTGTCGCCTACACGGCAGGGAAAAGCTTTTCCACTCTGTCTAGGAAGGAGAAAGTGTGCCAGCAGAGCAAATGCCTCCCGGACTTTCCCTGCAATTCAGCAAGTGCTTTGCAGCTTGAAATTGGAAGGAAAGCCTCAGATTTAGCAGCCAGAGCTTCAGGAGGAGCAGCAGCGAGCACAGCATCGCTTTTGCAGCAGCTCCTTCCATGTGCATGTTTTTGGGAGTGGAAAGGCTTGCAGAGTGTTCAAGTAGCTTTTTCTCTCCGCTGGAAAGCTGCACGCTCAGTGCCAGTGTTCTGCAGCTTCTTTCTTCACGTTTCAGCAGCTAGCACGCTCTCCGTGTGCAGGAGAAGCGGCTGAGGCTTCCTTGCCGGAGACGAGGCACCTTCGCCGGCAGAGAGCCTCCGGCCGGCCGCGGTGCGCTCCGGAGCGGGGGCTTGTGCCGAAAGAGGCCGGCAACAGGCGCTTACCTTCGGACAGCTCCGGATGCCCGTCTAATGCGTCTCTTGTCGCCTACACGGCAGGGAAAAGCTTTTCCACTCTGTCTAGGAAGGAGAAAGTGTGCCAGCACAGCAAATGCCTCCCGGACTTTCCCTGCAATTCAGCAAGTGCTTTGCAGCTTGAAATTGGAAGGAAAGCCTCAGATTTAGCAGCCAGAGCTTCAGGAGGAGCAGCAGCGAGCACAGCATCGGTTTTGCAGCAGCTCCTTCCATGTGCATGTTTTTGGGAGTGGAAAGGCTTGCAGAGTGTTCAAGTAGCTTTTTCTCTCCGCTGGAAAGCTGCACGCTCAGTGCCAGTGTTCTGCAGCTTCTTTCTTCACGTTTCAGCAGCTAGCACGCTCTCCGTGTGCAGGAGAAGCGGCTGAGGCTTCCTTGCCGGAGAAGCGGCACCTTCGCCGGCAGAGAGCATCCTGCCGGCCCCGGTGAGCTCCGGAGCGGGGGCTTGTGCCGAAAGAGGCCGGCAACAGGCGCTTACCTTCGGACAGCTCCGGATGCCCGTCTAATGCGTCTCTTGTCGCCTACACGGCAGGGAAAAGCTTTTCCACTCTGTCTAGGAAGGAGAAAGTGTGCCAGCACAGCAAATGCCTCCCGGACTTTCCCTGCAATTCAGCAAGTGCTTTGCAGCTTGAAATTGGAAGGAAAGCCTCAGATTTAGCAGCCAGAGCTTCAGGAGGAGCAGCAGCGAGCACAGCATCGCTTTTGCAGCAGCTCCTTCCATGTGCATGTTTTTGGGAGTGGAAAGGCTTGCAGAGTGTTCAAGTAGCTTTTTCTCTCCGCTGGAAAGCTGCACGCTCAGTGCCAGTGTTCTGCAGCTTCTTTCTTCACGTTTCAGCAGCTAGCACGCTCTCCGTGTGCAGGAGAAGCGGCTGAGGCTTCCTTGCCGGAGACGAGGCACCTTCGCCGGCAGAGAGCCTCCGGCCGGCCGCGGTGCGCTCCGGAGCGGGGGCTTGTGCCGAAAGAGGCCGGCAACAGGCGCTTACCTTCGGACAGCTCCGGATGCCCGTCTAATGCGTCTCTTGTCGCCTACACGGCAGGGAAAAGCTTTTCCACTCTGTCTAGGAAGGAGAAAGTGTGCCAGCAGAGCAAATGCCTCCCGGACTTTCCCTGCAATTCAGCAAGTGCTTTGCAGCTTGAAATTGGAAGGAAAGCCTCAGATTTAGCAGCCAAAGCTTCAGGAGGAGCAGCAGCGAGCACAGCATCGCTTTTGCAGCAGCTCCTTCCATGTGCATGTTTTTGGGAGTGGAAAGGCTTGCAGAGTGTTCAAGTAGCTTTTTCTCTCCGCTGGAAAGCTGCACGCTCAGTGCCAGTGTTCTGCAGCTTCTTTCTTCACGTTTCAGCAGCTAGCACGCTCTCCGTGTGCAGGAGAAGCGGCTGAGGCTTCCTTGCCGGAGACGAGGCACCTTCGCCGGCAGAGAGCATCCTGCCGGCCCCGGTGAGCTCCGGAGCGGGGGCTTGTGCCGAAAGAGGCCGGGAACAGGCGCTTACCTTCGGACAGCTCCGGATGCCCGTCTAATGCGTCTCTTGTCGCCTACACGGCAGGGAAAAGCTTTTCCACTCTGTCTAGGAAGGAGAAAGTGTGCCAGCAGAGCAAATGCCTCCCGGACTTTCCCTGCAATTCAGCAAGTGCTTTGCAGCTTGAAATTGGAAGGAAAGCCTCAGATTTAGCAGCCAGAGCTTCAGGAGGAGCAGCAGCGAGCACAGCATCGCTTTTGCAGCAGCTCCTTCCATGTGCATGTTTTTGGGAGTGGAAAGGCTTGCAGAGTGTTCAAGTAGCTTTTTCTCTCCGCTGGAAAGCTGCACGCTCAGTGCCAGTGTTCTGCAGCTTCTTTCTTCACGTTTCAGCAGCTAGCACGCTCTCCGTGTGCAGGAGAAGCGGCTGAGGCTTCCTTGCCGGAGACGAGGCACCTTCGCCGGCAGAGAGCCTCCGGCCGGCCGCGGTGCTCTCCGGAGCGGGGGCTTGTGCCGAAAGAGGCCGGGAACAGGCGCTTACCTTCGGACAGCTCCGGATGCCCGTCTAATGCGTCTCTTGTCGCCTACACGGCAGGGAAAAGCTTTTCCACTCTGTCTAGGAAGGAGAAAGTGTGCCAGCACAGCAAATGCCTCCCGGACTTTCCCTGCAATTCAGCAAGTGCTTTGCAGCTTGAAATTGGAAGGAAAGCCTCAGATTTAGCAGCCAAAGCTTCAGGAGGAGCAGCAGCGAGCACAGCATCGCTTTTGCAGCAGCTCCTTCCATGTGCATGTTTTTGGGAGTGGAAAGGCTTGCAGAGTGTTCAAGTAGCTTTTTCTCTCCGCTGGAAAGCTGCACGCTCAGTGCCAGTGTTCTGCAGCTTCTTTCTTCACGTTTCAGCAGCTAGCACGCTCTCCGTGTGCAGGAGAAGCGACTGAGGCTTCCTTGCCGGAGAAGCGGCACCTTCGCCGGCAGAGAGCCTCCGGCCGGCCGCGGTGCGCTCCGGAGCGTGGGCTTGTGCCGAAAGAGGCCGGCAACAGGCGCTTACCTTCGGACAGCTCCGGATGCCCGTCTAATGCGTCTCTTGTCGCCTACACGGCAGGGAAAAGCTTTTCCACTCTGTCTAGGAAGGAGAAAGTGTGCCAGCACAGCAAATGCCTCCAGGACTTTCCCTGCAATTCAGCAAGTGCTTTGCAGCTTGAAATTGGAAGGAAAGCCTCAGATTTAGCAGCCAGAGCTTCAGGAGGTGCAGCAGCGAGCACAGCATCGCTTTTGCAGCAGCTCCTTCCATGTGCATGTTTTTGGGAGTGGAAAGGCTTGCAGAGTGTTCAAGTAGCTTTTGCTCTCCGCTGGAAAGCTGCACGCTCAGTGCCAGTGTTCTGCAGCTTCTTTCTTCACGTTTCAGCAGCTAGCACGCTCTCCGTGTGCAGGAGAAGCGGCTGAGGCTTCCTTGCCGGAGACGAGGCACCTTCGCCGGCAGAGAGCCTCCGGCCGGCCGCGGTGCGCTCCGGAGCGGGGGCTTGTGCCGAAAGAGGCCGGCAACAGGCGCTTACCTTCGGACAGCTCCGGATGCCCGTCTAATGCGTCTCTTGTCGCCTACACGGCAGGGAAAAGCTTTTCCACTCTGTCTAGGAAGGAGAAAGTGTGCCAGCACAGCAAATGCCTCCCGGACTTTCCCTGCAATTCAGCAAGTGCTTTGCAGCTTGAAATTGGAAGGAAAGCCTCAGATTTAGCAGCCAGAGCTTCAGGAGGAGCAGCAGCGAGCACAGCATCGCTTTTGCAGCAGCTCCTTCCATGTGCATGTTTTTGGGAGTGGAAAGGCTTGCAGAGTGTTCAAGTAGCTTTTTCTCTCCGCTGGAAAGCTGCACGCTCAGTGCCAGTGTTCTGCAGCTTCTTTCTTCACGTTTCAGCAGCTAGCACGCTCTCCGTGTGCAGGAGAAGCGGCTGAGGCTTCCTTGCCGGAGACGAGGCACCTTCGCCGGCAGAGAGCCTCCGGCCGGCCGCGGTGCGCTCCGGAGCGGGGGCTTGTGCCGAAAGAGGCCGGCAACAGGCGCTTACCTTCGGACAGCTCCGGATGCCCGTCTAATGCGTCTCTTGTCGCCTACACGGCAGGGAAAAGCTTTTCCACTCTGTCTAGGAAGGAGAAAGTGTGCCAGCACAGCAAATGCCTCCCGGACTTTCCCTGCAATTCAGCAAGTGCTTTGCAGCTTGAAATTGGAAGGAAAGCCTCCGATTTAGCAGCCAGAGCTTCAGGAGGAGCAGCAGCGAGCACAGCATCGCTTTTGCAGCAGCTCCTTCCATGTGCATGTTTTTGGGAGTGGAAAGGCTTGCAGAGTGTTCAAGTAGCTTTTTCTCTCCGCTGGAAAGCTGCACGCTCAGTGCCAGTGTTCTGCAGCTTCTTTCTTCACGTTTCAGCAGCTAGCACGCTCTCTGTGTGCAGGAGAAGCGGCTGAGGCTTCCTTGCCGGAGACGAGGCACCTTCGCCGGCAGAGAGCCTCCGGCCGGCCGCGGTGCGCTCCGGAGCGGGGGCTTGTGCCGAAAGAGGCCGGGAACAGGCGCTTACCTTCGGACAGCTCCGGATGCCCGTCTAATGCGTCTCTTGTCGCCTACACGGCAGGGAAAAGCTTTTCCACTCTGTCTAGGAAGGAGAAAGTGTGCCAGCACAGCAAATGCCTCCCGGACTTTCCCTGCAATTCAGCAAGTGCTTTGCAGCTTGAAATTGGAAGGAAAGCCTCAGATTTAGCAGCCAGAGCTTCAGGAGGAGCAGCAGCGAGCACAGCATCGCTTTTGCAGCAGCTCCTTCCATGTGCATGTTTTTGGGAGTGGAAAGGCTTGCAGAGTGTTCAAGTAGCTTTTTCTCTCCGCTGGAAAGCTGCACGCTCAGTGCCAGTGTTCTGCAGCTTCTTTCTTCACGTTTCAGCAGCTAGCACGCTCTCCGTGTGCAGGAGAAGCGGCTGAGGCTTCCTTGCCGGAGACGAGGCACCTTCGCCGGCAGAGAGCCTCCGGCCGGCCGCGGTGCGCTCCGGAGCGGGGGCTTGTGCCGAAAGAGGCCGGGAACAGGCGCTTACCTTCGGACAGCTCCGGATGCCCGTCTAATGCGTCTCTTGTCGCCTACACGGCAGGGAAAAGCTTTTCCACTCTGTCTAGGAAGGAGAAAGTGTGCCAGCACAGCAAATGCCTCCCGGACTTTCCCTGCAATTCAGCAAGTGCTTTGCAGCTTGAAATTGGAAGGAAAGCCTCAGATTTAGCAGCCAGAGCTTCAGGAGGAGCAGCAGCGAGCACAGCATCGCTTTTGCAGCAGCTCCTTCCATGTGCATGTTTTTGGGAGTGGAAAGGCTTGCAGAGTGTTCAAGTAGCTTTTTCTCTCCGCTGGAAAGCTGCACGCTCAGTGCCAGTGTTCTGCAGCTTCTTTCTTCACGTTTCAGCAGCTAGCACGCTCTCCGTGTGCAGGAGAAGCGGCTGAGGCTTCCTTGCCGGAGACGAGGCACCTTCGCCGGCAGAGAGCCTCCGGCCGGCCGCGGTGCGCTCCGGAGCGGGGGCTTGTGCCGAAAGAGGCCGGCAACAGGCGCTTACCTTCGGACAGCTCCGGATGCCCGTCTAATGCGTCTCTTGTCGCCTACACGGCAGGGAAAAGCTTTTCCACTCTGTCTAGGAAGGAGAAAGTGTGCCAGCACAGCAAATGCCTCCCGGACTTTCCCTGCAATTCAGCAAGTGCTTTGCAGCTTGAAATTGGAAGGAAAGCCTCAGATTTAGCAGCCAGAGCTTCAGGAGGAGCAGCAGCGAGCACAGCATCGCTTTTGCAGCAGCTCCTTCCATGTGCATGTTTTTGGGAGTGGAAAGGCTTGCAGAGTGTTCAAGTAGCTTTTTCTCTCCGCTGGAAAGCTGCACGCTCAGTGCCAGTGTTCTGCAGCTTCTTTCTTCACGTTTCAGCAGCTAGCACGCTCTCCGTGTGCAGGAGAAGCGGCTGAGGCTTCCTTGCCGGAGAAGCGGCACCTTCGCCGGCAGAGAGCCTCCGGCCGGCCGCGGTGCGCTCCGGAGCGGGGGCTTGTGCCGAAAGAGGCCGGGAACAGGCGCTTACCTTCGGACAGCTCCGGATGCCCGTCTAATGCGTCTCTTGTCGCCTACACGGCAGGGAAAAGCTTTTCCACTCTGTCTAGGAAGGAGAAAGTGTGCCAGCACAGCAAATGCCTCCCGGACTTTCCCTGCAATTCAGCAAGTGCTTTGCAGCTTGAAATTGGAAGGAAAGCCTCAGATTTAGCAGCCAAAGCTTCAGGAGGTGCAGCAGCGAGCACAGCATCGCTTTTGCAGCAGCTCCTTCCATGTGCATGTTTTTGGGAGTGGAAAGGCTTGCAGAGTGTTCAAGTAGCTTTTTCTCTCCGCTGGAAAGCTGCACGCTCAGTGCCAGTGTTCTGCAGCTTCTTTCTTCACGTTTCAGCAGCTAGCACGCTCTCCGTGTGCAGGAGAAGCGGCTGAGGCTTCCTTGCCGGAGAAGCGGCACCTTCGCCGGCAGAGAGCCTCCGGCCGGCCGCGGTGCGCTCCGGAGCGGGGGCTTGTGCCGAAAGAGGCCGGGAACAGGCGCTTACCTTCGGACAGCTCCGGATGCCCGTCTAATGCGTCTCTTGTCGCCTACACGGCAGGGAAAAGCTTTTCCACTCTGTCTAGGAAGGAGAAAGTGTGCCAGCACAGCAAATGCCTCCCGGACTTTCCCTGCAATTCAGCAAGTGCTTTGCAGCTTGAAATTGGAAGGAAAGCCTCAGATTTAGCAGCCAGAGCTTCAGGAGGAGCAGCAGCGAGCACAGCATCGCTTTTGCAGCAGCTCCTTCCATGTGCATGTTTTTGGGAGTGGAAAGGCTTGCAGAGTGTTCAAGTAGCTTTTTCTCTCCGCTGGAAAGCTGCACGCTCAGTGCCAGTGTTCTGCAGCTTCTTTCTTCACGTTTCAGCAGCTAGCACGCTCTCCGTGTGCAGGAGAAGCGGCTGAGGCTTCCTTGCCGGAGACGAGGCACCTTCGCCGGCAGAGAGCATCCTGCCGGCCCCGGTGAGCTCCGGAGCGGGGGCTTGTGCCGAAAGAGGCCGGGAACAGGCGCTTACCTTCGGACAGCTCCGGATGCCCGTCTAATGCGTCTCTTGTCGCCTACACGGCAGGGAAAAGCTTTTCCACTCTGTCTAGGAAGGAGAAAGTGTGCCAGCACAGCAAATGCCTCCCGGACTTTCCCTGCAATTCAGCAAGTGCTTTGCAGCTTGAAATTGGAAGGAAAGCCTCAGATTTAGCAGCCAGAGCTTCAGGAGGAGCAGCAGCGAGCACAGCATCGCTTTTGCAGCAGCTCCTTCCATGTGCATGTTTTTGGGAGTGGAAAGGCTTGCAGAGTGTTCAAGTAGCTTTTTCTCTCCGCTGGAAAGCTGCACGCTCAGTGCCAGTGTTCTGCAGCTTCTTTCTTCACGTTTCAGCAGCTAGCACGCTCTCCGTGTGCAGGAGAAGCGGCTGAGGCTTCCTTGCCGGAGACGAGGCACCTTCGCCGGCAGAGAGCCTCCGGCCGGCCGCGGTGCTCTCCGGAGCGGGGGCTTGTGCCGAAAGAGGCCGGGAACAGGCGCTTACCTTCGGACAGCTCCGGATGCCCGTCTAATGCGTCTCTTGTCGCCTACACGGCAGGGAAAAGCTTTTCCACTCTGTCTAGGAAGGAGAAAGTGTGCCAGCAGAGCAAATGCCTCCCGGACTTTCCCTGCAATTCAGCAAGTGCTTTGCAGCTTGAAATTGGAAGGAAAGCCTCAGATTTAGCAGCCAGAGCTTCAGGAGGAGCAGCAGCGAGCACAGCATCGCTTTTGCAGCAGCTCCTTCCATGTGCATGTTTTTGGGAGTGGAAAGGCTTGCAGAGTGTTCAAGTAGCTTTTTCTCTCCGCTGGAAAGCTGCACGCTCAGTGCCAGTGTTCTGCAGCTTCTTTCTTCACGTTTCAGCAGCTAGCACGCTCTCCGTGTGCAGGAGAAGCGACTGAGGCTTCCTTGCCGGAGACGAGGCACCTTCGCCGGCAGAGAGCCTCCGGCCGGCCGCGGTGCGCTCCGGAGCGGGGGCTTGTGCCGAAAGAGGCCGGGAACAGGCGCTTACCTTCGGACAGCTCCGGATGCCCGTCTAATGCGTCTCTTGTCGCCTACACGGCAGGGAAAAGCTTTTCCACTCTGTCTAGGAAGGAGAAAGTGTGCCAGCACAGCAAATGCCTCCCGGACTTTCCCTGCAATTCAGCAAGTGCTTTGCAGCTTGAAATTGGAAGGAAAGCCTCAGATTTAGCAGCCAAAGCTTCAGGAGGAGCAGCAGCGAGCACAGCATCGCTTTTGCAGCAGCTCCTTCCATGTGCATGTTTTTGGGAGTGGAAAGGCTTGCAGAGTGTTCAAGTAGCTTTTTCTCTCCGCTGGAAAGCTGCACGCTCAGTGCCAGTGTTCTGCAGCTTCTTTCTTCACGTTTCCGCAGCTAGCACGCTCTCCGTGTGCAGGAGAAGCGGCTGAGGCTTCCTTGCGGAGACGAGGCACCTTCGCCGGCAGAGAGCCTCCGGCCGGCCGCGGTGCGCTCCGGAGCGGGGGCTTGTGCCGAAAGAGGCCGGGAACAGGCGCTTACCTTCGGACAGCTCCGGATGCCCGTCTAATGCGTCTCTTGTCGCCTACACGGCAGGGAAAAGCTTTTCCACTCTGTCTAGGAAGGAGAAAGTGTGCCAGCAGAGCAAATGCCTCCCGGACTTTCCCTGCAATTCAGCAAGTGCTTTGCAGCTTGAAATTGGAAGGAAAGCCTCAGATTTAGCAGCCAGAGCTTCAGGAGGAGCAGCAGCGAGCACAGCATCGCTTTTGCAGCAGCTCCTTCCATGTGCATGTTTTTGGGAGTGGAAAGGCTTGCAGAGTGTTCAAGTAGCTTTTTCTCTCCGCTGGAAAGCTGCACGCTCAGTGCCAGTGTTCTGCAGCTTCTTTCTTCACGTTTCAGCAGCTAGCACGCTCTCCGTGTGCAGGAGAAGCGGCTGAGGCTTCCTTGCCGGAGACGAGGCACCTTCGCCGGCAGAGAGCCTCCGGCCGGCCGCGGTGCGCTCCGGAGCGGGGGCTTGTGCCGAAAGAGGCCGGGAACAGGCGCTTACCTTCGGACAGCTCCGGATGCCCGTCTAATGCGTCTCTTGTCGCCTACACGGCAGGGAAAAGCTTTTCCACTCTGTCTAGGAAGGAGAAAGTGTGTCAGCACAGCAAATGCCTCCCGGACTTTCCCTGCAATTCAGCAAGTGCTTTGCAGCTTGAAATTGGAAGGAAAGCCTCCGATTTAGCAGCCAGAGCTTCAGGAGGAGCAGCAGCGAGCACAGCATCGCTTTTGCAGCAGCTCCTTCCATGTGCATGTTTTTGGGAGTGGAAAGGCTTGCAGAGTGTTCAAGTAGCTTTTTCTCTCCGCTGGAAAGCTGCACGCTCAGTGCCAGTGTTCTGCAGCTTCTTTCTTCACGTTTCAGCAGCTAGCACGCTCTCCGTGTGCAGGAGAAGCGGCTGAGGCTTCCTTGCCGGAGAAGCGGCACCTTCGCCGGCAGAGAGCCTCCGGCCTGCCCCGATGAGCTCCGGAGCGGGGGCTTGTGCCGAAAGAGGCCGGGAACAGGCGCTTACCTTCGGACAGCTCCGGATGCCCGTCTAATGCGTCTCTTGTCGCCTACACGGCAGGGAAAAGCTTTTCCACTCTGTCTAGGAAGGAGAAAGTGTGCCAGCACAGCAAATGCCTCCCGGACTTTCCCTGCAATTCAGCAAGTGCTTTGCAGCTTGAAATTGGAAGGAAAGCCTCAGATTTAGCAGCCAGAGCTTCAGGAGGAGCAGCAGCGAGCACAGCATCGCTTTTGCAGCAGCTCCTTCCATGTGCATGTTTTTGGGAGTGGAAAGGCTTGCAGAGTGTTCAAGTAGCTTTTTCTCTCCGCTGGAAAGCTGCACGCTCAGTGCCAGTGTTCTGCAGCTTCTTTCTTCACGTTTCAGCAGCTAGCACGCTCTCCGTGTGCAGGAGAAGCGGCTGAGGCTTCCTTGCCGGAGACGAGGCACCTTCGCCGGCAGAGAGCATCCTGCCGGCCCCGGTGAGCTCCGGAGCGGGGGCTTGTGCCGAAAGAGGCCGGGAACAGGCGCTTACCTTCGGACAGCTCCGGATGCCCGTCTAATGCGTCTCTTGTCGCCTACACGGCAGGGAAAAGCTTTTCCACTCTGTCTAGGAAGGAGAAAGTGTGCCAGCACAGCAAATGCCTCCCGGACTTTCCCTGCAATTCAGCAAGTGCTTTGCAGCTTGAAATTGGAAGGAAAGCCTCAGATTTAGCAGCCAGAGCTTCAGGAGGAGCAGCATCGAGCACAGCATCGCTTTTGCAGCAGCTCCTTCCATGTGCATGTTTTTGGGAGTGGAAAGGCTTGCAGAGTGTTCAAGTAGCTTTTTCTCTCCGCTGGAAAGCTGCACGCTCAGTGCCAGTGTTCTGCAGCTTCTTTCTTCACGTTTCAGCAGCTAGCACGCTCTCCGTGTGCAGGAGAAGCGGCTGAGGCTTCCTTGCCGGAGACGAGGCACCTTCGCCGGCAGAGAGCCTCCGGCCGGCCGCGGTGCGCTCCGGAGCGGGGGCTTGTGCCGAAAGAGGCCGGCAACAGGCGCTTACCTTCGGACAGCTCCGGATGCCCGTCTAATGCGTCTCTTGTCGCCTACACGGCAGGGAAAAGCTTTTCCACTCTGTCTAGGAAGGAGAAAGTGTGCCAGCACAGCAAATGCCTCCCGGACTTTCCCTGCAATTCAGCAAGTGCTTTGCAGCTTGAAATTGGAAGGAAAGCCTCAGATTTAGCAGCCAGAGCTTCAGGAGGAGCAGCAGCGAGCACAGCATCGCTTTTGCAGCAGCTCCTTCCATGTGCATGTTTTTGGGAGTGGAAAGGCTTGCAGAGTGTTCAAGTAGCTTTTTCTCTCCGCTGGAAAGCTGCACGCTCAGTGCCAGTGTTCTGCAGCTTCTTTCTTCACGTTTCAGCAGCTAGCACGCTCTCCGTGTGCAGGAGAAGCGGCTGAGGCTTCCTTGCCGGAGACGAGGCACCTTCGCCGGCAGAGAGCCTCCGGCCGGCCGCGGTGCGCTCCGGAGCGGGGGCTTGTGCCGAAAGAGGCCGGCAACAGGCGCTTACCTTCGGACAGCTCCGGATGCCCGTCTAATGCGTCTCTTGTCGCCTACACGGCAGGGAAAAGCTTTTCCACTCTGTCTAGGAAGGAGAAAGTGTGCCAGCAGAGCAAATGCCTCCCGGACTTTCCCTGCAATTCAGCAAGTGCTTTGCAGCTTGAAATTGGAAGGAAAGCCTCAGATTTAGCAGCCAGAGCTTCAGGAGGAGCAGCAGCGAGCACAGCATCGCTTTTGCAGCAGCTCCTTCCATGTGCATGTTTTTGGGAGTGGAAAGGCTTGCAGAGTGTTCAAGTAGCTTTTTCTCTCCGCTGGAAAGCTGCACGCTCAGTGCCAGTGTTCTGCAGCTTCTTTCTTCACGTTTCAGCAGCTAGCACGCTCTCCGTGTGCAGGAGAAGCGGCTGAGGCTTCCTTGCCGGAGAAGCGGCACCTTCGCCGGCAGAGAGCATCCTGCCGGCCCCGGTGAGCTCCGGAGCGGGGGCTTGTGCCGAAAGAGGCCGGCAACAGGCGCTTACCTTCGGACAGCTCCGGATGCCCGTCTAATGCGTCTCTTGTCGCCTACACGGCAGGGAAAAGCTTTTCCACTCTGTCTAGGAAGGAGAAAGTGTGCCAGCAGAGCAAATGCCTCCCGGACTTTCCCTGCAATTCAGCAAGTGCTTTGCAGCTTGAAATTGGAAGGAAAGCCTCAGATTTAGCAGCCAGAGCTTCAGGAGGAGCAGCAGCGAGCACAGCATCGCTTTTGCAGCAGCTCCTTCCATGTGCATGTTTTTGGGAGTGGAAAGGCTTGCAGAGTGTTCAAGTAGCTTTTTCTCTCCGCTGGAAAGCTGCACGCTCAGTGCCAGTGTTCTGCAGCTTCTTTCTTCACGTTTCAGCAGCTAGCACGCTCTCCGTGTGCAGGAGAAGCGGCTGAGGCTTCCTTGCCGGAGACGAGGCACCTTCGCCGGCAGAGAGCCTCCGGCCGGCCGCGGTGCGCTCCGGAGCGGGGGCTTGTGCCGAAAGAGGCCGGCAACAGGCGCTTACCTTCGGACAGCTCCGGATGCCCGTCTAATGCGTCTCTTGTCGCCTACACGGCAGGGAAAAGCTTTTCCACTCTGTCTAGGAAGGAGAAAGTGTGCCAGCAGAGCAAATGCCTCCCGGACTTTCCCTGCAATTCAGCAAGTGCTTTGCAGCTTGAAATTGGAAGGAAAGCCTCAGATTTAGCAGCCAAAGCTTCAGGAGGAGCAGCAGCGAGCACAGCATCGCTTTTGCAGCAGCTCCTTCCATGTGCATGTTTTTGGGAGTGGAAAGGCTTGCAGAGTGTTCAAGTAGCTTTTTCTCTCCGCTGGAAAGCTGCACGCTCAGTGCCAGTGTTCTGCAGCTTCTTTCTTCACGTTTCAGCAGCTAGCACGCTCTCCGTGTGCAGGAGAAGCGGCTGAGGCTTCCTTGCCGGAGACGAGGCACCTTCGCCGGCAGAGAGCATCCTGCCGGCCCCGGTGAGCTCCGGAGCGGGGGCTTGTGCCGAAAGAGGCCGGGAACAGGCGCTTACCTTCGGACAGCTCCGGATGCCCGTCTAATGCGTCTCTTGTCGCCTACACGGCAGGGAAAAGCTTTTCCACTCTGTCTAGGAAGGAGAAAGTGTGCCAGCAGAGCAAATGCCTCCCGGACTTTCCCTGCAATTCAGCAAGTGCTTTGCAGCTTGAAATTGGAAGGAAAGCCTCAGATTTAGCAGCCAGAGCTTCAGGAGGAGCAGCAGCGAGCACAGCATCGCTTTTGCAGCAGCTCCTTCCATGTGCATGTTTTTGGGAGTGGAAAGGCTTGCAGAGTGTTCAAGTAGCTTTTTCTCTCCGCTGGAAAGCTGCACGCTCAGTGCCAGTGTTCTGCAGCTTCTTTCTTCACGTTTCAGCAGCTAGCACGCTCTCCGTGTGCAGGAGAAGCGGCTGAGGCTTCCTTGCCGGAGACGAGGCACCTTCGCCGGCAGAGAGCCTCCGGCCGGCCGCGGTGCTCTCCGGAGCGGGGGCTTGTGCCGAAAGAGGCCGGGAACAGGCGCTTACCTTCGGACAGCTCCGGATGCCCGTCTAATGCGTCTCTTGTCGCCTACACGGCAGGGAAAAGCTTTTCCACTCTGTCTAGGAAGGAGAAAGTGTGCCAGCAGAGCAAATGCCTCCCGGACTTTCCCTGCAATTCAGCAAGTGCTTTGCAGCTTGAAATTGGAAGGAAAGCCTCAGATTTAGCAGCCAAAGCTTCAGGAGGAGCAGCAGCGAGCACAGCATCGCTTTTGCAGCAGCTCCTTCCATGTGCATGTTTTTGGGAGTGGAAAGGCTTGCAGAGTGTTCAAGTAGCTTTTTCTCTCCGCTGGAAAGCTGCACGCTCAGTGCCAGTGTTCTGCAGCTTCTTTCTTCACGTTTCAGCAGCTAGCACGCTCTCCGTGTGCAGGAGAAGCGACTGAGGCTTCCTTGCCGGAGAAGCGGCACCTTCGCCGGCAGAGAGCCTCCGGCCGGCCGCGGTGCGCTCCGGAGCGGGGGCTTGTGCCGAAAGAGGTCGGCAACAGGCGCTTACCTTCGGACAGCTCCGGATGCCCGTCTAATGCGTCTCTTGTCGCCTACACGGCAGGGAAAAGCTTTTCCACTCTGTCTAGGAAGGAGAAAGTGTGCCAGCACAGCAAATGCCTCCCGGACTTTCCCTGCAATTCAGCAAGTGCTTTGCAGCTTGAAATTGGAAGGAAAGCCTCAGATTTAGCAGCCAGAGCTTCAGGAGGTGCAGCAGCGAGCACAGCATCGCTTTTGCAGCAGCTCCTTCCATGTGCATGTTTTTGGGAGTGGAAAGGCTTGCAGAGTGTTCAAGTAGCTTTTTCTCTCCGCTGGAAAGCTGCACGCTCAGTGCCAGTGTTCTGCAGCTTCTTTCTTCACGTTTCAGCAGCTAGCACGCTCTCCGTGTGCAGGAGAAGCGGCTGAGGCTTCCTTGCCGGAGACGAGGCACCTTCGCCGGCAGAGAGCCTCCGGCCGGCCGCGGTGCGCTCCGGAGCGGGGGCTTGTGCCGAAAGAGGCCGGCAACAGGCGCTTACCTTCGGACAGCTCCGGATGCCCGTCTAATGCGTCTCTTGTCGCCTACACGGCAGGGAAAAGCTTTTCCACTCTGTCTAGGAAGGAGAAAGTGTGCCAGCACAGCAAATGCCTCCCGGACTTTCCCTGCAATTCAGCAAGTGCTTTGCAGCTTGAAATTGGAAGGAAAGCCTCAGATTTAGCAGCCAGAGCTTCAGGAGGAGCAGCAGCGAGCACAGCATCGCTTTTGCAGCAGCTCCTTCCATGTGCATGTTTTTGGGAGTGGAAAGGCTTGCAGAGTGTTCAAGTAGCTTTTTCTCTCCGCTGGAAAGCTGCACGCTCAGTGCCAGTGTTCTGCAGCTTCTTTCTTCACGTTTCAGCAGCTAGCACGCTCTCCGTGTGCAGGAGAAGCGGCTGAGGCTTCCTTGCCGGAGACGAGGCACCTTCGCCGGCAGAGAGCCTCCGGCCGGCCGCGGTGCGCTCCGGAGCGGGGGCTTGTGCCGAAAGAGGCCGGGAACAGGCGCTTACCTTCGGACAGCTCCGGATGCCCGTCTAATGCGTCTCTTGTCGCCTACACGGCAGGGAAAAGCTTTTCCACTCTGTCTAGGAAGGAGAAAGTGTGCCAGCAGAGCAAATGCCTCCCGGACTTTCCCTGCAATTCAGCAAGTGCTTTGCAGCTTGAAATTGGAAGGAAAGCCTCCGATTTAGCAGCCAGAGCTTCAGGAGGAGCAGCAGCGAGCACAGCATCGCTTTTGCAGCAGCTCCTTCCATGTGCATGTTTTTGGGAGTGGAAAGGCTTGCAGAGTGTTCAAGTAGCTTTTTCTCTCCGCTGGAAAGCTGCACGCTCAGTGCCAGTGTTCTGCAGCTTCTTTCTTCACGTTTCAGCAGCTAGCACGCTCTCCGTGTGCAGGAGAAGCGGCTGAGGCTTCCTTGCCGGAGACGAGGCACCTTCGCCGGCAGAGAGCCTCCGGCCGGCCGCGGTGCGCTCCGGAGCGGGGGCTTGTGCCGAAAGAGGCCGGCAACAGGCGCTTACCTTCGGACAGCTCCGGATGCCCGTCTAATGCGTCTCTTGTCGCCTACACGGCAGGGAAAAGCTTTTCCACTCTGTCTAGGAAGGAGAAAGTGTGCCAGCAGAGCAAATGCCTCCCGGACTTTCCCTGCAATTCAGCAAGTGCTTTGCAGCTTGAAATTGGAAGGAAAGCCTCAGATTTAGCAGCCAAAGCTTCAGGAGGAGCAGCAGCGAGCACAGCATCGCTTTTGCAGCAGCTCCTTCCATGTGCATGTTTTTGGGAGTGGAAAGGCTTGCAGAGTGTTCAAGTAGCTTTTTCTCTCCGCTGGAAAGCTGCACGCTCAGTGCCAGTGTTCTGCAGCTTCTTTCTTCACGTTTCAGCAGCTAGCACGCTCTCCGTGTGCAGGAGAAGCGGCTGAGGCTTCCTTGCCGGAGACGAGGCACCTTCGCCGGCAGAGAGCATCCTGCCGGCCCCGGTGAGCTCCGGAGCGGGGGCTTGTGCCGAAAGAGGCCGGGAACAGGCGCTTACCTTCGGACAGCTCCGGATGCCCGTCTAATGCGTCTCTTGTCGCCTACACGGCAGGGAAAAGCTTTTCCACTCTGTCTAGGAAGGAGAAAGTGTGCCAGCAGAGCAAATGCCTCCCGGACTTTCCCTGCAATTCAGCAAGTGCTTTGCAGCTTGAAATTGGAAGGAAAGCCTCAGATTTAGCAGCCAGAGCTTCAGGAGGAGCAGCAGCGAGCACAGCATCGCTTTTGCAGCAGCTCCTTCCATGTGCATGTTTTTGGGAGTGGAAAGGCTTGCAGAGTGTTCAAGTAGCTTTTTCTCTCCGCTGGAAAGCTGCACGCTCAGTGCCAGTGTTCTGCAGCTTCTTTCTTCACGTTTCAGCAGCTAGCACGCTCTCCGTGTGCAGGAGAAGCGGCTGAGGCTTCCTTGCCGGAGACGAGGCACCTTCGCCGGCAGAGAGCCTCCGGCCGGCCGCGGTGCTCTCCGGAGCGGGGGCTTGTGCCGAAAGAGGCCGGGAACAGGCGCTTACCTTCGGACAGCTCCGGATGCCCGTCTAATGCGTCTCTTGTCGCCTACACGGCAGGGAAAAGCTTTTCCACTCTGTCTAGGAAGGAGAAAGTGTGCCAGCAGAGCAAATGCCTCCCGGACTTTCCCTGCAATTCAGCAAGTGCTTTGCAGCTTGAAATTGGAAGGAAAGCCTCAGATTTAGCAGCCAAAGCTTCAGGAGGAGCAGCAGCGAGCACAGCATCGCTTTTGCAGCAGCTCCTTCCATGTGCATGTTTTTGGGAGTGGAAAGGCTTGCAGAGTGTTCAAGTAGCTTTTTCTCTCCGCTGGAAAGCTGCACGCTCAGTGCCAGTGTTCTGCAGCTTCTTTCTTCACGTTTCAGCAGCTAGCACGCTCTCCGTGTGCAGGAGAAGCGACTGAGGCTTCCTTGCCGGAGAAGCGGCACCTTCGCCGGCAGAGAGCCTCCGGCCGGCCGCGGTGCGCTCCGGAGCGGGGGCTTGTGCCGAAAGAGGTCGGCAACAGGCGCTTACCTTCGGACAGCTCCGGATGCCCGTCTAATGCGTCTCTTGTCGCCTACACGGCAGGGAAAAGCTTTTCCACTCTGTCTAGGAAGGAGAAAGTGTGCCAGCACAGCAAATGCCTCCCGGACTTTCCCTGCAATTCAGCAAGTGCTTTGCAGCTTGAAATTGGAAGGAAAGCCTCAGATTTAGCAGCCAGAGCTTCAGGAGGTGCAGCAGCGAGCACAGCATCGCTTTTGCAGCAGCTCCTTCCATGTGCATGTTTTTGGGAGTGGAAAGGCTTGCAGAGTGTTCAAGTAGCTTTTTCTCTCCGCTGGAAAGCTGCACGCTCAGTGCCAGTGTTCTGCAGCTTCTTTCTTCACGTTTCAGCAGCTAGCACGCTCTCCGTGTGCAGGAGAAGCGGCTGAGGCTTCCTTGCCGGAGACGAGGCACCTTCGCCGGCAGAGAGCCTCCGGCCGGCCGCGGTGCGCTCCGGAGCGGGGGCTTGTGCCGAAAGAGGCCGGCAACAGGCGCTTACCTTCGGACAGCTCCGGATGCCCGTCTAATGCGTCTCTTGTCGCCTACACGGCAGGGAAAAGCTTTTCCACTCTGTCTAGGAAGGAGAAAGTGTGCCAGCACAGCAAATGCCTCCCGGACTTTCCCTGCAATTCAGCAAGTGCTTTGCAGCTTGAAATTGGAAGGAAAGCCTCAGATTTAGCAGCCAGAGCTTCAGGAGGAGCAGCAGCGAGCACAGCATCGCTTTTGCAGCAGCTCCTTCCATGTGCATGTTTTTGGGAGTGGAAAGGCTTGCAGAGTGTTCAAGTAGCTTTTTCTCTCCGCTGGAAAGCTGCACGCTCAGTGCCAGTGTTCTGCAGCTTCTTTCTTCACGTTTCAGCAGCTAGCACGCTCTCCGTGTGCAGGAGAAGCGGCTGAGGCTTCCTTGCCGGAGACGAGGCACCTTCGCCGGCAGAGAGCCTCCGGCCGGCCGCGGTGCGCTCCGGAGCGGGGGCTTGTGCCGAAAGAGGCCGGGAACAGGCGCTTACCTTCGGACAGCTCCGGATGCCCGTCTAATGCGTCTCTTGTCGCCTACACGGCAGGGAAAAGCTTTTCCACTCTGTCTAGGAAGGAGAAAGTGTGCCAGCACAGCAAATGCCTCCCGGACTTTCCCTGCAATTCAGCAAGTGCTTTGCAGCTTGAAATTGGAAGGAAAGCCTCCGATTTAGCAGCCAGAGCTTCAGGAGGAGCAGCAGCGAGCACAGCATCGCTTTTGCAGCAGCTCCTTCCATGTGCATGTTTTTGGGAGTGGAAAGGCTTGCAGAGTGTTCAAGTAGCTTTTTCTCTCCGCTGGAAAGCTGCACGCTCAGTGCCAGTGTTCTGCAGCTTCTTTCTTCACGTTTCAGCAGCTAGCACGCTCTCTGTGTGCAGGAGAAGCGGCTGAGGCTTCCTTGCCGGAGACGAGGCACCTTCGCCGGCAGAGAGCCTCCGGCCGGCCGCGGTGCGCTCCGGAGCGGGGGCTTGTGCCGAAAGAGGCCGGGAACAGGCGCTTACCTTCGGACAGCTCCGGATGCCCGTCTAATGCGTCTCTTGTCGCCTACACGGCAGGGAAAAGCTTTTCCACTCTGTCTAGGAAGGAGAAAGTGTGCCAGCACAGCAAATGCCTCCCGGACTTTCCCTGCAATTCAGCAAGTGCTTTGCAGCTTGAAATTGGAAGGAAAGCCTCAGATTTAGCAGCCAGAGCTTCAGGAGGAGCAGCAGCGAGCACAGCATCGCTTTTGCAGCAGCTCCTTCCATGTGCATGTTTTTGGGAGTGGAAAGGCTTGCAGAGTGTTCAAGTAGCTTTTTCTCTCCGCTGGAAAGCTGCACGCTCAGTGCCAGTGTTCTGCAGCTTCTTTCTTCACGTTTCAGCAGCTAGCACGCTCTCCGTGTGCAGGAGAAGCGGCTGAGGCTTCCTTGCCGGAGACGAGGCACCTTCGCCGGCAGAGAGCCTCCGGCCGGCCGCGGTGCGCTCCGGAGCGGGGGCTTGTGCCGAAAGAGGCCGGCAACAGGCGCTTACCTTCGGACAGCTCCGGATGCCCGTCTAATGCGTCTCTTGTCGCCTACACGGCAGGGAAAAGCTTTTCCACTCTGTCTAGGAAGGAGAAAGTGTGCCAGCACAGCAAATGCCTCCCGGACTTTCCCTGCAATTCAGCAAGTGCTTTGCAGCTTGAAATTGGAAGGAAAGCCTCAGATTTAGCAGCCAGAGCTTCAGGAGGAGCAGCAGCGAGCACAGCATCGCTTTTGCAGCAGCTCCTTCCATGTGCATGTTTTTGGGAGTGGAAAGGCTTGCAGAGTGTTCAAGTAGCTTTTTCTCTCCGCTGGAAAGCTGCACGCTCAGTGCCAGTGTTCTGCAGCTTCTTTCTTCACGTTTCAGCAGCTAGCACGCTCTCCGTGTGCAGGAGAAGCGGCTGAGGCTTCCTTGCCGGAGACGAGGCACCTTCGCCGGCAGAGAGCCTCCGGCCGGCCGCGGTGCTCTCCGGAGCGGGGGCTTGTGCCGAAAGAGGCCGGGAACAGGCGCTTACCTTCGGACAGCTCCGGATGCCCGTCTAATGCGTCTCTTGTCGCCTACACGGCAGGGAAAAGCTTTTCCACTCTGTCTAGGAAGGAGAAAGTGTGCCAGCAGAGCAAATGCCTCCCGGACTTTCCCTGCAATTCAGCAAGTGCTTTGCAGCTTGAAATTGGAAGGAAAGCCTCAGATTTAGCAGCCAGAGCTTCAGGAGGAGCAGCAGCGAGCACAGCATCGCTTTTGCAGCAGCTCCTTCCATGTGCATGTTTTTGGGAGTGGAAAGGCTTGCAGAGTGTTCAAGTAGCTTTTTCTCTCCGCTGGAAAGCTGCACGCTCAGTGCCAGTGTTCTGCAGCTTCTTTCTTCACGTTTCAGCAGCTAGCACGCTCTCCGTGTGCAGGAGAAGCGACTGAGGCTTCCTTGCCGGAGACGAGGCACCTTCGCCGGCAGAGAGCCTCCGGCCGGCCGCGGTGCGCTCCGGAGCGGGGGCTTGTGCCGAAAGAGGCCGGGAACAGGCGCTTACCTTCGGACAGCTCCGGATGCCCGTCTAATGCGTCTCTTGTCGCCTACACGGCAGGGAAAAGCTTTTCCACTCTGTCTAGGAAGGAGAAAGTGTGCCAGCACAGCAAATGCCTCCCGGACTTTCCCTGCAATTCAGCAAGTGCTTTGCAGCTTGAAATTGGAAGGAAAGCCTCAGATTTAGCAGCCAGAGCTTCAGGAGCAGCAGCAGCGAGCACAGCATCGCTTTTGCAGCAGCTCCTTCCATGTGCATGTTTTTGGGAGTGGAAAGGCTTGCAGAGTGTTCAAGTAGCTTTTTCTCTCCGCTGGAAAGCTGCACGCTCAGTGCCAGTGTTCTGCAGCTTCTTTCTTCACGTTTCAGCAGCTAGCACGCTCTCCGTGTGCAGGAGAAGCGGCTGAGGCTTCCTTGCCGGAGACGAGGCACCTTCGCCGGCAGAGAGCCTCCGGCCGGCCGCGGTGCGCTCCGGAGCGGGGGCTTGTGCCGAAAGAGGCCGGGAACAGGCGCTTACCTTTGGACAGCTCCGGATGCCCGTCTAATGCGTCTCTTGTCGCCTACACGGCAGGGAAAAGCTTTTCCACTCTGTCTAGGAAGGAGAAAGTGTGCCAGCACAGCAAATGCCTCCCGGACTTTCCCTGCAATTCAGCAAGTGCTTTGCAGCTTGAAATTGGAAGGAAAGCCTCAGATTTAGCAGCCAGAGCTTCAGGAGGAGCAGCAGCGAGCACAGCATCGCTTTTGCAGCAGCTCCTTCCATGTGCATGTTTTTGGGAGTGGAAAGGCTTGCAGAGTGTTCAAGTAGCTTTTTCTCTCCGCTGGAAAGCTGCACGCTCAGTGCCAGTGTTCTGCAGCTTCTTTCTTCACGTTTCAGCAGCTAGCACGCTCTCCGTGTGCAGGAGAAGCGGCTGAGGCTTCCTTGCCGGAGACGAGGCACCTTCGCCGGCAGAGAGCCTCTGGCCGGCCGCGGTGCGCTCCGGAGCGGGGGCTTGTGCCGAAAGAGGCCGGGAACAGGCGCTTACCTTCGGACAGCTCCGGATGCCCGTCTAATGCGTCTCTTGTCGCCTACACGGCAGGGAAAAGCTTTTCCACTCTGTCTAGGAAGGAGAAAGTGTGCCAGCACAGCAAATGCCTCCCGGACTTTCCCTGCAATTCAGCAAGTGCTTTGCAGCTTGAAATTGGAAGGAAAGCCTCAGATTTAGCAGCCAGAGCTTCAGGAGGAGCAGCAGCGAGCACAGCATCGCTTTTGCAGCAGCTCCTTCCATGTGCATGTTTTTGGGAGTGGAAAGGCTTGCAGAGTGTTCAAGTAGCTTTTTCTCTCCGCTGGAAAGCTGCACGCTCAGTGCCAGTGTTCTGCAGCTTCTTTCTTCACGTTTCAGCAGCTAGCACGCTCTCCGTGTGCAGGAGAAGCGGCTGAGGCTTCCTTGCCGGAGACGAGGGACCTTCGCCGGCAGAGAGCATCCTGCCGGCCGCGGTGCGCTCCGGAGCGGGGGCTTGTGCCGAAAGAGGCCGGCAACAGGCGCTTACCTTCGGACAGCTCCGGATGCCCGTCTAATGCGTCTCTTGTCGCCTACACGGCAGGGAAAAGCTTTTCCACTCTGTCTAGGAAGGAGAAAGTGTGCCAGCACAGCAAATGCCTCCCGGACTTTCCCTGCAATTCAGCAAGTGCTTTGCAGCTTGAAATTGGAAGGAAAGCCTCAGATTTAGCAGCCAGAGCTTCAGGAGCAGCAGCAGCGAGCACAGCATCGCTTTTGCAGCAGCTCCTTCCATGTGCATGTTTTTGGGAGTGGAAAGGCTTGCAGAGTGTTCAAGTAGCTTTTTCTCTCCGCTGGAAAGCTGCACGCTCAGTGCCAGTGTTCTGCAGCTTCTTTCTTCACGTTTCAGCAGCTAGCACGCTCTCCGTGTGCAGGAGAAGCGGCTGAGGCTTCCTTGCCGGAGACGAGGCACCTTCGCCGGCAGAGAGCCTCCGGCCGGCCGCGGTGCGCTCCGGAGCGGGGGCTTGTGCCGAAAGAGGTCGGGAACAGGCGCTTACCTTCGGACAGCTCCGGATGCCCGTCTAATGCGTCTCTTGTCGCCTACACGGCAGGGAAAAGCTTTTCCACTCTGTCTAGGAAGGAGAAAGTGTGCCAGCAGAGCAAATGCCTCCCGGACTTTCCCTGCAATTCAGCAAGTGCTTTGCAGCTTGAAATTGGAAGGAAAGCCTCAGATTTAGCAGCCAGAGCTTCAGGAGGAGCAGCAGCGAGCACAGCATCGCTTATGCAGCAGCTCCTTCCATGTGCATGTTTTTGGGAGTGGAAAGGCTTGCAGAGTGTTCAAGTAGCTTTTTCTCTCCGCTGGAAAGCTGCACGCTCAGTGCCAGTGTTCTGCAGCTTCTTTCTTCACGTTTCAGCAGCTAGCACGCTCTCCGTGTGCAGGAGAAGCGGCTGAGGCTTCCTTGCCGGAGACGAGGCACCTTCGCCGGCAGAGAGCATCCTGCCGGCCCCGGTGAGCTCCGGAGCGGGGGCTTGTGCCGAAAGAGGCCGGGAACAGGCGCTTACCTTCGGACAGCTCCGGATGCCCGTCTAATGCGTCTCTTGTCGCCTACACGGCAGGGAAAAGCTTTTCCACTCTGTCTAGGAAGGAGAAAGTGTGCCAGCAGAGCAAATGCCTCCCGGACTTTCCCTGCAATTCAGCAAGTGCTTTGCAGCTTGAAATTGGAAGGAAAGCCTCAGATTTAGCAGCCAGAGCTTCAGGAGGAGCAGCAGCGAGCACAGCATCGCTTTTGCAGCAGCTCCTTCCATGTGCATGTTTTTGGGAGTGGAAAGGCTTGCAGAGTGTTCAAGTAGCTTTTTCTCTCCGCTGGAAAGCTGCACGCTCAGTGCCAGTGTTCTGCAGCTTCTTTCTTCACGTTTCAGCAGCTAGCACGCTCTCCGTGTGCAGGAGAAGCGGCTGAGGCTTCCTTGCCGGAGACGAGGCACCTTCGCCGGCAGAGAGCCTCCGGCCGGCCGCGGTGCTCTCCGGAGCGGGGGCTTGTGCCGAAAGAGGCCGGGAACAGGCGCTTACCTTCGGACAGCTCCGGATGCCCGTCTAATGCGTCTCTTGTCGCCTACACGGCAGGGAAAAGCTTTTCCACTCTGTCTAGGAAGGAGAAAGTGTGCCAGCAGAGCAAATGCCTCCCGGACTTTCCCTGCAATTCAGCAAGTGCTTTGCAGCTTGAAATTGGAAGGAAAGCCTCAGATTTAGCAGCCAAAGCTTCAGGAGGAGCAGCAGCGAGCACAGCATCGCTTTTGCAGCAGCTCCTTCCATGTGCATGTTTTTGGGAGTGGAAAGGCTTGCAGAGTGTTCAAGTAGCTTTTTCTCTCCGCTGGAAAGCTGCACGCTCAGTGCCAGTGTTCTGCAGCTTCTTTCTTCACGTTTCAGCAGCTAGCACGCTCTCCGTGTGCAGGAGAAGCGACTGAGGCTTCCTTGCCGGAGAAGCGGCACCTTCGCCGGCAGAGAGCCTCCGGCCGGCCGCGGTGCGCTCCGGAGCGGGGGCTTGTGCCGAAAGAGGCCGGGAACAGGCGCTTACCTTCGGACAGCTCCGGATGCCCGTCTAATGCGTCTCTTGTCGCCTACACGGCAGGGAAAAGCTTTTCCACTCTGTCTAGGAAGGAGAAAGTGTGCCAGCACAGCAAATGCCTCCCGGACTTTCCCTGCAATTCAGCAAGTGCTTTGCAGCTTGAAATTGGAAGGAAAGCCTCCGATTTAGCAGCCAGAGCTTCAGGAGCAGCAGCAGCGAGCACAGCATCGCTTTTGCAGCAGCTCCTTCCATGTGCATGTTTTTGGGAGTGGAAAGGCTTGCAGAGTGTTCAAGTAGCTTTTGCTCTCCGCTGGAAAGCTGCACGCTCAGTGCCAGTGTTCTGCAGCTTCTTTCTTCACGTTTCAGCAGCTAGCACGCTCTCCGTGTGCAGGAGAAGCGGCTGAGGCTTCCTTGCCGGAGACGAGGCACCTTCGCCGGCAGAGAGCCTCCGGCCGGCCGCGGTGCGCTACGGAGCGGGGGCTTGTGCCGAAAGAGGCCGGCAACAGGCGCTTACCTTTGGACAGCTCCGGATGCCCGTCTAATGCGTCTCTTGTCGCCTACACGGCAGGGAAAAGCTTTTCCACTCTGTCTAGGAAGGAGAAAGTGTGCCAGCAGAGCAAATGCCTCCCGGACTTTCCCTGCAATTCAGCAAGTGCTTTGCAGCTTGAAATTGGAAGGAAAGCCTCAGATTTAGCAGCCAGAGCTTCAGGAGGAGCAGCAGCGAGCACAGCATCGCTTTTGCAGCAGCTCCTTCCATGTGCATGTTTTTGGGAGTGGAAAGGCTTGCAGAGTGTTCAAGTAGCTTTTTCTCTCCGCTGGAAAGCTGCACGCTCAGTGCCAGTGTTCTGCAGCTTCTTTCTTCACGTTTCAGCAGCTAGCACGCTCTCCGTGTGCAGGAGAAGCGGCTGAGGCTTCCTTGCCGGAGACGAGGCACCTTCGCCGGCAGAGAGCCTCTGGCCGGCCGCGGTGCGCTCCGGAGCGGGGGCTTGTGCCGAAAGAGGCCGGGAACAGGCGCTTACCTTCGGACAGCTCCGGATGCCCGTCTAATGCGTCTCTTGTCGCCTACACGGCAGGGAAAAGCTTTTCCACTCTGTCTAGGAAGGAGAAAGTGTGCCAGCACAGCAAATGCCTCCCGGACTTTCCCTGCAATTCAGCAAGTGCTTTGCAGCTTGAAATTGGAAGGAAAGCCTCAGATTTAGCAGCCAGAGCTTCAGGAGGAGCAGCAGCGAGCACAGCATCGCTTTTGCAGCAGCTCCTTCCATGTGCATGTTTTTGGGAGTGGAAAGGCTTGCAGAGTGTTCAAGTAGCTTTTTCTCTCCGCTGGAAAGCTGCACGCTCAGTGCCAGTGTTCTGCAGCTTCTTTCTTCACGTTTCAGCAGCTAGCACGCTCTCCGTGTGCAGGAGAAGCGGCTGAGGCTTCCTTGCCGGAGACGAGGCACCTTCGCCGGCAGAGAGCCTCCGGCCGGCCGCGGTGCGCTCCGGAGCGGGGGCTTGTGCCGAAAGAGGTCGGGAACAGGCGCTTACCTTCGGACAGCTCCGGATGCCCGTCTAATGCGTCTCTTGTCGCCTACACGGCAGGGAAAAGCTTTTCCACTCTGTCTAGGAAGGAGAAAGTGTGCCAGCACAGCAAATGCCTCCCGGACTTTCCCTGCAATTCAGCAAGTGCTTTGCAGCTTGAAATTGGAAGGAAAGCCTCAGATTTAGCAGCCAGAGCTTCAGGAGGAGCAGCAGCGAGCACAGCATCGCTTTTGCAGCAGCTCCTTCCATGTGCATGTTTTTGGGAGTGGAAAGGCTTGCAGAGTGTTCAAGTAGCTTTTTCTCTCCGCTGGAAAGCTGCACGCTCAGTGCCAGTGTTCTGCAGCTTCTTTCTTCACGTTTCAGCAGCTAGCATGCTCTCCGTGTGCAGGAGAAGCGGCTGAGGCTTCCTTGCCGGAGACGAGGCACCTTCGCCGGCAGAGAGCCTCCGGCCGGCCGCGGTGCTCTCCGGAGCCGGGGCTTGTGCCGAAAGAGGCCGGGAACAGGCGCTTACCTTCGGACAGCTCCGGATGCCCGTCTAATGCGTCTCTTGTCGCCTACACGGCAGGGAAAAGCTTTTCCACTCTGTCTAGGAAGGAGAAAGTGTGCCAGCACAGCAAATGCCTCCCGGACTTTCCCTGCAATTCAGCAAGTGCTTTGCAGCTTGAAATTGGAAGGAAAGCCTCAGATTTAGCAGCCAGAGCTTCAGGAGGAGCAGCAGCCAGCACAGCATCGCTTTTGCAGCAGCTCCTTCCATGTGCATGTTTTTGGGAGTGGAAAGGCTTGCAGAGTGTTCAAGTAGCTTTTTCTCTCCGCTGGAAAGCTGCACGCTCAGTGCCAGTGTTCTGCAGCTTCTTTCTTCACGTTTCAGCAGCTAGCACGCTCTCCGTGTGCAGGAGAAGCGACTGAGGCTTCCTTGCCGGAGAAGCGGCACCTTCGCCGGCAGAGAGCCTCCGGCCGGCCGCGGTGCGCTCCGGAGCGGGGGCTTGTGCCGAAAGAGGCCGGCAACAGGCGCTTACCTTCGGACAGCTCCGGATGCCCGTCTAATGCGTCTCTTGTCGCCTACACGGCAGGGAAAAGCTTTTCCACTCTGTCTAGGAAGGAGAAAGTGTGCCAGCAGAGCAAATGCCTCCCGGACTTTCCCTGCAATTCAGCAAGTGCTTTGCAGCTTGAAATTGGAAGGAAAGCCTCAGATTTAGCAGCCAGAGCTTCAGGAGCAGCAGCAGCGAGCACAGCATCGCTTTTGCAGCAGCTCCTTCCATGTGCATGTTTTTGGGAGTGGAAAGGCTTGCAGAGTGTTCAAGTAGCTTTTGCTCTCCGCTGGAAAGCTGCACGCTCAGTGCCAGTGTTCTGCAGCTTCTTTCTTCACGTTTCAGCAGCTAGCACGCTCTCCGTGTGCAGGAGAAGCGGCTGAGGCTTCCTTGCCGGAGACGAGGCACCTTCGCCGGCAGAGATCCTCCGGCCGGCCGCGGTGCGCTCCGGAGCGGGGGCTTGTGCCGAAAGAGGCCGGGAACAGGCGCTTACCTTTGGACAGCTCCGGATGCCCGTCTAATGCGTCTCTTGTCGCCTACACGGCAGGGAAAAGCTTTTCCACTCTGTCTAGGAAGGAGAAAGTGTGCCAGCAGAGCAAATGCCTCCCGGACTTTCCCTGCAATTCAGCAAGTGCTTTGCAGCTTGAAATTGGAAGGAAAGCCTCAGATTTAGCAGCCAGAGCTTCAGGAGGAGCAGCAGCGAGCACAGCATCGCTTTTGCAGCAGCTCCTTCCATGTGCATGTTTTTGGGAGTGGAAAGGCTTGCAGAGTGTTCAAGTAGCTTTTTCTCTCCGCTGGAAAGCTGCACGCTCAGTGCCAGTGTTCTGCAGCTTCTTTCTTCACGTTTCAGCAGCTAGCACGCTCTCCGTGTGCAGGAGAAGCGGCTGAGGCTTCCTTGCCGGAGACGAGGCACCTTCGCCGGCAGAGAGCCTCTGGCCGGCCGCGGTGCGCTCCGGAGCGGGGGCTTGTGCCGAAAGAGGCCGGGAACAGGCGCTTACCTTCGGACAGCTCCGGATGCCCGTCTAATGCGTCTCTTGTCGCCTACACGGCAGGGAAAAGCTTTTCCACTCTGTCTAGGAAGGAGAAAGTGTGCCAGCAGAGCAAATGCCTCCCGGACTTTCCCTGCAATTCAGCAAGTGCTTTGCAGCTTGAAATTGGAAGGAAAGCCTCAGATTTAGCAGCCAGAGCTTCAGGAGGAGCAGCAGCGAGCACAGCATCGCTTTTGCAGCAGCTCCTTCCATGTGCATGTTTTTGGGAGTGGAAAGGCTTGCAGAGTGTTCAAGTAGCTTTTTCTCTCCGCTGGAAAGCTGCACGCTCAGTGCCAGTGTTCTGCAGCTTCTTTCTTCACGTTTCAGCAGCTAGCACGCTCTCCGTGTGCAGGAGAAGCGACTGAGGCTTCCTTGCCGGAGAAGCGGCACCTTCGCCGGCAGAGAGCCTCCGGCCGGCCGCGGTGCGCTCCGGAGCGGGGGCTTGTGCCGAAAGAGGCCGGGAACAGGCGCTTACCTTCGGACAGCTCCGGATGCCCGTCTAATGCGTCTCTTGTCGCCTACACGGCAGGGAAAAGCTTTTCCACTCTGTCTAGGAAGGAGAAAGTGTGCCAGCACAGCAAATGCCTCCCGGACTTTCCCTGCAATTCAGCAAGTGCTTTGCAGCTTGAAATTGGAAGGAAAGCCTCAGATTTAGCAGCCAGAGCTTCAGGAGCAGCAGCAGCGAGCACAGCATCGCTTTTGCAGCAGCTCCTTCCATGTGCATGTTTTTGGGAGTGGAAAGGCTTGCAGAGTGTTCAAGTAGCTTTTGCTCTCCGCTGGAAAGCTGCACGCTCAGTGCCAGTGTTCTGCAGCTTCTTTCTTCACGTTTCAGCAGCTAGCACGCTCTCCGTGTGCAGGAGAAGCGGCTGAGGCTTCCTTGCCGGAGACGAGGCACCTTCGCCGGCAGAGAGCCTCCGGCCGGCCGCGGTGCGCTCCGGAGCGGGGGCTTGTGCCGAAAGAGGCCGGGAACAGGCGCTTACCTTTGGACAGCTCCGGATGCCCGTCTAATGCGTCTCTTGTCGCCTACACGGCAGGGAAAAGCTTTTCCACTCTGTCTAGGAAGGAGAAAGTGTGCCAGCAGAGCAAATGCCTCCCGGACTTTCCCTGCAATTCAGCAAGTGCTTTGCAGCTTGAAATTGGAAGGAAAGCCTCAGATTTAGCAGCCAGAGCTTCAGGAGGAGCAGCAGCGAGCACAGCATCGCTTTTGCAGCAGCTCCTTCCATGTGCATGTTTTTGGGAGTGGAAAGGCTTGCAGAGTGTTCAAGTAGCTTTTTCTCTCCGCTGGAAAGCTGCACGCTCAGTGCCAGTGTTCTGCAGCTTCTTTCTTCACGTTTCAGCAGCTAGCACGCTCTCCGTGTGCAGGAGAAGCGGCTGAGGCTTCCTTGCCGGAGACGAGGCACCTTCGCCGGCAGAGAGCCTCCTGCCGGCCGCAGTGCGCTCCGGAGCGGGGGCTTGTGCCGAAAGAGGCCGGCAACAGGCGCTTACCTTCGGACAGCTCCGGATGCCCGTCTAATGCGTCTCTTGTCGCCTACACGGCAGGGAAAAGCTTTTCCACTCTGTCTAGGAAGGAGAAAGTGTGCCAGCACAGCAAATGCCTCCCGGACTTTCCCTGCAATTCAGCAAGTGCTTTGCAGCTTGAAATTGGAAGGAAAGCCTCAGATTTAGCAGCCAGAGCTTCAGGAGGAGCAGCAGCGAGCACAGCATCGCTTTTGCAGCAGCTCCTTCCATGTGCATGTTTTTGGGAGTGGAAAGGCTTGCAGAGTGTTCAAGTAGCTTTTTCTCTCCGCTGGAAAGCTGCACGCTCAGTGCCAGTGTTCTGCAGCTTCTTTCTTCACGTTTCAGCAGCTAGCACGCTCTCCGTGTGCAGGAGAAGCGGCTGAGGCTTCCTTGCCGGAGACGAGGCACCTTCGCCGGCAGAGAGCCTCCGGCCGGCCGCGGTGCGCTCCGGAGCGGGGGCTTGTGCCGAAAGAGGCCGGGAACAGGCGCTTACCTTCGGACAGCTCCGGATGCCCGTCTAATGCGTCTCTTGTCGCCTACACGGCAGGGAAAAGCTTTTCCACTCTGTCTAGGAAGGAGAAAGTGTGCCAGCACAGCAAATGCCTCCCGGACTTTCCCTGCAATTCAGCAAGTGCTTTGCAGCTTGAAATTGGAAGGAAAGCCTCAGATTTAGCAGCCAGAGCTTCAGGAGGAGCAGCAGCGAGCACAGCATCGCTTTTGCAGCAGCTCCTTCCATGTGCATGTTTTTGGGAGTGGAAAGGCTTGCAGAGTGTTCAAGTAGCTTTTTCTCTCCGCTGGAAAGCTGCAGGCTCAGTGCCAGTGTTCTGCAGCTTCTTTCTTCACGTTTCAGCAGCTAGCACGCTCTCCGCGTGCAGGAGAAGCGGCTGAGGCTTCCTTGCCGGAGACGAGGCACCTTCGCCGGCAGAGAGCCTCCGGCCGGCCGCGGTGCGCTCCGGAGCGGGGGCTTGTGCCGAAAGAGGCCGGCAACAGGCGCTTACCTTCGGACAGCTCCGGATGCCCGTCTAATGCGTCTCTTGTCGCCTACACGGCAGGGAAAAGCTTTTCCACTCTGTCTAGGAAGGAGAAAGTGTGCCAGCAGAGCAAATGCCTCCCGGACTTTCCCTGCAATTCAGCAAGTGCTTTGCAGCTTGAAATTGGAAGGAAAGCCTCAGATTTAGCAGCCAGAGCTTCAGGAGGAGCAGCAGCGAGCACAGCATCGCTTTTGCAGCAGCTCCTTCCATGTGCATGTTTTTGGGAGTGGAAAGGCTTGCAGAGTGTTCAAGTAGCTTTTTCTCTCCGCTGGAAAGCTGCACGCTCAGTGCCAGTGTTCTGCAGCTTCTTTCTTCACGTTTCAGCAGCTAGCACGCTCTCCGTGTGCAGGAGAAGCGGCTGAGGCTTCCTTGCCGGAGACGAGGGACCTTCGCCGGCAGAGAGCATCCTGCCGGCCGCGGTGCGCTCCGGAGCGGGGGCTTGTGCCGAAAGAGGCCGGCAACAGGCGCTTACCTTCGGACAGCTCCGGATGCCCGTCTAATGCGTCTCTTGTCGCCTACACGGCAGGGAAAAGCTTTTCCACTCTGTCTAGGAAGGAGAAAGTGTGCCAGCAGAGCAAATGCCTCCCGGACTTTCCCTGCAATTCAGCAAGTGCTTTGCAGCTTGAAATTGGAAGGAAAGCCTCAGATTTAGCAGCCAGAGCTTCAGGAGGAGCAGCAGCGAGAACAGCATCGCTTTTGCAGCAGCTCCTTCCATGTGCATGTTTTTGGGAGTGGAAAGGCTTGCAGAGTGTTCAAGTAGCTTTTTCTCTCCGCTGGAAAGCTGCACGCTCAGTGCCAGTGTTCTGCAGCTTCTTTCTTCACGTTTCAGCAGCTAGCACGCTCTCCGTGTGCAGGAGAAGCGGCTGAGGCTTCCTTGCCGGAGAAGCGGCACCTTCGCCGGCAGAGAGCCTCCGGCCGGCCGCGGTGCGCTCCGGAGCGGGGGCTTGTGCCGAAAGAGGCCGGGAACAGGCGCTTACCTTCGGACAGCTCCGGATGCCCGTCTAATGCGTCTCTTGTCGCCTACACGGCAGGGAAAAGCTTTTCCACTCTGTCTAGGAAGGAGAAAGTGTGCCAGCAGAGCAAATGCCTCCCGGACTTTCCCTGCAATTCAGCAAGTGCTTTGCAGCTTGAAATTGGAAGGAAAGCCTCAGATTTAGCAGCCAGAGCTTCAGGAGGAGCAGCAGCGAGCACAGCATCGCTTTTGCAGCAGCTCCTTCCATGTGCATGTTTTTGGGAGTGGAAAGGCTTGCAGAGTGTTCAAGTAGCTTTTTCTCTCCGCTGGAAAGCTGCACGCTCAGTGCCAGTGTTCTGCAGCTTCTTTCTTCACGTTTCAGCAGCTAGCACGCTCTCCGTGTGCAGGAGAAGCGGCTGAGGCTTCCTTGCCGGAGACGAGGCACCTTCGCCGGCAGAGAGCCTCCGGCCGGCCGCGGTGCGCTCCGGAGCGGGGGCTTGTGCCGAAAGAGGCCGGGAACAGGCGCTTACCTTCGGACAGCTCCGGATGCCCGTCTAATGCGTCTCTTGTCGCCTACACGGCAGGGAAAAGCTTTTCCACTCTGTCTAGGAAGGAGAAAGTGTGCCAGCACAGCAAATGCCTCCCGGACTTTCCCTGCAATTCAGCAAGTGCTTTGCAGCTTGAAATTGGAAGGAAAGCCTCAGATTTAGCAGCCAGAGCTTCAGGAGGAGCAGCAGCGAGCACAGCATCGCTTTTGCAGCAGCTCCTTCCATGTGCATGTTTTTGGGAGTGGAAAGGCTTGCAGAGTGTTCAAGTAGCTTTTTCTCTCCGCTGGAAAGCTGCACGCTCAGTGCCAGTGTTCTGCAGCTTCTTTCTTCACGTTTCAGCAGCTAGCACGCTCTCCGTGTGCAGGAGAAGCGGCTGAGGCTTCCTTGCCGGAGACGAGGCACCTTCGCTGGCAGAGAGCATCCTGCCGGCCCCGGTGAGCTCCGGAGCGGGGGCTTGTGCCGAAAGAGGTCGGGAACAGGCGCTTACCTTCGGACAGCTCCGGATGCCCGTCTAATGCGTCTCTTGTCGCCTACACGGCAGGGAAAAGCTTTTCCACTCTGTCTAGGAAGGAGAAAGTGTGCCAGCACAGCAAATGCCTCCCGGACTTTCCCTGCAATTCAGCAAGTGCTTTGCAGCTTGAAATTGGAAGGAAAGCCTCAGATTTAGCAGCCAGAGCTTCAGGAGGAGCAGCAGCGAGCACAGCATCGCTTTTGCAGCAGCTCCTTCCATGTGCATGTTTTTGGGAGTGGAAAGGCTTGCAGAGTGTTCAAGTAGCTTTTTCTCTCCGCTGGAAAGCTGCACGCTCAGTGCCAGTGTTCTGCAGCTTCTTTCTTCACGTTTCAGCAGCTAGCACGCTCTCCGTGTGCAGGAGAAGCGGCTGAGGCTTCCTTGCCGGAGAAGCGGCACCTTCGCCGGCAGAGAGCATCCTGCCGGCCGCGGTGCGCTCCGGAGCGGGGGCTTGTGCCGAAAGAGGCCGGGAACAGGCGCTTACCTTCGGACAGCTCCGGATGCCCGTCTAATGCGTCTCTTGTCGCCTACACGGCAGGGAAAAGCTTTTCCACTCTGTCTAGGAAGGAGAAAGTGTGCCAGCAGAGCAAATGCCTCCCGGACTTTCCCTGCAATTCAGCAAGTGCTTTGCAGCTTGAAATTGGAAGGAAAGCCTCAGATTTAGCAGCCAGAGCTTCAGGAGGAGCAGCAGCGAGCACAGCATCGCTTTTGCAGCAGCTCCTTCCATGTGCATGTTTTTGGGAGTGGAAAGGCTTGCGGAGTGTTCAAGTAGCTTTTTCTCTCCGCTGGAAAGCTGCACGCTCAGTGCCAGTGTTCTGCAGCTTCTTTCTTCACGTTTCAGCAGCTAGCACGCTCTCCGTGTGCAGGAGAAGCGGCTGAGGCTTCCTTGCCGGAGACGAGGCACCTTCGCCGGCAGAGAGCCTCCGGCCGGCCGCGGTGCGCTCCGGAGCGGGGGCTTGTGCCGAAAGAGGCCGGCAACAGGCGCTTACCTTCGGACAGCTCCGGATGCCCGTCTAATGCGTCTCTTGTCGCCTACACGGCAGGGAAAAGCTTTTCCACTCTGTCTAGGAAGGAGAAAGTGTGCCAGCACAGCAAATGCCTCCCGGACTTTCCCTGCAATTCAGCAAGTGCTTTGCAGCTTGAAATTGGAAGGAAAGCCTCAGATTTAGCAGCCAGAGCTTCAGGAGGAGCAGCAGCGAGCACAGCATCGCTTTTGCAGCAGCTCCTTCCATGTGCATGTTTTTGGGAGTGGAAAGGCTTGCAGAGTGTTCAAGTAGCTTTTTCTCTCCGCTGGAAAGCTGCACGCTCAGTGCCAGTGTTCTGCAGCTTCTTTCTTCACGTTTCAGCAGCTAGCACGCTCTCCGTGTGCAGGAGAAGCGGCTGAGGCTTCCTTGCCGGAGACGAGGCACCTTCGCCGGCAGAGAGCCTCCGGCCGGCCGCGGTGCGCTCCGGAGCGGGGGCTTGTGCCGAAAGAGGCCGGGAACAGGCGCTTACCTTCGGACAGCTCCGGATGCCCGTCTAATGCGTCTCTTGTCGCCTACACGGCAGGGAAAAGCTTTTCCACTCTGTCTAGGAAGGAGAAAGTGTGCCAGCACAGCAAATGCCTCCCGGACTTTCCCTGCAATTCAGCAAGTGCTTTGCAGCTTGAAATTGGAAGGAAAGCCTCAGATTTAGCAGCCAGAGCTTCAGGAGGAGCAGCAGCGAGCACAGCATCGCTTTTGCAGCAGCTCCTTCCATGTGCATGTTTTTGGGAGTGGAAAGGCTTGCGGAGTGTTCAAGTAGCTTTTTCTCTCCGCTGGAAAGCTGCACGCTCAGTGCCAGTGTTCTGCAGCTTCTTTCTTCACGTTTCAGCAGCTAGCACGCTCTCCGTGTGCAGGAGAAGCGGCTGAGGCTTCCTTGCCGGAGACGAGGCACCTTCGCCGGCAGAGAGCCTCCGGCCGGCCGCGGTGCGCTCCGGAGCGGGGGCTTGTGCCGAAAGAGGCCGGGAACAGGCGCTTACCTTCGGACAGCTCCGGATGCCCGTCTAATGCGTCTCTTGTCGCCTACACGGCAGGGAAAAGCTTTTCCACTCTGTCTAGGAAGGAGAAAGTGTGCCAGCACAGCAAATGCCTCCCGGACTTTCCCTGCAATTCAGCAAGTGCTTTGCAGCTTGAAATTGGAAGGAAAGCCTCAGATTTAGCAGCCAGAGCTTCAGGAGGAGCAGCAGCGAGCACAGCATCGCTTTTGCAGCAGCTCCTTCCATGTGCATGTTTTTGGGAGTGGAAAGGCTTGCAGAGTGTTCAAGTAGCTTTTTCTCTCCGCTGGAAAGCTGCACGCTCAGTGCCAGTGTTCTGCAGCTTCTTTCTTCACGTTTCAGCAGCTAGCACGCTCTCCGCGTGCAGGAGAAGCGGCTGAGGCTTCCTTGCCGGAGACGAGGCACCTTCGCCGGCAGAGAGCCTCCGGCCGGCCGCGGTGCTCTCCGGAGCGGGGGCTTGTGCCGAAAGAGGCCGGGAACAGGCGCTTACCTTCGGACAGCTCCGGATGCCCGTCTAATGCGTCTCTTGTCGCCTACACGGCAGGGAAAAGCTTTTCCACTCTGTCTAGGAAGGAGAAAGTGTGCCAGCAGAGCAAATGCCTCCCGGACTTTCCCTGCAATTCAGCAAGTGCTTTGCAGCTTGAAATTGGAAGGAAAGCCTCAGATTTAGCAGCCAGAGCTTCAGGAGGAGCAGCAGCGAGCACAGCATCGCTTTTGCAGCAGCTCCTTCCATGTGCATGTTTTTGGGAGTGGAAAGGCTTGCAGAGTGTTCAAGTAGCTTTTTCTCTCCGCTGGAAAGCTGCACGCTCAGTGCCAGTGTTCTGCAGCTTCTTTCTTCACGTTTCAGCAGCTAGCACGCTCTCCGTGTGCAGGAGAAGCGGCTGAGGCTTCCTTGCCGGAGACGAGGCACCTTCGCCGGCAGAGAGCCTCCGGCCGGCCGCGGTGCGCTCCGGAGCGGGGGCTTGTGCCGAAAGAGGCCGGCAACAGGCGCTTACCTTCGGACAGCTCCGGATGCCCGTCTAATGCGTCTCTTGTCGCCTACACGGCAGGGAAAAGCTTTTCCACTCTGTCTAGGAAGGAGAAAGTGTGCCAGCACAGCAAATGCCTCCCGGACTTTCCCTGCAATTCAGCAAGTGCTTTGCAGCTTGAAATTGGAAGGAAAGCCTCCGATTTAGCAGCCAGAGCTTCAGGAGGAGCAGCAGCGAGCACAGCATCGCTTTTGCAGCAGCTCCTTCCATGTGCATGTTTTTGGGAGTGGAAAGGCTTGCAGAGTGTTCAAGTAGCTTTTTCTCTCCGCTGGAAAGCTGCACGCTCAGTGCCAGTGTTCTGCAGCTTCTTTCTTCACGTTTCAGCAGCTAGCACGCTCTCCGTGTGCAGGAGAAGCGGCTGAGGCTTCCTTGCCGGAGACGAGGCACCTTCGCCGGCAGAGAGCCTCCGGCCGGCCGCGGTGCGCTCCGGAGCGGGGGCTTGTGCCGAAAGAGGCCGGCAACAGGCGCTTACCTTCGGACAGCTCCGGATGCCCGTCTAATGCGTCTCTTGTCGCCTACACGGCAGGGAAAAGCTTTTCCACTCTGTCTAGGAAGGAGAAAGTGTGCCAGCACAGCAAATGCCTCCCGGACTTTCCCTGCAATTCAGCAAGTGCTTTGCAGCTTGAAATTGGAAGGAAAGCCTCCGATTTAGCAGCCAGAGCTTCAGGAGGAGCAGCAGCGAGCACAGCATCGCTTTTGCAGCAGCTCCTTCCATGTGCATGTTTTTGGGAGTGGAAAGGCTTGCAGAGTGTTCAAGTAGCTTTTTCTCTCCGCTGGAAAGCTGCACGCTCAGTGCCAGTGTTCTGCAGCTTCTTTCTTCACGTTTCAGCAGCTAGCACGCTCTCCGTGTGCAGGAGAAGCGGCTGAGGCTTCCTTGCCGGAGACGAGGCACCTTCGCCAGCAGAGAGCATCCTGCCGGCCCCGGTGAGCTCCGGAGCGGGGGCTTGTGCCGAAAGAGGCCGGGAACAGGCGCTTACCTTCGGACAGCTCCGGATGCCCGTCTAATGCGTCTCTTGTCGCCTACACGGCAGGGAAAAGCTTTTCCACTCTGTCTAGGAAGGAGAAAGTGTGCCAGCACAGCAAATGCCTCCCGGACTTTCCCTGCAATTCAGCAAGTGCTTTGCAGCTTGAAATTGGAAGGAAAGCCTCAGATTTAGCAGCCAGAGCTTCAGGAGGAGCAGCAGCGAGCACAGCATCGCTTTTGCAGCAGCTCCTTCCATGTGCATGGTTTTGGGAGTGGAAAGGCTTGCAGAGTGTTCAAGTAGCTTTTTCTCTCCGCTGGAAAGCTGCACGCTCAGTGCCAGTGTTCTGCAGCTTCTTTCTTCACGTTTCAGCAGCTAGCACGCTCTCCGTGTGCAGGAGAAGCGGCTGAGGCTTCCTTGCCGGAGACGAGGCACCTTCGCCGGCAGAGAGCCTCCGGCCGGCCGCGGTGCGCTCCGGAGCGGGGGCTTGTGCCGAAAGAGGCCGGGAACAGGCGCTTACCTTCGGACAGCTCCGGATGCCCGTCTAATGCGTCTCTTGTCGCCTACACGGCAGGGAAAAGCTTTTCCACTCTGTCTAGGAAGGAGAAAGTGTGCCAGCACAGCAAATGCCTCCCGGACTTTCCCTGCAATTCAGCAAGTGCTTTGCAGCTTGAAATTGGAAGGAAAGCCTCAGATTTAGCAGCCAGAGCTTCAGGAGGTGCAGCAGCGAGCACAGCATCGCTTTTGCAGCAGCTCCTTCCATGTGCATGTTTTTGGGAGTGGAAAGGCTTGCAGAGTGTTCAAGTAGCTTTTTCTCTCCGCTGGAAAGCTGCACGCTCAGTGCCAGTGTTCTGCAGCTTCTTTCTTCACGTTTCAGCAGCTAGCACGCTCTCCGTGTGCAGGAGAAGCGGCTGAGGCTTCCTTGCCGGAGACGAGGCACCTTCGCCGGCAGAGAGCCTCCGGCCGGCCGCGGTGCGCTCCGGAGCGGGGGCTTGTGCCGAAAGAGGCCGGCAACAGGCGCTTACCTTCGGACAGCTCCGGATGCCCGTCTAATGCGTCTCTTGTCGCCTACACGGCAGGGAAAAGCTTTTCCACTCTGTCTAGGAAGGAGAAAGTGTGCCAGCACAGCAAATGCCTCCCGGACTTTCCCTGCAATTCAGCAAGTGCTTTGCAGCTTGAAATTGGAAGGAAAGCCTCCGATTTAGCAGCCAGAGCTTCAGGAGCAGCAGCAGCGAGCACAGCATCGCTTTTGCAGCAGCTCCTTCCATGTGCATGTTTTTGGGAGTGGAAAGGCTTGCAGAGTGTTCAAGTAGCTTTTTCTCTCCGCTGGAAAGCTGCACGCTCAGTGCCAGTGTTCTGCAGCTTCTTTCTTCACGTTTCAGCAGCTAGCACGCTCTCCGTGTGCAGGAGAAGCGGCTGAGGCTTCCTTGCCGGAGACGAGGCACCTTCGCCGGCAGAGAGCATCCTGCCGGCCGCGGTGCGCTCCGGAGCCGGGGCTTGTGCCGAAAGAGGCCGGGAACAGGCGCTTACCTTCGGACAGCTCCGGATGCCCGTCTAATGCGTCTCTTGTCGCCTACACGGCAGGGAAAAGCTTTTCCACTCTGTCTAGGAAGGAGAAAGTGTGCCAGCACAGCAAATGCCTCCCGGACTTCCCCTGCAATTCAGCAAGTGCTTTGCAGCTTGAAATTGGAAGGAAAGCCTCAGATTTAGCAGCCAGAGCTTCAGGAGGAGCAGCAGCGAGCACAGCATCGCTTTTGCAGCAGCTCCTTCCATGTGCATGTTTTTGGGAGTGGAAAGGCTTGCAGAGTGTTCAAGTAGCTTTTTCTCTCCGCTGGAAAGCTGCACGCTCAGTGCCAGTGTTCTGCAGCTTCTTTCTTCACGTTTCAGCAGCTAGCACGCTCTCCGTGTGCAGGAGAAGCGGCTGAGGCTTCCTTGCCGGAGACGAGGGATTTTCGCCGGCAGAGAGCATCCTGCCGGCTGCGGTGCGCTCCGGAGCGGGGGCTTGTGCCGAAAGAGGCCGGCAACAGGCGCTTACCTTCGGACAGCTCCGGATGCCCGTCTAATGCGTCTCTTGTCGCCTACACGGCAGGGAAAAGCTTTTCCACTCTGTCTAGGAAGGAGAAAGTGTGCCAGCACAGCAAATGCCTCCCGGACTTTCCCTGCAATTCAGCAAGTGCTTTGCAGCTTGAAATTGGAAGGAAAGCCTCAGATTTAGCAGCCAGAGCTTCAGGAGGAGCAGCAGCGAGAACAGCATCGCTTTTGCAGCAGCTCCTTCCATGTGCATGTTTTTGGGAGTGGAAAGGCTTGCAGAGTGTTCAAGTAGCTTTTTCTCTCCGCTGGAAAGCTGCACGCTCAGTGCCAGTGTTCTGCAGCTTCTTTCTTCACGTTTCAGCAGCTAGCACGCTCTCCGTGTGCAGGAGAAGCGGCTGAGGCTTCCTTGCCGGAGAAGCGGCACCTTCGCCGGCAGAGAGCCTCCGGCCGGCCGCGGTGCGCTCCGGAGCGGGGGCTTGTGCCGAAAGAGGCCGGGAACAGGCGCTTACCTTCGGACAGCTCCGGATGCCCGTCTAATGCGTCTCTTGTCGCCTACACGGCAGGGAAAAGCTTTTCCACTCTGTCTAGGAAGGAGAAAGTGTGCCAGCAGAGCAAATGCCTCCCGGACTTTCCCTGCAATTCAGCAAGTGCTTTGCAGCTTGAAATTGGAAGGAAAGCCTCAGATTTAGCAGCCAGAGCTTCAGGAGGAGCAGCAGCGAGCACAGCATCGCTTTTGCAGCAGCTCCTTCCATGTGCATGTTTTTGGGAGTGGAAAGGCTTGCAGAGTGTTCAAGTAGCTTTTTCTCTCCGCTGGAAAGCTGCACGCTCAGTGCCAGTGTTCTGCAGCTTCTTTCTTCACGTTTCAGCAGCTAGCACGCTCTCCGTGTGCAGGAGAAGCGGCTGAGGCTTCCTTGCCGGAGACGAGGCACCTTCGCCGGCAGAGAGCCTCCGGCCGGCCGCGGTGCGCTCCGGAGCGGGGGCTTGTGCCGAAAGAGGCCGGGAACAGGCGCTTACCTTCGGACAGCTCCGGATGCCCGTCTAATGCGTCTCTTGTCGCCTACACGGCAGGGAAAAGCTTTTCCACTCTGTCTAGGAAGGAGAAAGTGTGCCAGCAGAGCAAATGCCTCCCGGACTTTCCCTGCAATTCAGCAAGTGCTTTGCAGCTTGAAATTGGAAGGAAAGCCTCAGATTTAGCAGCCAGAGCTTCAGGAGGAGCAGCAGCGAGCACAGCATCGCTTTTGCAGCAGCTCCTTCCATGTGCATGTTTTTGGGAGTGGAAAGGCTTGCAGAGTGTTCAAGTAGCTTTTTCTCTCCGCTGGAAAGCTGCACGCTCAGTGCCAGTGTTCTGCAGCTTCTTTCTTCACGTTTCAGCAGCTAGCACGCTCTCCGTGTGCAGGAGAAGCGGCTGAGGCTTCCTTGCCGGAGACGAGGCACCTTCGCCGGCAGAGAGCATCCTGCCGGCCCCGGTGAGCTCCGGAGCGGGGGCTTGTGCCGAAAGAGGTCGGGAACAGGCGCTTACCTTCGGACAGCTCCGGATGCCCGTCTAATGCGTCTCTTGTCGCCTACACGGCAGGGAAAAGCTTTTCCACTCTGTCTAGGAAGGAGAAAGTGTGCCAGCAGAGCAAATGCCTCCCGGACTTTCCCTGCAATTCAGCAAGTGCTTTGCAGCTTGAAATTGGAAGGAAAGCCTCAGATTTAGCAGCCAGAGCTTCAGGAGGAGCAGCAGCGAGCACAGCATCGCTTTTGCAGCAGCTCCTTCCATGTGCATGTTTTTGGGAGTGGAAAGGCTTGCAGAGTGTTCAAGTAGCTTTTTCTCTCCGCTGGAAAGCTGCACGCTCAGTGCCAGTGTTCTGCAGCTTCTTTCTTCACGTTTCAGCAGCTAGCACGCTCTCCGTGTGCAGGAGAAGCGGCTGAGGCTTCCTTGCCGGAGAAGCGGCACCTTCGCCGGCAGAGAGCCTCCGGCCGGCCGCGGTGCGCTCCGGAGCGGGGGCTTGTGCCGAAAGAGGCCGGCAACAGGCGCTTACCTTCGGACAGCTCCGGATGCCCGTCTAATGCGTCTCTTGTCGCCTACACGGCAGGGAAAAGCTTTTCCACTCTGTCTAGGAAGGAGAAAGTGTGCCAGCACAGCAAATGCCTCCCGGACTTTCCCTGCAATTCAGCAAGTGCTTTGCAGCTTGAAATTGGAAGGAAAGCCTCAGATTTAGCAGCCAGAGCTTCAGGAGGAGCAGCAGCGAGCACAGCATCGCTTTTGCAGCAGCTCCTTCCATGTGCATGTTTTTGGGAGTGGAAAGGCTTGCAGAGTGTTCAAGTAGCTTTTTCTCTCCGCTGGAAAGCTGCACGCTCAGTGCCAGTGTTCTGCAGCTTCTTTCTTCACGTTTCAGCAGCTAGCACGCTCTCCGTGTGCAGGAGAAGCGGCTGAGGCTTCCTTGCCGGAGAAGCGGCACCTTCGCCGGCAGAGAGCATCCTGCCGGCCGCGGTGCGCTCCGGAGCGGGGGCTTGTGCCGAAAGAGGCCGGGAACAGGCGCTTACCTTCGGACAGCTCCGGATGCCCGTCTAATGCGTCTCTTGTCGCCTACACGGCAGGGAAAAGCTTTTCCACTCTGTCTAGGAAGGAGAAAGTGTGCCAGCAGAGCAAATGCCTCCCGGACTTTCCCTGCAATTCAGCAAGTGCTTTGCAGCTTGAAATTGGAAGGAAAGCCTCAGATTTAGCAGCCAGAGCTTCAGGAGGAGCAGCAGCGAGCACAGCATCGCTTTTGCAGCAGCTCCTTCCATGTGCATGTTTTTGGGAGTGGAAAGGCTTGCAGAGTGTTCAAGTAGCTTTTTCTCTCCGCTGGAAAGCTGCACGCTCAGTGCCAGTGTTCTGCAGCTTCTTTCTTCACGTTTCAGCAGCTAGCACGCTCTCCGTGTGCAGGAGAAGCGGCTGAGGCTTCCTTGCCGGAGACGAGGCACCTTCGCCGGCAGAGAGCCTCCGGCCGGCCGCGGTGCGCTCCGGAGCGGGGGCTTGTGCCGAAAGAGGCCGGGAACAGGCGCTTACCTTCGGACAGCTCCGGATGCCCGTCTAATGCGTCTCTTGTCGCCTACACGGCAGGGAAAAGCTTTTCCACTCTGTCTAGGAAGGAGAAAGTGTGCCAGCACAGCAAATGCCTCCCGGACTTTCCCTGCAATTCAGCAAGTGCTTTGCAGCTTGAAATTGGAAGGAAAGCCTCAGATTTAGCAGCCAGAGCTTCAGGAGGAGCAGCAGCGAGCACAGCATCGCTTTTGCAGCAGCTCCTTCCATGTGCATGTTTTTGGGAGTGGAAAGGCTTGCAGAGTGTTCAAGTAGCTTTTTCTCTCCGCTGGAAAGCTGCACGCTCAGTGCCAGTGTTCTGCAGCTTCTTTCTTCACGTTTCAGCAGCTAGCACGCTCTCCGTGTGCAGGAGAAGCGGCTGAGGCTTCCTTGCCGGAGACGAGGCACCTTCGCCGGCAGAGAGCATCCTGCCGGCCCCGGTGAGCTCCGGAGCGGGGGCTTGTGCCGAAAGAGGTCGGGAACAGGCGCTTACCTTCGGACAGCTCCGGATGCCCGTCTAATGCGTCTCTTGTCGCCTACACGGCAGGGAAAAGCTTTTCCACTCTGTCTAGGAAGGAGAAAGTGTGCCAGCAGAGCAAATGCCTCCCGGACTTTCCCTGCAATTCAGCAAGTGCTTTGCAGCTTGAAATTGGAAGGAAAGCCTCAGATTTAGCAGCCAGAGCTTCAGGAGCAGCAGCAGCGAGCACAGCATCGCTTTTGCAGCAGCTCCTTCCATGTGCATGTTTTTGGGAGTGGAAAGGCTTGCAGAGTGTTCAAGTAGCTTTTTCTCTCCGCTGGAAAGCTGCACGCTCAGTGCCAGTGTTCTGCAGCTTCTTTCTTCACGTTTCAGCAGCTAGCACGCTCTCCGTGTGCAGGAGAAGCGGCTGAGGCTTCCTTGCCGGAGACGAGGCACCTTCGCCGGCAGAGAGCATCCTGCCGGCCCCGGTGAGCTCCGGAGCGGGGGCTTGTGCCGAAAGAGGCCGGGAACAGGCGCTTACCTTCGGACAGCTCCGGATGCCCGTCTAATGCGTCTCTTGTCGCCTACACGGCAGGGAAAAGCTTTTCCACTCTGTCTAGGAAGGAGAAAGTGTGCCAGCACAGCAAATGCCTCCCGGACTTTCCCTGCAATTCAGCAAGTGCTTTGCAGCTTGAAATTGGAAGGAAAGCCTCAGATTTAGCAGCCAGAGCTTCAGGAGGAGCAGCAGCGAGCACAGCATCGCTTTTGCAGCAGCTCCTTCCATGTGCATGGTTTTGGGAGTGGAAAGGCTTGCAGAGTGTTCAAGTAGCTTTTTCTCTCCGCTGGAAAGCTGCACGCTCAGTGCCAGTGTTCTGCAGCTTCTTTCTTCACGTTTCAGCAGCTAGCACGCTCTCCGTGTGCAGGAGAAGCGGCTGAGGCTTCCTTGCCGGAGACGAGGCACCTTCGCCGGCAGAGAGCCTCCGGCCGGCCGCGGTGCGCTCCGGAGCGGGGGCTTGTGCCGAAAGAGGCCGGCAACAGGCGCTTACCTTCGGACAGCTCCGGATGCCCGTCTAATGCGTCTCTTGTCGCCTACACGGCAGGGAAAAGCTTTTCCACTCTGTCTAGGAAGGAGAAAGTGTGCCAGCACAGCAAATGCCTCCCGGACTTTCCCTGCAATTCAGCAAGTGCTTTGCAGCTTGAAATTGGAAGGAAAGCCTCAGATTTAGCAGCCAGAGCTTCAGGAGGTGCAGCAGCGAGCACAGCATCGCTTTTGCAGCAGCTCCTTCCATGTGCATGTTTTTGGGAGTGGAAAGGCTTGCAGAGTGTTCAAGTAGCTTTTTCTCTCCGCTGGAAAGCTGCACGCTCAGTGCCAGTGTTCTGCAGCTTCTTTCTTCACGTTTCAGCAGCTAGCACGCTCTCCGTGTGCAGGAGAAGCGGCTGAGGCTTCCTTGCCGGAGAAGCGGCACCTTCGCCGGCAGAGAGCCTCCGGCCGGCCGCGGTGCGCTCCGGAGCGGGGGCTTGTGCCGAAAGAGGCCGGCAACAGGCGCTTACCTTCGGACAGCTCCGGATGCCCGTCTAATGCGTCTCTTGTCGCCTACACGGCAGGGAAAAGCTTTTCCACTCTGTCTAGGAAGGAGAAAGTGTGCCAGCACAGCAAATGCCTCCCGGACTTTCCCTGCAATTCAGCAAGTGCTTTGCAGCTTGAAATTGGAAGGAAAGCCTCAGATTTAGCAGCCAGAGCTTCAGGAGGAGCAGCAGCGAGCACAGCATCGCTTTTGCAGCAGCTCCTTCCATGTACATGGTTTTGGGAGTGGAAAGGCTTGCAGAGTGTTCAAGTAGCTTTTTCTCTCCGCTGGAAAGCTGCACGCTCAGTGCCAGTGTTCTGCAGCTTCTTTCTTCACGTTTCAGCAGCTAGCACGCTCTCCGTGTGCAGGAGAAGCGGCTGAGGCTTCCTTGCCGGAGACGAGGCACCTTCGCCGGCAGAGAGCCTCCGGCCGGCCGCGGTGCGCTCCGGAGCGGGGGCTTGTGCCGAAAGAGGCCGGGAACAGGCGCTTACCTTCGGACAGCTCCGGATGCCCGTCTAATGCGTCTCTTGTCGCCTACACGGCAGGGAAAAGCTTTTCCACTCTGTCTAGGAAGGAGAAAGTGTGCCAGCACAGCAAATGCCTCCCGGACTTTCCCTGCAATTCAGCAAGTGCTTTGCAGCTTGAAATTGGAAGGAAAGCCTCAGATTTAGCAGCCAGAGCTTCAGGAGGTGCAGCAGCGAGCACAGCATCGCTTTTGCAGCAGCTCCTTCCATGTGCATGTTTTTGGGAGTGGAAAGGCTTGCAGAGTGTTCAAGTAGCTTTTTCTCTCCGCTGGAAAGCTGCACGCTCAGTGCCAGTGTTCTGCAGCTTCTTTCTTCACGTTTCAGCAGCTAGCACGCTCTCCGTGTGCAGGAGAAGCGGCTGAGGCTTCCTTGCCGGAGACGAGGCACCTTCGCCGGCAGAGAGCCTCCGGCCGGCCGCGGTGCGCTCCGGAGCGGGGGCTTGTGCCGAAAGAGGCCGGCAACAGGCGCTTACCTTCGGACAGCTCCGGATGCCCGTCTAATGCGTCTCTTGTCGCCTACACGGCAGGGAAAAGCTTTTCCACTCTGTCTAGGAAGGAGAAAGTGTGCCAGCACAGCAAATGCCTCCCGGACTTTCCCTGCAATTCAGCAAGTGCTTTGCAGCTTGAAATTGGAAGGAAAGCCTCCGATTTAGCAGCCAGAGCTTCAGGAGCAGCAGCAGCGAGCACAGCATCGCTTTTGCAGCAGCTCCTTCCATGTGCATGTTTTTGGGAGTGGAAAGGCTTGCAGAGTGTTCAAGTAGCTTTTTCTCTCCGCTGGAAAGCTGCACGCTCAGTGCCAGTGTTCTGCAGCTTCTTTCTTCACGTTTCAGCAGCTAGCACGCTCTCCGTGTGCAGGAGAAGCGGCTGAGGCTTCCTTGCCGGAGACGAGGCACCTTCGCCGGCAGAGAGCATCCTGCCGGCCGCGGTGCGCTCCGGAGCCGGGGCTTGTGCCGAAAGAGGCCGGCAACAGGCGCTTACCTTCGGACAGCTCCGGATGCCCGTCTAATGCGTCTCTTGTCGCCTACACGGCAGGGAAAAGCTTTTCCACTCTGTCTAGGAAGGAGAAAGTGTGCCAGCACAGCAAATGCCTCCCGGACTTCCCCTGCAATTCAGCAAGTGCTTTGCAGCTTGAAATTGGAAGGAAAGCCTCAGATTTAGCAGCCAGAGCTTCAGGAGGAGCAGCAGCGAGCACAGCATCGCTTTTGCAGCAGCTCCTTCCATGTGCATGTTTTTGGGAGTGGAAAGGCTTGCAGAGTGTTCAAGTAGCTTTTTCTCTCCGCTGGAAAGCTGCACGCTCAGTGCCAGTGTTCTGCAGCTTCTTTCTTCACGTTTCAGCAGCTAGCACGCTCTCCGTGTGCAGGAGAAGCGGCTGAGGCTTCCTTGCCGGAGACGAGGGACCTTCGCCGGCAGAGAGCATCCTGCCGGCCGCGGTGCGCTCCGGAGCGGGGGCTTGTGCCGAAAGAGGCCGGCAACAGGCGCTTACCTTCGGACAGCTCCGGATGCCCGTCTAATGCGTCTCTTGTCGCCTACACGGCAGGGAAAAGCTTTTCCACTCTGTCTAGGAAGGAGAAAGTGTGCCAGCACAGCAAATGCCTCCCGGACTTTCCCTGCAATTCAGCAAGTGCTTTGCAGCTTGAAATTGGAAGGAAAGCCTCAGATTTAGCAGCCAGAGCTTCAGGAGGAGCAGCAGCGAGAACAGCATCGCTTTTGCAGCAGCTCCTTCCATGTGCATGTTTTTGGGAGTGGAAAGGCTTGCAGAGTGTTCAAGTAGCTTTTTCTCTCCGCTGGAAAGCTGCACGCTCAGTGCCAGTGTTCTGCAGCTTCTTTCTTCACGTTTCAGCAGCTAGCACGCTCTCCGTGTGCAGGAGAAGCGGCTGAGGCTTCCTTGCCGGAGAAGCGGCACCTTCGCCGGCAGAGAGCCTCCGGCCGGCCGCGGTGCGCTCCGGAGCGGGGGCTTGTGCCGAAAGAGGCCGGGAACAGGCGCTTACCTTCGGACAGCTCCGGATGCCCGTCTAATGCGTCTCTTGTCGCCTACACGGCAGGGAAAAGCTTTTCCACTCTGTCTAGGAAGGAGAAAGTGTGCCAGCAGAGCAAATGCCTCCCGGACTTTCCCTGCAATTCAGCAAGTGCTTTGCAGCTTGAAATTGGAAGGAAAGCCTCAGATTTAGCAGCCAGAGCTTCAGGAGGAGCAGCAGCGAGCACAGCATCGCTTTTGCAGCAGCTCCTTCCATGTGCATGTTTTTGGGAGTGGAAAGGCTTGCAGAGTGTTCAAGTAGCTTTTTCTCTCCGCTGGAAAGCTGCACGCTCAGTGCCAGTGTTCTGCAGCTTCTTTCTTCACGTTTCAGCAGCTAGCACGCTCTCCGTGTGCAGGAGAAGCGGCTGAGGCTTCCTTGCCGGAGACGAGGCACCTTCGCCGGCAGAGAGCCTCCGGCCGGCCGCGGTGCGCTCCGGAGCGGGGGCTTGTGCCGAAAGAGGCCGGGAACAGGCGCTTACCTTCGGACAGCTCCGGATGCCCGTCTAATGCGTCTCTTGTCGCCTACACGGCAGGGAAAAGCTTTTCCACTCTGTCTAGGAAGGAGAAAGTGTGCCAGCAGAGCAAATGCCTCCCGGACTTTCCCTGCAATTCAGCAAGTGCTTTGCAGCTTGAAATTGGAAGGAAAGCCTCAGATTTAGCAGCCAGAGCTTCAGGAGGAGCAGCAGCGAGCACAGCATCGCTTTTGCAGCAGCTCCTTCCATGTGCATGTTTTTGGGAGTGGAAAGGCTTGCAGAGTGTTCAAGTAGCTTTTTCTCTCCGCTGGAAAGCTGCACGCTCAGTGCCAGTGTTCTGCAGCTTCTTTCTTCACGTTTCAGCAGCTAGCACGCTCTCCGTGTGCAGGAGAAGCGGCTGAGGCTTCCTTGCCGGAGACGAGGCACCTTCGCCGGCAGAGAGCATCCTGCCGGCCCCGGTGAGCTCCGGAGCGGGGGCTTGTGCCGAAAGAGGTCGGGAACAGGCGCTTACCTTCGGACAGCTCCGGATGCCCGTCTAATGCGTCTCTTGTCGCCTACACGGCAGGGAAAAGCTTTTCCACTCTGTCTAGGAAGGAGAAAGTGTGCCAGCACAGCAAATGCCTCCCGGACTTTCCCTGCAATTCAGCAAGTGCTTTGCAGCTTGAAATTGGAAGGAAAGCCTCAGATTTAGCAGCCAGAGCTTCAGGAGGAGCAGCAGCGAGCACAGCATCGCTTTTGCAGCAGCTCCTTCCATGTGCATGTTTTTGGGAGTGGAAAGGCTTGCAGAGTGTTCAAGTAGCTTTTTCTCTCCGCTGGAAAGCTGCACGCTCAGTGCCAGTGTTCTGCAGCTTCTTTCTTCACGTTTCAGCAGCTAGCACGCTCTCCGTGTGCAGGAGAAGCGGCTGAGGCTTCCTTGCCGGAGAAGCGGCACCTTCGCCGGCAGAGAGCCTCCGGCCGGCCGCGGTGCGCTCCGGAGCGGGGGCTTGTGCCGAAAGAGGCCGGCAACAGGCGCTTACCTTCGGACAGCTCCGGATGCCCGTCTAATGCGTCTCTTGTCGCCTACACGGCAGGGAAAAGCTTTTCCACTCTGTCTAGGAAGGAGAAAGTGTGCCAGCACAGCAAATGCCTCCCGGACTTTCCCTGCAATTCAGCAAGTGCTTTGCAGCTTGAAATTGGAAGGAAAGCCTCAGATTTAGCAGCCAGAGCTTCAGGAGGAGCAGCAGCGAGCACAGCATCGCTTTTGCAGCAGCTCCTTCCATGTGCATGTTTTTGGGAGTGGAAAGGCTTGCAGAGTGTTCAAGTAGCTTTTTCTCTCCGCTGGAAAGCTGCACGCTCAGTGCCAGTGTTCTGCAGCTTCTTTCTTCACGTTTCAGCAGCTAGCACGCTCTCCGTGTGCAGGAGAAGCGGCTGAGGCTTCCTTGCCGGAGACGAGGCACCTTCGCCGGCAGAGAGCATCCTGCCGGCCCCGGTGAGCTCCGGAGCGGGGGCTTGTGCCGAAAGAGGTCGGGAACAGGCGCTTACCTTCGGACAGCTCCGGATGCCCGTCTAATGCGTCTCTTGTCGCCTACACGGCAGGGAAAAGCTTTTCCACTCTGTCTAGGAAGGAGAAAGTGTGCCAGCAGAGCAAATGCCTCCCGGACTTTCCCTGCAATTCAGCAAGTGCTTTGCAGCTTGAAATTGGAAGGAAAGCCTCAGATTTAGCAGCCAGAGCTTCAGGAGCAGCAGCAGCGAGCACAGCATCGCTTTTGCAGCAGCTCCTTCCATGTGCATGTTTTTGGGAGTGGAAAGGCTTGCAGAGTGTTCAAGTAGCTTTTTCTCTCCGCTGGAAAGCTGCACGCTCAGTGCCAGTGTTCTGCAGCTTCTTTCTTCACGTTTCAGCAGCTAGCACGCTCTCCGTGTGCAGGAGAAGCGGCTGAGGCTTCCTTGCCGGAGACGAGGCACCTTCGCCAGCAGAGAGCATCCTGCCGGCCCCGGTGAGCTCCGGAGCGGGGGCTTGTGCCGAAAGAGGCCGGGAACAGGCGCTTACCTTCGGACAGCTCCGGATGCCCGTCTAATGCGTCTCTTGTCGCCTACACGGCAGGGAAAAGCTTTTCCACTCTGTCTAGGAAGGAGAAAGTGTGCCAGCACAGCAAATGCCTCCCGGACTTTCCCTGCAATTCAGCAAGTGCTTTGCAGCTTGAAATTGGAAGGAAAGCCTCAGATTTAGCAGCCAGAGCTTCAGGAGGAGCAGCAGCGAGCACAGCATCGCTTTTGCAGCAGCTCCTTCCATGTGCATGGTTTTGGGAGTGGAAAGGCTTGCAGAGTGTTCAAGTAGCTTTTTCTCTCCGCTGGAAAGCTGCACGCTCAGTGCCAGTGTTCTGCAGCTTCTTTCTTCACGTTTCAGCAGCTAGCACGCTCTCCGTGTGCAGGAGAAGCGGCTGAGGCTTCCTTGCCGGAGACGAGGCACCTTCGCCGGCAGAGAGCCTCCGGCCGGCCGCGGTGCGCTCCGGAGCGGGGGCTTGTGCCGAAAGAGGCCGGCAACAGGCGCTTACCTTCGGACAGCTCCGGATGCCCGTCTAATGCGTCTCTTGTCGCCTACACGGCAGGGAAAAGCTTTTCCACTCTGTCTAGGAAGGAGAAAGTGTGCCAGCACAGCAAATGCCTCCCGGACTTTCCCTGCAATTCAGCAAGTGCTTTGCAGCTTGAAATTGGAAGGAAAGCCTCAGATTTAGCAGCCAGAGCTTCAGGAGGTGCAGCAGCGAGCACAGCATCGCTTTTGCAGCAGCTCCTTCCATGTGCATGTTTTTGGGAGTGGAAAGGCTTGCAGAGTGTTCAAGTAGCTTTTTCTCTCCGCTGGAAAGCTGCACGCTCAGTGCCAGTGTTCTGCAGCTTCTTTCTTCACGTTTCAGCAGCTAGCACGCTCTCCGTGTGCAGGAGAAGCGGCTGAGGCTTCCTTGCCGGAGAAGCGGCACCTTCGCCGGCAGAGAGCCTCCGGCCGGCCGCGGTGCGCTCCGGAGCGGGGGCTTGTGCCGAAAGAGGCCGGGAACAGGCGCTTACCTTCGGACAGCTCCGGATGCCCGTCTAATGCGTCTCTTGTCGCCTACACGGCAGGGAAAAGCTTTTCCACTCTGTCTAGGAAGGAGAAAGTGTGCCAGCAGAGCAAATGCCTCCCGGACTTTCCCTGCAATTCAGCAAGTGCTTTGCAGCTTGAAATTGGAAGGAAAGCCTCAGATTTAGCAGCCAGAGCTTCAGGAGGAGCAGCAGCGAGCACAGCATCGCTTTTGCAGCAGCTCCTTCCATGTGCATGTTTTTGGGAGTGGAAAGGCTTGCAGAGTGTTCAAGTAGCTTTTTCTCTCCGCTGGAAAGCTGCACGCTCAGTGCCAGTGTTCTGCAGCTTCTTTCTTCACGTTTCAGCAGCTAGCACGCTCTCCGTGTGCAGGAGAAGCGGCTGAGGCTTCCTTGCCGGAGAAGCGGCACCTTCGCCGGCAGAGAGCCTCCGGCCGGCCCCGGTGAGCTCCGGAGCGGGGGCTTGTGCCGAAAGAGGCCGGGAACAGGCGCTTACCTTCGGACAGCTCCGGATGCCCGTCTAATGCGTCTCTTGTCGCCTACACGGCAGGGAAAAGCTTTTCCACTCTGTCTAGGAAGGAGAAAGTGTGCCAGCACAGCAAATGCCTCCCGGACTTTCCCTGCAATTCAGCAAGTGCTTTGCAGCTTGAAATTGGAAGGAAAGCCTCAGATTTAGCAGCCAGAGCTTCAGGAGGAGCAGCAGCGAGCACAGCATCGCTTTTGCAGCAGCTCCTTCCATGTGCATGTTTTTGGGAGTGGAAAGGCTTGCAGAGTGTTCAAGTAGCTTTTTCTCTCCGCTGGAAAGCTGCACGCTCAGTGCCAGTGTTCTGCAGCTTCTTTCTTCACGTTTCAGCAGCTAGCACGCTCTCCGTGTGCAGGAGAAGCGGCTGAGGCTTCCTTGCCGGAGACGAGGCACCTTCGCCGGCAGACAGCCTCCGGCCGGCCGCGGTGCGCTCCGGAGCGGGGGCTTGTGCCGAAAGAGGCCGGGAACAGGCGCTTACCTTCGGACAGCTCCGGATGCCCGTCTAATGCGTCTCTTGTCGCCTACACGGCAGGGAAAAGCTTTTCCACTCTGTCTAGGAAGGAGAAAGTGTGCCAGCACAGCAAATGCCTCCCGGACTTTCCCTGCAATTCAGCAAGTGCTTTGCAGCTTGAAATTGGAAGGAAAGCCTCAGATTTAGCAGCCAGAGCTTCAGGAGGAGCAGCAGCGAGCACAGCATCGCTTTTGCAGCAGCTCCTTCCATGTGCATGTTTTTGGGAGTGGAAAGGCTTGCAGAGTGTTCAAGTAGCTTTTTCTCTCCGCTGGAAAGCTGCACGCTCAGTGCCAGTGTTCTGCAGCTTCTTTCTTCACGTTTCAGCAGCTAGCACGCTCTCCGTGTGCAGGAGAAGCGGCTGAGGCTTCCTTGCCGGAGACGAGGCACCTTCGCCGGCAGAGAGCCTCCGGCCGGCCGCGGTGCGCTCCGGAGCGGGGGCTTGTGCCGAAAGAGGCCGGGAACAGGCGCTTACCTTCGGACAGCTCCGGATGCCCGTCTAATGCGTCTCTTGTCGCCTACACGGCAGGGAAAAGCTTTTCCACTCTGTCTAGGAAGGAGAAAGTGTGCCAGCACAGCAAATGCCTCCCGGACTTTCCCTGCAATTCAGCAAGTGCTTTGCAGCTTGAAATTGGAAGGAAAGCCTCAGATTTAGCAGCCAGAGCTTCAGGAGGAGCAGCAGCGAGCACAGCATCGCTTTTGCAGCAGCTCCTTCCATGTGCATGTTTTTGGGAGTGGAAAGGCTTGCAGAGTGTTCAAGTAGCTTTTTCTCTCCGCTGGAAAGCTGCACGCTCAGTGCCAGTGTTCTGCAGCTTCTTTCTTCACGTTTCAGCAGCTAGCACGCTCTCCGTGTGCAGGAGAAGCGGCTGAGGCTTCCTTGCCGGAGACGAGGCACCTTCGCCGGCAGAGAGCCTCCGGCCGGCCGCGGTGCGCTCCGGAGCGGGGGCTTGTGCCGAAAGAGGCCGGGAACAGGCGCTTACCTTCGGACAGCTCCGGATGCCCGTCTAATGCGTCTCTTGTCGCCTACACGGCAGGGAAAAGCTTTTCCACTCTGTCTAGGAAGGAGAAAGTGTGCCAGCACAGCAAATGCCTCCCGGACTTTCCCTGCAATTCAGCAAGTGCTTTGCAGCTTGAAATTGGAAGGAAAGCCTCAGATTTAGCAGCCAGAGCTTCAGGAGGAGCAGCAGCGAGCACAGCATCGCTTTTGCAGCAGCTCCTTCCATGTGCATGTTTTTGGGACTGGAAAGGCTTGCAGAGTGTTCAAGTAGCTTTTTCTCTCCGCTGGAAAGCTGCACGCTCAGTGCCAGTGTTCTGCAGCTTCTTTCTTCACGTTTCAGCAGCTAGCACGCTCTCCGTGTGCAGGAGAAGCGACTGAGGCTTCCTTGCCGGAGACGAGGCACCTTCGCCGGCAGAGAGCCTCCGGCCGGCCGCGGTGCGCTCCGGAGCGGGGGCTTGTGCCGAAAGAGGCCGGGAACAGGCGCTTACCTTCGGACAGCTCCGGATGCCCGTCTAATGCGTCTCTTGTCGCCTACACGGCAGGGAAAAGCTTTTCCACTCTGTCTAGGAAGGAGAAAGTGTGCCAGCACAGCAAATGCCTCCCGGACTTTCCCTGCAATTCAGCAAGTGCTTTGCAGCTTGAAATTGGAAGGAAAGCCTCAGATTTAGCAGCCAGAGCTTCAGGAGGAGCAGCAGCGAGCACAGCATCGCTTTTGCAGCAGCTCCTTCCATGTGCATGTTTTTGGGAGTGGAAAGGCTTGCAGAGTGTTCAAGTAGCTTTTTCTCTCCGCTGGAAAGCTGCACGCTCAGTGCCAGTGTTCTGCAGCTTCTTTCTTCACGTTTCAGCAGCTAGCACGCTCTCCGTGTGCAGGAGAAGCGGCTGAGGCTTCCTTGCCGGAGAAGCGGCACCTTCGCCGGCAGAGAGCCTCCGGCCGGCCCCGGAGAGCTCCGGAGCGGGGGCTTGTGCCGAAAGAGGCCGGGAACAGGCGCTTACCTTCGGACAGCTCCGGATGCCCGTCTAATGCGTCTCTTGTCGCCTACACGGCAGGGAAAAGCTTTTCCACTCTGTCTAGGAAGGAGAAAGTGTGCCAGCACAGCAAATGCCTCCCGGACTTTCCCTGCAATTCAGCAAGTGCTTTGCAGCTTGAAATTGGAAGGAAAGCCTCAGATTTAGCAGCCAGAGCTTCAGGAGGAGCAGCAGCGAGCACAGCATCGCTTTTGCAGCAGCTCCTTCCATGTGCATGTTTTTGGGAGTGGAAAGGCTTGCAGAGTGTTCAAGTAGCTTTTTCTCTCCGCTGGAAAGCTGCACGCTCAGTGCCAGTGTTCTGCAGCTTCTTTCTTCACGTTTCAGCAGCTAGCACGCTCTCCGTGTGCAGGAGAAGCGGCTGAGGCTTCCTTGCCGGAGAAGCGGCACCTTCGCCGGCAGAGAGCCTCCGGCCGGCCGCGGTGCGCTCCGGAGCGGGGGCTTGTGCCGAAAGAGGCCGGGAACAGGCGCTTACCTTCGGACAGCTCCGGATGCCCGTCTAATGCGTCTCTTGTCGCCTACACGGCAGGGAAAAGCTTTTCCACTCTGTCTAGGAAGGAGAAAGTGTGCCAGCACAGCAAATGCCTCCCGGACTTTCCCTGCAATTCAGCAAGTGCTTTGCAGCTTGAAATTGGAAGGAAAGCCTCAGATTTAGCAGCCAGAGCTTCAGGAGGTGCAGCAGCGAGCACAGCATCGCTTTTGCAGCAGCTCCTTCCATGTGCATGTTTTTGGGAGTGGAAAGGCTTGCAGAGTGTTCAAGTAGCTTTTTCTCTCCGCTGGAAAGCTGCACGCTCAGTGCCAGTGTTCTGCAGCTTCTTTCTTCACGTTTCAGCAGCTAGCACGCTCTCCGTGTGCAGGAGAAGCGGCTGAGGCTTCCTTGCCGGAGAAGCGGCACCTTCGCCGGCAGAGAGCCTCCGGCCGGCCGCGGTGCGCTCCGGAGCGGGGGCTTGTGCCGAAAGAGGCCGGCAACAGGCGCTTACCTTTGGACAGCTCCGGATGCCCGTCTAATGCGTCTCTTGTCGCCTACACGGCAGGGAAAAGCTTTTCCACTCTGTCTAGGAAGGAGAAAGTGTGCCAGCACAGCAAATGCCTCCCGGACTTTCCCTGCAATTCAGCAAGTGCTTTGCAGCTTGAAATTGGAAGGAAAGCCTCAGATTTAGCAGCCAGAGCTTCAGGAGGAGCAGCAGCGAGCACAGCATCGCTTTTGCAGCAGCTCCTTCCATGTGCATGTTTTTGGGACTGGAAAGGCTTGCAGAGTGTTCAAGTAGCTTTTTCTCTCCGCTGGAAAGCTGCACGCTCAGTGCCAGTGTTCTGCAGCTTCTTTCTTCACGTTTCAGCAGCTAGCACGCTCTCCGTGTGCAGGAGAAGCGGCTGAGGCTTCTTTGCCGGAGACGAGGCACCTTCGGCGGCAGAGAGCCTCCGGCCGGCCGCGGTGCGCTCCGGAGCGGGGGCTTGTGCCGAAAGAGGCCGGGAACAGGCGCTTACCTTCGGACAGCTCCGGATGCCCGTCTAATGCGTCTCTTGTCGCCTACACGGCAGGGAAAAGCTTTTCCACTCTGTCTAGGAAGGAGAAAGTGTGCCAGCACAGCAAATGCCTCCCGGACTTTCCCTGCAATTCAGCAAGTGCTTTGCAGCTTGAAATTGGAAGGAAAGCCTCAGATTTAGCAGCCAGAGCTTCAGGAGGAGCAGCAGCGAGCACAGCATCGCTTTTGCAGCAGCTCCTTCCATGTGCATGTTTTTGGGAGTGGAAAGGCTTGCAGAGTGTTCAAGTAGCTTTTTCTCTCCGCTGGAAAGCTGCACGCTCAGTGCCAGTGTTCTCCAGCTTCTTTCTTCACGTTTCAGCAGCTAGCACGCTCTCCGTGTGCAGGAGAAGCGGCTGAGGCTTCCTTGCCGGAGAAGCGGCACCTTCGCCGGCAGAGAGCCTCCGGCCGGCCGCGGTGCGCTCCGGAGCGGGGGCTTGTGCCGAAAGAGGCCGGCAACAGGCGCTTACCTTCGGACAGCTCCGGATGCCCGTCTAATGCGTCTCTTGTCGCCTACACGGCAGGGAAAAGCTTTTCCACTCTGTCTAGGAAGGAGAAAGTGTGCCAGCACAGCAAATGCCTCCCGGACTTTCCCTGCAATTCAGCAAGTGCTTTGCAGCTTGAAATTGGAAGGAAAGCCTCAGATTTAGCAGCCAGAGCTTCAGGAGGAGCAGCAGCGAGCACAGCATCGCTTTTGCAGCAGCTCCTTCCATGTGCATGTTTTTGGGAGTGGAAAGGCTTGCAGAGTGTTCAAGTAGCTTTTTCTCTCCGCTGGAAAGCTGCACGCTCAGTGCCAGTGTTCTGCAGCTTCTTTCTTCACGTTTCAGCAGCTAGCACGCTCTCCGTGTGCAGGAGAAGCGGCTGAGGCTTCCTTGCCGGAGACGAGGCACCTTCGCCGGCAGAGAGCCTCCGGCCGGCCGCGGTGCGCTCCGGAGCGGGGGCTTGTGCCGAAAGAGGCCGGGAACAGGCGCTTACCTTCGGACAGCTCCGGATGCCCGTCTAATGCGTCTCTTGTCGCCTACACGGCAGGGAAAAGCTTTTCCACTCTGTCTAGGAAGGAGAAAGTGTGCCAGCACAGCAAATGCCTCCCGGACTTTCCCTGCAATTCAGCAAGTGCTTTGCAGCTTGAAATTGGAAGGAAAGCCTCAGATTTAGCAGCCAGAGCTTCAGGAGGAGCAGCAGCGAGCACAGCATCGCTTTTGCAGCAGCTCCTTCCATGTGCATGTTTTTGGGAGTGGAAAGGCTTGCAGAGTGTTCAAGTAGCTTTTTCTCTCCGCTGGAAAGCTGCACGCTCAGTGCCAGTGTTCTGCAGCTTCTTTCTTCACGTTTCAGCAGCTAGCACGCTCTCCGTGTGCAGGAGAAGCGGCTGAGGCTTCCTTGCCGGAGAAGCGGCACCTTCGCCGGCAGAGAGCCTCCGGCCGGCCGCGGTGCGCTCCGGAGCGGGGGCTTGTGCCGAAAGAGGCCGGGAACAGGCGCTTACCTTCGGACAGCTCCGGATGCCCGTCTAATGCGTCTCTTGTCGCCTACACGGCAGGGAAAAGCTTTTCCACTCTGTCTAGGAAGGAGAAAGTGTGCCAGCACAGCAAATGCCTCCCGGACTTTCCCTGCAATTCAGCAAGTGCTTTGCAGCTTGAAATTGGAAGGAAAGCCTCAGATTTAGCAGCCAGAGCTTCAGGAGGAGCAGCAGCGAGCACAGCATCGCTTTTGCAGCAGCTCCTTCCATGTGCATGTTTTTGGGAGTGGAAAGGCTTGCAGAGTGTTCAAGTAGCTTTTTCTCTCCGCTGGAAAGCTGCACGCTCAGTGCCAGTGTTCTGCAGCTTCTTTCTTCACGTTTCAGCAGCTAGCACGCTCTCCGTGTGCAGGAGAAGCGGCTGAGGCTTCCTTGCCGGAGACGAGGCACCTTCGCCGGCAGAGAGCCTCTGGCCGGCCGCGGTGCGCTCCGGAGCGGGGGCTTGTGCCGAAAGAGGCCGGGAACAGGCGCTTACCTTCGGACAGCTCCGGATGCCCGTCTAATGCGTCTCTTGTCGCCTACACGGCAGGGAAAAGCTTTTCCACTCTGTCTAGGAAGGAGAAAGTGTGCCAGCAGAGCAAATGCCTCCCGGACTTTCCCTGCAATTCAGCAAGTGCTTTGCAGCTTGAAATTGGAAGGAAAGCCTCAGATTTAGCAGCCAGAGCTTCAGGAGGAGCAGCAGCGAGCACAGCATCGCTTTTGCAGCAGCTCCTTCCATGTGCATGTTTTTGGGAGTGGAAAGGCTTGCAGAGTGTTCAAGTAGCTTTTTCTCTCCGCTGGAAAGCTGCACGCTCAGTGCCAGTGTTCTGCAGCTTCTTTCTTCACGTTTCAGCAGCTAGCACGCTCTCCGTGTGCAGGAGAAGCGGCTGAGGCTTCCTTGCCGGAGACGAGGCACCTTCGCCGGCAGAGAGCCTCCGGCCGGCCGCGGTGCGCTCCGGAGCGGGGGCTTGTGCCGAAAGAGGCCGGCAACAGGCGCTTACCTTCGGACAGCTCCGGATGCCCGTCTAATGCGTCTCTTGTCGCCTACACGGCAGGGAAAAGCTTTTCCACTCTGTCTAGGAAGGAGAAAGTGTGCCAGCAGAGCAAATGCCTCCCGGACTTTCCCTGCAATTCAGCAAGTGCTTTGCAGCTTGAAATTGGAAGGAAAGCCTCAGATTTAGCAGCCAGAGCTTCAGGAGGAGCAGCAGCGAGAACAGCATCGCTTTTGCAGCAGCTCCTTCCATGTGCATGTTTTTGGGAGTGGAAAGGCTTGCAGAGTGTTCAAGTAGCTTTTTCTCTCCGCTGGAAAGCTGCACGCTCAGTGCCAGTGTTCTGCAGCTTCTTTCTTCACGTTTCAGCAGCTAGCACGCTCTCCGTGTGCAGGAGAAGCGGCTGAGGCTTCCTTGCCGGAGACGAGGCACCTTCGCCGGCAGAGAGCCTCCGGCCGGCCGCGGTGCGCTCCGGAGCGGGGGCTTGTGCCGAAAGAGGCCGGGAACAGGCGCTTACCTTCGGACAGCTCCGGATGCCCGTCTAATGCGTCTCTTGTCGCCTACACGGCAGGGAAAAGCTTTTCCACTCTGTCTAGGAAGGAGAAAGTGTGCCAGCACAGCAAATGCCTCCCGGACTTTCCCTGCAATTCAGCAAGTGCTTTGCAGCTTGAAATTGGAAGGAAAGCCTCAGATTTAGCAGCCAGAGCTTCAGGAGGAGCAGCAGCGAGCACAGCATCGCTTTTGCAGCAGCTCCTTCCATGTGCATGTTTTTGGGAGTGGAAAGGCTTGCAGAGTGTTCAAGTAGCTTTTTCTCTCCGCTGGAAAGCTGCACGCTCAGTGCCAGTGTTCTGCAGCTTCTTTCTTCACGTTTCAGCAGCTAGCACGCTCTCCGTGTGCAGGAGAAGCGGCTGAGGCTTCCTTGCCGGAGAAGCGGCACCTTCGCCGGCAGAGAGCCTCCGGCCGGCCGCGGTGCGCTCCGGAGCGGGGGCTTGTGCCGAAAGAGGTCGGGAACAGGCGCTTACCTTCGGACAGCTCCGGATGCCCGTCTAATGCGTCTCTTGTCGCCTACACGGCAGGGAAAAGCTTTTCCACTCTGTCTAGGAAGGAGAAAGTGTGCCAGCACAGCAAATGCCTCCCGGACTTTCCCTGCAATTCAGCAAGTGCTTTGCAGCTTGAAATTGGAAGGAAAGCCTCAGATTTAGCAGCCAGAGCTTCAGGAGGAGCAGCAGCGAGCACAGCATCGCTTTTGCAGCAGCTCCTTCCATGTGCATGTTTTTGGGAGTGGAAAGGCTTGCAGAGTGTTCAAGTAGCTTTTTCTCTCCGCTGGAAAGCTGCACGCTCAGTGCCAGTGTTCTGCAGCTTCTTTCTTCACGTTTCAGCAGCTAGCACGCTCTCCGTGTGCAGGAGAAGCGGCTGAGGCTTCCTTGCCGGAGACGAGGCACCTTCGCCGGCAGAGAGCCTCCGGCCGGCCGCGGTGCGCTCCGGAGCGGGGGCTTGTGCCGAAAGAGGCCGGGAACAGGCGCTTACCTTCGGACAGCTCCGGATGCCCGTCTAATGCGTCTCTTGTCGCCTACACGGCAGGGAAAAGCTTTTCCACTCTGTCTAGGAAGGAGAAAGTGTGCCAGCACAGCAAATGCCTCCCGGACTTTCCCTGCAATTCAGCAAGTGCTTTGCAGCTTGAAATTGGAAGGAAAGCCTCAGATTTAGCAGCCAGAGCTTCAGGAGGAGCAGCAGCGAGCACAGCATCGCTTTTGCAGCAGCTCCTTCCATGTGCATGTTTTTGGGAGTGGAAAGGCTTGCAGAGTGTTCAAGTAGCTTTTTCTCTCCGCTGGAAAGCTGCACGCTCAGTGCCAGTGTTCTGCAGCTTCTTTCTTCACGTTTCAGCAGCTAGCACGCTCTCCGTGTGCAGGAGAAGCGGCTGAGGCTTCCTTGCCGGAGACGAGGCACCTTCGCCGGCAGAGAGCCTCCGGCCGGCCGCGGTGCGCTCCGGAGCGGGGGCTTGTGCCGAAAGAGGCCGGGAACAGGCGCTTACCTTCGGACAGCTCCGGATGCCCGTCTAATGCGTCTCTTGTCGCCTACACGGCAGGGAAAAGCTTTTCCACTCTGTCTAGGAAGGAGAAAGTGTGCCAGCAGAGCAAATGCCTCCCGGACTTTCCCTGCAATTCAGCAAGTGCTTTGCAGCTTGAAATTGGAAGGAAAGCCTCAGATTTAGCAGCCAGAGCTTCAGGAGGAGCAGCAGCGAGCACAGCATCGCTTTTGCAGCAGCTCCTTCCATGTGCATGTTTTTGGGAGTGGAAAGGCTTGCAGAGTGTTCAAGTAGCTTTTTCTCTCCGCTGGAAAGCTGCACGCTCAGTGCCAGTGTTCTGCAGCTTCTTTCTTCACGTTTCAGCAGCTAGCACGCTCTCCGTGTGCAGGAGAAGCGGCTGAGGCTTCCTTGCCGGAGAAGCGGCACCTTCGCCGGCAGAGAGCCTCCGGCCGGCCGCGGTGCGCTCCGGAGCGGGGGCTTGTGCCGAAAGAGGCCGGGAACAGGCGCTTACCTTCGGACAGCTCCGGATGCCCGTCTAATGCGTCTCTTGTCGCCTACACGGCAGGGAAAAGCTTTTCCACTCTGTCTAGGAAGGAGAAAGTGTGCCAGCACAGCAAATGCCTCCCGGACTTTCCCTGCAATTCAGCAAGTGCTTTGCAGCTTGAAATTGGAAGGAAAGCCTCAGATTTAGCAGCCAGAGCTTCAGGAGGAGCAGCAGCGAGCACAGCATCGCTTTTGCAGCAGCTCCTTCCATGTGCATGTTTTTGGGAGTGGAAAGGCTTGCAGAGTGTTCAAGTAGCTTTTTCTCTCCGCTGGAAAGCTGCAGGCTCAGTGCCAGTGTTCTGCAGCTTCTTTCTTCACGTTTCAGCAGCTAGCACGCTCTCCGTGTGCAGGAGAAGCGGCTGAGGCTTCCTTGCCGGAGACGAGGCACCTTCGCCGGCAGAGAGCCTCTGGCCGGCCGCGGTGCGCTCCGGAGCGGGGGCTTGTGCCGAAAGAGGCCGGGAACAGGCGCTTACCTTCGGACAGCTCCGGATGCCCGTCTAATGCGTCTCTTGTCGCCTACACGGCAGGGAAAAGCTTTTCCACTCTGTCTAGGAAGGAGAAAGTGTGCCAGCACAGCAAATGCCTCCCGGACTTTCCCTGCAATTCAGCAAGTGCTTTGCAGCTTGAAATTGGAAGGAAAGCCTCAGATTTAGCAGCCAGAGCTTCAGGAGGAGCAGCAGCGAGCACAGCATCGCTTTTGCAGCAGCTCCTTCCATGTGCATGTTTTTGGGAGTGGAAAGGCTTGCAGAGTGTTCAAGTAGCTTTTTCTCTCCGCTGGAAAGCTGCACGCTCAGTGCCAGTGTTCTGCAGCTTCTTTCTTCACGTTTCAGCAGCTAGCACGCTCTCCGTGTGCAGGAGAAGCGGCTGAGGCTTCCTTGCCGGAGAAGCGGCACCTTCGCCGGCAGAGAGCCTCCGGCCGGCCGCGGTGCGCTCCGGAGCGGGGGCTTGTGCCGAAAGAGGCCGGGAACAGGCGCTTACCTTCGGACAGCTCCGGATGCCCGTCTAATGCGTCTCTTGTCGCCTACACGGCAGGGAAAAGCTTTTCCACTCTGTCTAGGAAGGAGAAAGTGTGCCAGCACAGCAAATGCCTCCCGGACTTTCCCTGCAATTCAGCAAGTGCTTTGCAGCTTGAAATTGGAAGGAAAGCCTCAGATTTAGCAGCCAGAGCTTCAGGAGGAGCAGCAGCGAGCACAGCATCGCTTTTGCAGCAGCTCCTTCCATGTGCATGTTTTTGGGAGTGGAAAGGCTTGCAGAGTGTTCAAGTAGCTTTTTCTCTCCGCTGGAAAGCTGCACGCTCAGTGCCAGTGTTCTGCAGCTTCTTTCTTCACGTTTCAGCAGCTAGCACGCTCTCCGTGTGCAGGAGAAGCGGCTGAGGCTTCCTTGCCGGAGACGAGGCACCTTCGCCGGCAGAGAGCCTCCGGCCGGCCGCGGTGCGCTCCGGAGCGGGGGCTTGTGCCGAAAGAGGCCGGGAACAGGCGCTTACCTTCGGACAGCTCCGGATGCCCGTCTAATGCGTCTCTTGTCGCCTACACGGCAGGGAAAAGCTTTTCCACTCTGTCTAGGAAGGAGAAAGTGTGCCAGCAGAGCAAATGCCTCCCGGACTTTCCCTGCAATTCAGCAAGTGCTTTGCAGCTTGAAATTGGAAGGAAAGCCTCAGATTTAGCAGCCAGAGCTTCAGGAGGAGCAGCAGCGAGCACAGCATCGCTTTTGCAGCAGCTCCTTCCATGTGCATGTTTTTGGGAGTGGAAAGGCTTGCAGAGTGTTCAAGTAGCTTTTTCTCTCCGCTGGAAAGCTGCACGCTCAGTGCCAGTGTTCTGCAGCTTCTTTCTTCACGTTTCAGCAGCTAGCACGCTCTCCGTGTGCAGGAGAAGCGGCTGAGGCTTCCTTGCCGGAGAAGCGGCACCTTCGCCGGCAGAGAGCCTCCGGCCGGCCGCGGTGCGCTCCGGAGCGGGGGCTTGTGCCGAAAGAGGCCGGGAACAGGCGCTTACCTTCGGACAGCTCCGGATGCCCGTCTAATGCGTCTCTTGTCGCCTACACGGCAGGGAAAAGCTTTTCCACTCTGTCTAGGAAGGAGAAAGTGTGCCAGCAGAGCAAATGCCTCCCGGACTTTCCCTGCAATTCAGCAAGTGCTTTGCAGCTTGAAATTGGAAGGAAAGCCTCAGATTTAGCAGCCAGAGCTTCAGGAGGAGCAGCAGCGAGCACAGCATCGCTTTTGCAGCAGCTCCTTCCATGTGCATGTTTTTGGGAGTGGAAAGGCTTGCAGAGTGTTCAAGTAGCTTTTTCTCTCCGCTGGAAAGCTGCACGCTCAGTGCCAGTGTTCTGCAGCTTCTTTCTTCACGTTTCAGCAGCTAGCACGCTCTCCGTGTGCAGGAGAAGCGGCTGAGGCTTCCTTGCCGGAGACGAGGCACCTTCGCCGGCAGAGAGCCTCCGGCCGGCCGCGGTGCGCTCCGGAGCGGGGGCTTGTGCCGAAAGAGGCCGGGAACAGGCGCTTACCTTCGGACAGCTCCGGATGCCCGTCTAATGCGTCTCTTGTCGCCTACACGGCAGGGAAAAGCTTTTCCACTCTGTCTAGGAAGGAGAAAGTGTGCCAGCACAGCAAATGCCTCCCGGACTTTCCCTGCAATTCAGCAAGTGCTTTGCAGCTTGAAATTGGAAGGAAAGCCTCAGATTTAGCAGCCAGAGCTTCAGGAGGAGCAGCAGCGAGCACAGCATCGCTTTTGCAGCAGCTCCTTCCATGTGCATGTTTTTGGGAGTGGAAAGGCTTGCAGAGTGTTCAAGTAGCTTTTTCTCTCCGCTGGAAAGCTGCACGCTCAGTGCCAGTGTTCTGCAGCTTCTTTCTTCACGTTTCAGCAGCTAGCACGCTCTCCGTGTGCAGGAGAAGCGGCTGAGGCTTCCTTGCTGGAGACGAGGCACCTTCGCCGGCAGAGAGCCTCCGGCCGGCCGCGGTGCGCTCCGGAGCGGGGGCTTGTGCCGAAAGAGGCCGGCAACAGGCGCTTACCTTCGGACAGCTCCGGATGCCCGTCTAATGCGTCTCTTGTCGCCTACACGGCAGGGAAAAGCTTTTCCACTCTGTCTAGGAAGGAGAAAGTGTGCCAGCACAGCAAATGCCTCCCGGACTTTCCCTGCAATTCAGCAAGTGCTTTGCAGCTTGAAATTGGAAGGAAAGCCTCAGATTTAGCAGCCAGAGCTTCAGGAGGAGCAGCAGCGAGCACAGCATCGCTTTTGCAGCAGCTCCTTCCATGTGCATGTTTTTGGGAGTGGAAAGGCTTGCAGAGTGTTCAAGTAGCTTTTTCTCTCCGCTGGAAAGCTGCACGCTCAGTGCCAGTGTTCTGCAGTTTCTTTCTTCACGTTTCAGCAGCTAGCACGCTCTCCGTGTGCAGGAGAAGCGGCTGAGGCTTCCTTGCCGGAGACGAGGCACCTTCGCCGGCAGAGAGCCTCCGGCCGGCCGCGGTGAGCTCCGGAGCGGGGGCTTGTGCCGAAAGAGGCCGGGAACAGGCGCTTACCTTCGGACAGCTCCGGATGCCCGTCTAATGCGTCTCTTGTCGCCTACACGGCAGGGAAAAGCTTTTCCACTCTGTCTAGGAAGGAGAAAGTGTGCCAGCAGAGCAAATGCCTCCCGGACTTTCCCTGCAATTCAGCAAGTGCTTTGCAGCTTGAAATTGGAAGGAAAGCCTCAGATTTAGCAGCCAGAGCTTCAGGAGGAGCAGCAGCGAGCACAGCATCGCTTTTGCAGCAGCTCCTTCCATGTGCATGTTTTTGGGAGTGGAAAGGCTTGCAGAGTGTTCAAGTAGCTTTTTCTCTCCGCTGGAAAGCTGCACGCTCAGTGCCAGTGTTCTGCAGCTTCTTTCTTCACGTTTCAGCAGCTAGCACGCTCTCCGTGTGCAGGAGAAGCGGCTGAGGCTTCCTTGCCGGAGACGAGGCACCTTCGCCGGCAGAGAGCCTCCGGCCGGCCGCGGTGCGCTCCGGAGCGGGGGCTTGTGCCGAAAGAGGCCGGCAACAGGCGCTTACCTTCGGACAGCTCCGGATGCCCGTCTAATGCGTCTCTTGTCGCCTACACGGCAGGGAAAAGCTTTTCCACTCTGTCTAGGAAGGAGAAAGTGTGCCAGCACAGCAAATGCCTCCCGGACTTTCCCTGCAATTCAGCAAGTGCTTTGCAGCTTGAAATTGGAAGGAAAGCCTCAGATTTAGCAGCCAAAGCTTCAGGAGGAGCAGCAGCGAGCACAGCATCGCTTTTGCAGCAGCTCCTTCCATGTGCATGTTTTTGGGAGTGGAAAGGCTTGCAGAGTGTTCAAGTAGCTTTTTCTCTCCGCTGGAAAGCTGCACGCTCAGTGCCAGTGTTCTGCAGCTTCTTTCTTCACGTTTCAGCAGCTAGCACGCTCTCCGTGTGCAGGAGAAGCGGCTGAGGCTTCCTTGCCGGAGAAGCGGCACCTTCGCCGGCAGAGAGCCTCCGGCCGGCCCCGGTGAGCTCCGGAGCGGGGGCTTGTGCCGAAAGAGGCCGGGAACAGGCGCTTACCTTCGGACAGCTCCGGATGCCCGTCTAATGCGTCTCTTGTCGCCTACACGGCAGGGAAAAGCTTTTCCACTCTGTCTAGGAAGGAGAAAGTGTGCCAGCACAGCAAATGCCTCCCGGACTTTCCCTGCAATTCAGCAAGTGCTTTGCAGCTTGAAATTGGAAGGAAAGCCTCAGATTTAGCAGCCAGAGCTTCAGGAGGAGCAGCAGCGAGCACAGCATCGCTTTTGCAGCAGCTCCTTCCATGTGCATGTTTTTGGGAGTGGAAAGGCTTGCAGAGTGTTCAAGTAGCTTTTTCTCTCCGCTGGAAAGCTGCACGCTCAGTGCCAGTGTTCTCCAGCTTCTTTCTTCACGTTTCAGCAGCTAGCACGCTCTCCGTGTGCAGGAGAAGCGGCTGAGGCTTCCTTGCCGGAGACGAGGCACCTTCGCCGGCAGAGAGCCTCCGGCCGGCCGCGGTGCGCTCCGGAGCGGGGGCTTGTGCCGAAAGAGGCCGGGAACAGGCGCTTACCTTCGGACAGCTCCGGATGCCCGTCTAATGCGTCTCTTGTCGCCTACACGGCAGGGAAAAGCTTTTCCACTCTGTCTAGGAAGGAGAAAGTGTGCCAGCACAGCAAATGCCTCCCGGACTTTCCCTGCAATTCAGCAAGTGCTTTGCAGCTTGAAATTGGAAGGAAAGCCTCAGATTTAGCAGCCAGAGCTTCAGGAGGAGCAGCAGCGAGCACAGCATCGCTTTTGCAGCAGCTCCTTCCATGTGCATGTTTTTGGGACTGGAAAGGCTTGCAGAGTGTTCAAGTAGCTTTTTCTCTCCGCTGGAAAGCTGCACGCTCAGTGCCAGTGTTCTGCAGCTTCTTTCTTCACGTTTCAGCAGCTAGCACGCTCTCCGTGTGCAGGAGAAGCGGCTGAGGCTTCCTTGCCGGAGACGAGGCACCTTCGCCGGCAGAGAGCCTCCGGCCGGCCGCGGTGCGCTCCGGAGCGGGGGCTTGTGCCGAAAGAGGCCGGGAACAGGCGCTTACCTTCGGACAGCTCCGGATGCCCGTCTAATGCGTCTCTTGTCGCCTACACGGCAGGGAAAAGCTTTTCCACTCTGTCTAGGAAGGAGAAAGTGTGCCAGCACAGCAAATGCCTCCCGGACTTTCCCTGCAATTCAGCAAGTGCTTTGCAGCTTGAAATTGGAAGGAAAGCCTCAGATTTAGCAGCCAGAGCTTCAGGAGGAGCAGCAGCGAGCACAGCATCGCTTTTGCAGCAGCTCCTTCCATGTGCATGTTTTTGGGAGTGGAAAGGCTTGCAGAGTGTTCAAGTAGCTTTTTCTCTCCGCTGGAAAGCTGCACGCTCAGTGCCAGTGTTCTGCAGCTTCTTTCTTCACGTTTCAGCAGCTAGCACGCTCTCCGTGTGCAGGAGAAGCGGCTGAGGCTTCCTTGCCGGAGACGAGGCACCTTCGCCGGCAGAGAGCCTCCGGCCGGCCGCGGTGCGCTCCGGAGCGGGGGCTTGTGCCGAAAGAGGCCGGGAACAGGCGCTTACCTTCGGACAGCTCCGGATGCCCGTCTAATGCGTCTCTTGTCGCCTACACGGCAGGGAAAAGCTTTTCCACTCTGTCTAGGAAGGAGAAAGTGTGCCAGCACAGCAAATGCCTCCCGGACTTTCCCTGCAATTCAGCAAGTGCTTTGCAGCTTGAAATTGGAAGGAAAGCCTCAGATTTAGCAGCCAGAGCTTCAGGAGGAGCAGCAGCGAGCACAGCATCGCTTTTGCAGCAGCTCCTTCCATGTGCATGTTTTTGGGAGTGGAAAGGCTTGCAGAGTGTTCAAGTAGCTTTTTCTCTCCGCTGGAAAGCTGCACGCTCAGTGCCAGTGTTCTGCAGCTTCTTTCTTCACGTTTCAGCAGCTAGCACGCTCTCCGTGTGCAGGAGAAGCGGCTGAGGCTTCCTTGCCGGAGACGAGGCACCTTCGCCGGCAGAGAGCCTCCGGCCGGCCGCGGTGCGCTCCGGAGCGGGGGCTTGTGCCGAAAGAGGCCGGGAACAGGCGCTTACCTTCGGACAGCTCCGGATGCCCGTCTAATGCGTCTCTTGTCGCCTACACGGCAGGGAAAAGCTTTTCCACTCTGTCTAGGAAGGAGAAAGTGTGCCAGCAGAGCAAATGCCTCCCGGACTTTCCCTGCAATTCAGCAAGTGCTTTGCAGCTTGAAATTGGAAGGAAAGCCTCAGATTTAGCAGCCAGAGCTTCAGGAGGAGCAGCAGCGAGCACAGCATCGCTTTTGCAGCAGCTCCTTCCATGTGCATGTTTTTGGGAGTGGAAAGGCTTGCAGAGTGTTCAAGTAGCTTTTTCTCTCCGCTGGAAAGCTGCACGCTCAGTGCCAGTGTTCTGCAGCTTCTTTCTTCACGTTTCAGCAGCTAGCACGCTCTCCGTGTGCAGGAGAAGCGGCTGAGGCTTCCTTGCCGGAGAAGCGGCACCTTCGCCGGCAGAGAGCCTCCGGCCGGCCGCGGTGCGCTCCGGAGCGGGGGCTTGTGCCGAAAGAGGCCGGGAACAGGCGCTTACCTTCGGACAGCTCCGGATGCCCGTCTAATGCGTCTCTTGTCGCCTACACGGCAGGGAAAAGCTTTTCCACTCTGTCTAGGAAGGAGAAAGTGTGCCAGCACAGCAAATGCCTCCCGGACTTTCCCTGCAATTCAGCAAGTGCTTTGCAGCTTGAAATTGGAAGGAAAGCCTCAGATTTAGCAGCCAGAGCTTCAGGAGGAGCAGCAGCGAGCACAGCATCGCTTTTGCAGCAGCTCCTTCCATGTGCATGTTTTTGGGAGTGGAAAGGCTTGCAGAGTGTTCAAGTAGCTTTTTCTCTCCGCTGGAAAGCTGCACGCTCAGTGCCAGTGTTCTGCAGCTTCTTTCTTCACGTTTCAGCAGCTAGCACGCTCTCCGTGTGCAGGAGAAGCGGCTGAGGCTTCCTTGCCGGAGAAGCGGCACCTTCGCCGGCAGAGAGCCTCCGGCCGGCCCCGGTGAGCTCCGGAGCGGGGGCTTGTGCCGAAAGAGGCCGGGAACAGGCGCTTACCTTCGGACAGCTCCGGATGCCCGTCTAATGCGTCTCTTGTCGCCTACACGGCAGGGAAAAGCTTTTCCACTCTGTCTAGGAAGGAGAAAGTGTGCCAGCACAGCAAATGCCTCCCGGACTTTCCCTGCAATTCAGCAAGTGCTTTGCAGCTTGAAATTGGAAGGAAAGCCTCAGATTTAGCAGCCAGAGCTTCAGGAGGAGCAGCAGCGAGCACAGCATCGCTTTTGCAGCAGCTCCTTCCATGTGCATGTTTTTGGAAGTGGAAAGGCTTGCAGAGTGTTCAAGTAGCTTTTTCTCTCCGCTGGAAAGCTGCACGCTCAGTGCCAGTGTTCTGCAGTTTCTTTCTTCACGTTTCAGCAGCTAGCACGCTCTCCGTGTGCAGGAGAAGCGGCTGAGGCTTCCTTGCCGGAGACGAGGCACCTTCGCCGGCAGAGAGCCTCCGGCCGGCCGCGGTGCGCTCCGGAGCGGGGGCTTGTGCCGAAAGAGGCCGGGAACAGGCGCTTACCTTCGGACAGCTCCGGATGCCCGTCTAATGCGTCTCTTGTCGCCTACACGGCAGGGAAAAGCTTTTCCACTCTGTCTAGGAAGGAGAAAGTGTGCCAGCACAGCAAATGCCTCCCGGACTTTCCCTGCAATTCAGCAAGTGCTTTGCAGCTTGAAATTGGAAGGAAAGCCTCAGATTTAGCAGCCAGAGCTTCAGGAGGAGCAGCAGCGAGCACAGCATCGCTTTTGCAGCAGCTCCTTCCATGTGCATGTTTTTGGGAGTGGAAAGGCTTGCAGAGTGTTCAAGTAGCTTTTTCTCTCCGCTGGAAAGCTGCACGCTCAGTGCCAGTGTTCTCCAGCTTCTTTCTTCACGTTTCAGCAGCTAGCACGCTCTCCGTGTGCAGGAGAAGCGGCTGAGGCTTCCTTGCCGGAGACGAGGCACCTTCGCCGGCAGAGAGCCTCCGGCCGGCCCCGATGAGCTCCGGAGCGGGGGCTTGTGCCGAAAGAGGCCGGGAACAGGCGCTTACCTTCGGACAGCTCCGGATGCCCGTCTAATGCGTCTCTTGTCGCCTACACGGCAGGGAAAAGCTTTTCCACTCTGTCTAGGAAGGAGAAAGTGTGCCAGCACAGCAAATGCCTCCCGGACTTTCCCTGCAATTCAGCAAGTGCTTTGCAGCTTGAAATTGGAAGGAAAGCCTCAGATTTAGCAGCCAGAGCTTCAGGAGGTGCAGCAGCGAGCACAGCATCGCTTTTGCAGCAGCTCCTTCCATGTGCATGTTTTTGGGAGTGGAAAGGCTTGCAGAGTGTTCAAGTAGCTTTTTCTCTCCGCTGGAAAGCTGCACGCTCAGTGCCAGTGTTCTGCAGCTTCTTTCTTCACGTTTCAGCAGCTAGCACGCTCTCCGTGTGCAGGAGAAGCGGCTGAGGCTTCCTTGCCGGAGACGAGGCACCTTCGCCGGCAGAGAGCCTCCGGCCGGCCGCGGTGCGCTCCGGAGCGGGGGCTTGTGCCGAAAGAGGCCGGCAACAGGCGCTTACCTTCGGACAGCTCCGGATGCCCGTCTAATGCGTCTCTTGTCGCCTACACGGCAGGGAAAAGCTTTTCCACTCTGTCTAGGAAGGAGAAAGTGTGCCAGCACAGCAAATGCCTCCCGGACTTTCCCTGCAATTCAGCAAGTGCTTTGCAGCTTGAAATTGGAAGGAAAGCCTCAGATTTAGCAGCCAGAGCTTCAGGAGGAGCAGCAGCGAGCACAGCATCGCTTTTGCAGCAGCTCCTTCCATGTGCATGTTTTTGGGAGTGGAAAGGCTTGCAGAGTGTTCAAGTAGCTTTTTCTCTCCGCTGGAAAGCTGCACGCTCAGTGCCAGTGTTCTGCAGCTTCTTTCTTCACGTTTCAGCAGCTAGCACGCTCTCCGTGTGCAGGAGAAGCGGCTGAGGCTTCCTTGCCGGAGACGAGGCACCTTCGCCGGCAGAGAGCCTCCGGCCGGCCGCGGTGCGCTCCGGAGCGGGGGCTTGTGCCGAAAGAGGCCGGGAACAGGCGCTTACCTTCGGACAGCTCCGGATGCCCGTCTAATGCGTCTCTTGTCGCCTACACGGCAGGGAAAAGCTTTTCCACTCTGTCTAGGAAGGAGAAAGTGTGCCAGCACAGCAAATGCCTCCCGGACTTTCCCTGCAATTCAGCAAGTGCTTTGCAGCTTGAAATTGGAAGGAAAGCCTCAGATTTAGCAGCCAGAGCTTCAGGAGGAGCAGCAGCGAGCACAGCATCGCTTTTGCAGCAGCTCCTTCCATGTGCATGTTTTTGGGAGTGGAAAGGCTTGCAGAGTGTTCAAGTAGCTTTTTCTCTCCGCTGGAAAGCTGCACGCTCAGTGCCAGTGTTCTGCAGCTTCTTTCTTCACGTTTCAGCAGCTAGCACGCTCTCCGTGTGCAGGAGAAGCGGCTGAGGCTTCCTTGCCGGAGACGAGGCACCTTCGCCGGCAGAGAGCCTCCGGCCGGCCGCGGTGCGCTCCGGAGCGGGGGCTTGTGCCGAAAGAGGCCGGGAACAGGCGCTTACCTTCGGACAGCTCCGGATGCCCGTCTAATGCGTCTCTTGTCGCCTACACGGCAGGGAAAAGCTTTTCCACTCTGTCTAGGAAGGAGAAAGTGTGCCAGCAGAGCAAATGCCTCCCGGACTTTCCCTGCAATTCAGCAAGTGCTTTGCAGCTTGAAATTGGAAGGAAAGCCTCAGATTTAGCAGCCAGAGCTTCAGGAGGAGCAGCAGCGAGCACAGCATCGCTTTTGCAGCAGCTCCTTCCATGTGCATGTTTTTGGGAGTGGAAAGGCTTGCAGAGTGTTCAAGTAGCTTTTTCTCTCCGCTGGAAAGCTGCACGCTCAGTGCCAGTGTTCTGCAGCTTCTTTCTTCACGTTTCAGCAGCTAGCACGCTCTCCGTGTGCAGGAGAAGCGGCTGAGGCTTCCTTGCCGGAGACGAGGCACCTTCGCCGGCAGAGAGCCTCCGGCCGGCCGCGGTGCGCTCCGGAGCGGGGGCTTGTGCCGAAAGAGGCCGGGAACAGGCGCTTACCTTCGGACAGCTCCGGATGCCCGTCTAATGCGTCTCTTGTCGCCTACACGGCAGGGAAAAGCTTTTCCACTCTGTCTAGGAAGGAGAAAGTGTGCCAGCACAGCAAATGCCTCCCGGACTTTCCCTGCAATTCAGCAAGTGCTTTGCAGCTTGAAATTGGAAGGAAAGCCTCAGATTTAGCAGCCAGAGCTTCAGGAGGAGCAGCAGCGAGCACAGCATCGCTTTTGCAGCAGCTCCTTCCATGTGCATGTTTTTGGGAGTGGAAAGGCTTGCAGAGTGTTCAAGTAGCTTTTTCTCTCCGCTGGAAAGCTGCACGCTCAGTGCCAGTGTTCTGCAGCTTCTTTCTTCACGTTTCAGCAGCTAGCACGCTCTCCGTGTGCAGGAGAAGCGGCTGAGGCTTCCTTGCCGGAGAAGCGGCACCTTCGCCGGCAGAGAGCATCCTGCCGGCCCCGGTGAGCTCCGGAGCGGGGGCTTGTGCCGAAAGAGGCCGGCAACAGGCGCTTACCTTCGGACAGCTCCGGATGCCCGTCTAATGCGTCTCTTGTCGCCTACACGGCAGGGAAAAGCTTTTCCACTCTGTCTAGGAAGGAGAAAGTGTGCCAGCAGAGCAAATGCCTCCCGGACTTTCCCTGCAATTCAGCAAGTGCTTTGCAGCTTGAAATTGGAAGGAAAGCCTCAGATTTAGCAGCCAGAGCTTCAGGAGGAGCAGCAGCGAGCACAGCATCGCTTTTGCAGCAGCTCCTTCCATGTGCATGTTTTTGGGAGTGGAAAGGCTTGCAGAGTGTTCAAGTAGCTTTTGCTCTCCGCTGGAAAGCTGCACGCTCAGTGCCAGTGTTCTGCAGCTTCTTTCTTCACGTTTCAGCAGCTAGCACGCTCTCCGTGTGCAGGAGAAGCGGCTGAGGCTTCCTTGCCGGAGACGAGGCACCTTCGCCGGCAGAGAGCCTCCGGCCGGCCGCGGTGCGCTCCGGAGCGGGGGCTTGTGCCGAAAGAGGCCGGGAACAGGCGCTTACCTTTGGACAGCTCCGGATGCCCGTCTAATGCGTCTCTTGTCGCCTACACGGCAGGGAAAAGCTTTTCCACTCTGTCTAGGAAGGAGAAAGTGTGCCAGCACAGCAAATGCCTCCCGGACTTTCCCTGCAATTCAGCAAGTGCTTTGCAGCTTGAAATTGGAAGGAAAGCCTCAGATTTAGCAGCCAGAGCTTCAGGAGGAGCAGCAGCGAGCACAGCATCGCTTTTGCAGCAGCTCCTTCCATGTGCATGTTTTTGGGAGTGGAAAGGCTTGCAGAGTGTTCAAGTAGCTTTTTCTCTCCGCTGGAAAGCTGCACGCTCAGTGCCAGTGTTCTGCAGCTTCTTTCTTCACGTTTCAGCAGCTAGCACGCTCTCCGTGTGCAGGAGAAGCGACTGAGGCTTCCTTGCCGGAGAAGCGGCACCTTCGCCGGCAGAGAGCCTCCGGCCGGCCGCGGTGCGCTCCGGAGCGGGGGCTTGTGCCGAAAGAGGCCGGGAACAGGCGCTTACCTTCGGACAGCTCCGGATGCCCGTCTAATGCGTCTCTTGTCGCCTACACGGCAGGGAAAAGCTTTTCCACTCTGTCTAGGAAGGAGAAAGTGTGCCAGCACAGCAAATGCCTCCCGGACTTTCCCTGCAATTCAGCAAGTGCTTTGCAGCTTGAAATTGGAAGGAAAGCCTCAGATTTAGCAGCCAGAGCTTCAGGAGGTGCAGCAGCGAGCACAGCATCGCTTTTGCAGCAGCTCCTTCCATGTGCATGTTTTTGGGAGTGGAAAGGCTTGCAGAGTGTTCAAGTAGCTTTTTCTCTCCGCTGGAAAGCTGCACGCTCAGTGCCAGTGTTCTGCAGCTTCTTTCTTCACGTTTCAGCAGCTAGCACGCTCTCCGTGTGCAGGAGAAGCGGCTGAGGCTTCCTTGCCGGAGACGAGGCACCTTCGCCGGCAGAGAGCCTCCGGCCGGCCGCGGTGCGCTCCGGAGCGGGGGCTTGTGCCGAAAGAGGCCGGCAACAGGCGCTTACCTTTGGACAGCTCCGGATGCCCGTCTAATGCGTCTCTTGTCGCCTACACGGCAGGGAAAAGCTTTTCCACTCTGTCTAGGAAGGAGAAAGTGTGCCAGCACAGCAAATGCCTCCCGGACTTTCCCTGCAATTCAGCAAGTGCTTTGCAGCTTGAAATTGGAAGGAAAGCCTCAGATTTAGCAGCCAGAGCTTCAGGAGGAGCAGCAGCGAGCACAGCATCGCTTTTGCAGCAGCTCCTTCCATGTGCATGTTTTTGGGAGTGGAAAGGCTTGCAGAGTGTTCAAGTAGCTTTTTCTCTCCGCTGGAAAGCTGCACGCTCAGTGCCAGTGTTCTGCAGCTTCTTTCTTCACGTTTCAGCAGCTAGCACGCTCTCCGTGTGCAGGAGAAGCGGCTGAGGCTTCCTTGCCGGAGACGAGGCACCTTCGCCGGCAGAGAGCCTCCGGCCGGCCGCGGTGCGCTCCGGAGCGGGGGCTTGTGCCGAAAGAGGCCGGGAACAGGCGCTTACCTTCGGACAGCTCCGGATGCCCGTCTAATGCGTCTCTTGTCGCCTACACGGCAGGGAAAAGCTTTTCCACTCTGTCTAGGAAGGAGAAAGTGTGCCAGCAGAGCAAATGCCTCCCGGACTTTCCCTGCAATTCAGCAAGTGCTTTGCAGCTTGAAATTGGAAGGAAAGCCTCAGATTTAGCAGCCAGAGCTTCAGGAGCAGCAGCAGCGAGCACAGCATCGCTTTTGCAGCAGCTCCTTCCATGTGCATGTTTTTGGGAGTGGAAAGGCTTGCAGAGTGTTCAAGTAGCTTTTTCTCTCCGCTGGAAAGCTGCACGCTCAGTGCCAGTGTTCTGCAGCTTCTTTCTTCACGTTTCAGCAGCTAGCACGCTCTCCGTGTGCAGGAGAAGCGGCTGAGGCTTCCTTGCCGGAGAAGCGGCACCTTCGCCGGCAGAGAGCATCCTGCCGGCCCCGGTGCGCTCCGGAGCGGGGGCTTGTGCCGAAAGAGGCCGGGAACAGGCGCTTACCTTCGGACAGCTCCGGATGCCCGTCTAATGCGTCTCTTGTCGCCTACACGGCAGGGAAAAGCTTTTCCACTCTGTCTAGGAAGGAGAAAGTGTGCCAGCACAGCAAATGCCTCCCGGACTTTCCCTGCAATTCAGCAAGTGCTTTGCAGCTTGAAATTGGAAGGAAAGCCTCAGATTTAGCAGCCAGAGCTTCAGGAGGAGCAGCAGCGAGCACAGCATCGCTTTTGCAGCAGCTCCTTCCATGTGCATGTTTTTGGGAGTGGAAAGGCTTGCAGAGTGTTCAAGTAGCTTTTTCTCTCCGCTGGAAAGCTGCACGCTCAGTGCCAGTGTTCTGCAGCTTCTTTCTTCACGTTTCAGCAGCTAGCACGCTCTCCGTGTGCAGGAGAAGCGGCTGAGGCTTCCTTGCCGGAGACGAGGCACCTTCGCCGGCAGAGAGCCTCTGGCCGGCCGCGGTGCGCTCCGGAGCGGGGGCTTGTGCCGAAAGAGGCCGGGAACAGGCGCTTACCTTCGGACAGCTCCGGATGCCCGTCTAATGCGTCTCTTGTCGCCTACACGGCAGGGAAAAGCTTTTCCACTCTGTCTAGGAAGGAGAAAGTGTGCCAGCAGAGCAAATGCCTCCCGGACTTTCCCTGCAATTCAGCAAGTGCTTTGCAGCTTGAAATTGGAAGGAAAGCCTCAGATTTAGCAGCCAGAGCTTCAGGAGGAGCAGCAGCGAGCACAGCATCGCTTTTGCAGCAGCTCCTTCCATGTGCATGTTTTTGGGAGTGGAAAGGCTTGCAGAGTGTTCAAGTAGCTTTTTCTCTCCGCTGGAAAGCTGCACGCTCAGTGCCAGTGTTCTGCAGCTTCTTTCTTCACGTTTCAGCAGCTAGCACGCTCTCCGTGTGCAGGAGAAGCGGCTGAGGCTTCCTTGCCGGAGACGAGGCACCTTCGCCGGCAGAGAGCCTCCGGCCGGCCGCGGTGCGCTCCGGAGCGGGGGCTTGTGCCGAAAGAGGCCGGGAACAGGCGCTTACCTTCGGACAGCTCCGGATGCCCGTCTAATGCGTCTCTTGTCGCCTACACGGCAGGGAAAAGCTTTTCCACTCTGTCTAGGAAGGAGAAAGTGTGCCAGCACAGCAAATGCCTCCCGGACTTTCCCTGCAATTCAGCAAGTGCTTTGCAGCTTGAAATTGGAAGGAAAGCCTCAGATTTAGCAGCCAGAGCTTCAGGAGGAGCAGCAGCGAGCACAGCATCGGTTTTGCAGCAGCTCCTTCCATGTGCATGTTTTTGGGAGTGGAAAGGCTTGCAGAGTGTTCAAGTAGCTTTTTCTCTCCGCTGGAAAGCTGCACGCTCAGTGCCAGTGTTCTGCAGCTTCTTTCTTCACGTTTCAGCAGCTAGCACGCTCTCCGTGTGCAGGAGAAGCGGCTGAGGCTTCCTTGCCGGAGAAGCGGCACCTTCGCCGGCAGAGAGCATCCTGCCGGCCCCGGTGAGCTCCGGAGCGGGGGCTTGTGCCGAAAGAGGCCGGCAACAGGCGCTTACCTTCGGACAGCTCCGGATGCCCGTCTAATGCGTCTCTTGTCGCCTACACGGCAGGGAAAAGCTTTTCCACTCTGTCTAGGAAGGAGAAAGTGTGCCAGCAGAGCAAATGCCTCCCGGACTTTCCCTGCAATTCAGCAAGTGCTTTGCAGCTTGAAATTGGAAGGAAAGCCTCAGATTTAGCAGCCAGAGCTTCAGGAGGAGCAGCAGCTAGCACAGCATCGCTTTTGCAGCAGCTCCTTCCATGTGCATGTTTTTGGGAGTGGAAAGGCTTGCAGAGTGTTCAAGTAGCTTTTTCTCTCCGCTGGAAAGCTGCAGGCTCAGTGCCAGTGTTCTGCAGCTTCTTTCTTCACGTTTCAGCAGCTAGCACGCTCTCCGTGTGCAGGAGAAGCGGCTGAGGCTTCCTTGCCGGAGAAGCGGCACCTTCGCCGGCAGAGAGCCTCCGGCCGGCCGCGGTGCGCTCCGGAGCGGGGGCTTGTGCCGAAAGAGGCCGGGAACAGGCGCTTACCTTCGGACAGCTCCGGATGCCCGTCTAATGCGTCTCTTGTCGCCTACACGGCAGGGAAAAGCTTTTCCACTCTGTCTAGGAAGGAGAAAGTGTGCCAGCACAGCAAATGCCTCCCGGACTTTCCCTGCAATTCAGCAAGTGCTTTGCAGCTTGAAATTGGAAGGAAAGCCTCAGATTTAGCAGCCAGAGCTTCAGGAGGAGCAGCAGCGAGCACAGCATCGCTTTTGCAGCAGCTCCTTCCATGTGCATGTTTTTGGGAGTGGAAAGGCTTGCAGAGTGTTCAAGTAGCTTTTGCTCTCCGCTGGAAAGCTGCACGCTCAGTGCCAGTGTTCTGCAGCTTCTTTCTTCACGTTTCAGCAGCTAGCACGCTCTCCGTGTGCAGGAGAAGCGGCTGAGGCTTCCTTGCCGGAGACGAGGCACCTTCGCCGGCAGAGAGCCTCCGGCCGGCCGCGGTGCGCTCCGGAGCGGGGGCTTGTGCCGAAAGAGGCCGGCAACAGGCGCTTACCTTTGGACAGCTCCGGATGCCCGTCTAATGCGTCTCTTGTCGCCTACACGGCAGGGAAAAGCTTTTCCACTCTGTCTAGGAAGGAGAAAGTGTGCCAGCACAGCAAATGCCTCCCGGACTTTCCCTGCAATTCAGCAAGTGCTTTGCAGCTTGAAATTGGAAGGAAAGCCTCAGATTTAGCAGCCAGAGCTTCAGGAGGAGCAGCAGCGAGCACAGCATCGCTTTTGCAGCAGCTCCTTCCATGTGCATGTTTTTGGGAGTGGAAAGGCTTGCAGAGTGTTCAAGTAGCTTTTTCTCTCCGCTGGAAAGCTGCAGGCTCAGTGCCAGTGTTCTGCAGCTTCTTTCTTCACGTTTCAGCAGCTAGCACGCTCTCCGTGTGCAGGAGAAGCGACTGAGGCTTCCTTGCCGGAGAAGCGGCACCTTCGCCGGCAGAGAGCCTCCGGCCGGCCGCGGTGCGCTCCGGAGCGGGGGCTTGTGCCGAAAGAGGCCGGGAACAGGCGCTTACCTTCGGACAGCTCCGGATGCCCGTCTAATGCGTCTCTTGTCGCCTACACGGCAGGGAAAAGCTTTTCCACTCTGTCTAGGAAGGAGAAAGTGTGCCAGCACAGCAAATGCCTCCCGGACTTTCCCTGCAATTCAGCAAGTGCTTTGCAGCTTGAAATTGGAAGGAAAGCCTCAGATTTAGCAGCCAGAGCTTCAGGAGGTGCAGCAGCGAGCACAGCATCGCTTTTGCAGCAGCTCCTTCCATGTGCATGTTTTTGGGAGTGGAAAGGCTTGCAGAGTGTTCAAGTAGCTTTTTCTCTCCGCTGGAAAGCTGCACGCTCAGTGCCAGTGTTCTGCAGCTTCTTTCTTCACGTTTCAGCAGCTAGCACGCTCTCCGTGTGCAGGAGAAGCGGCTGAGGCTTCCTTGCCGGAGACGAGGCACCTTCGCCGGCAGAGAGCCTCTGGCCGGCCGCGGTGCGCTCCGGAGCGGGGGCTTGTGCCGAAAGAGGCCGGCAACAGGCGCTTACCTTCGGACAGCTCCGGATGCCCGTCTAATGCGTCTCTTGTCGCCTACACGGCAGGGAAAAGCTTTTCCACTCTGTCTAGGAAGGAGAAAGTGTGCCAGCACAGCAAATGCCTCCCGGACTTTCCCTGCAATTCAGCAAGTGCTTTGCAGCTTGAAATTGGAAGGAAAGCCTCAGATTTAGCAGCCAGAGCTTCAGGAGGAGCAGCAGCGAGCACAGCATCGGTTTTGCAGCAGCTCCTTCCATGTGCATGTTTTTGGGAGTGGAAAGGCTTGCAGAGTGTTCAAGTAGCTTTTTCTCTCCGCTGGAAAGCTGCACGCTCAGTGCCAGTGTTCTGCAGCTTCTTTCTTCACGTTTCAGCAGCTAGCACGCTCTCCGTGTGCAGGAGAAGCGGCTGAGGCTTCCTTGCCGGAGAAGCGGCACCTTCGCCGGCAGAGAGCATCCTGCCGGCCCCGGTGAGCTCCGGAGCGGGGGCTTGTGCCGAAAGAGGCCGGCAACAGGCGCTTACCTTCGGACAGCTCCGGATGCCCGTCTAATGCGTCTCTTGTCGCCTACACGGCAGGGAAAAGCTTTTCCACTCTGTCTAGGAAGGAGAAAGTGTGCCAGCAGAGCAAATGCCTCCCGGACTTTCCCTGCAATTCAGCAAGTGCTTTGCAGCTTGAAATTGGAAGGAAAGCCTCAGATTTAGCAGCCAGAGCTTCAGGAGGAGCAGCAGCTAGCACAGCATCGCTTTTGCAGCAGCTCCTTCCATGTGCATGTTTTTGGGAGTGGAAAGGCTTGCAGAGTGTTCAAGTAGCTTTTTCTCTCCGCTGGAAAGCTGCAGGCTCAGTGCCAGTGTTCTGCAGCTTCTTTCTTCACGTTTCAGCAGCTAGCACGCTCTCCGTGTGCAGGAGAAGCGGCTGAGGCTTCCTTGCCGGAGAAGCGGCACCTTCGCCGGCAGAGAGCCTCCGGCCGGCCGCGGTGCGCTCCGGAGCGGGGGCTTGTGCCGAAAGAGGCCGGGAACAGGCGCTTACCTTCGGACAGCTCCGGATGCCCGTCTAATGCGTCTCTTGTCGCCTACACGGCAGGGAAAAGCTTTTCCACTCTGTCTAGGAAGGAGAAAGTGTGCCAGCACAGCAAATGCCTCCCGGACTTTCCCTGCAATTCAGCAAGTGCTTTGCAGCTTGAAATTGGAAGGAAAGCCTCAGATTTAGCAGCCAGAGCTTCAGGAGCAGCAGCAGCGAGCACAGCATCGCTTTTGCAGCAGCTCCTTCCATGTGCATGTTTTTGGGAGTGGAAAGGCTTGCAGAGTGTTCAAGTAGCTTTTGCTCTCCGCTGGAAAGCTGCACGCTCAGTGCCAGTGTTCTGCAGCTTCTTTCTTCACGTTTCAGCAGCTAGCACGCTCTCCGTGTGCAGGAGAAGCGGCTGAGGCTTCCTTGCCGGAGACGAGGCACCTTCGCCGGCAGAGAGCCTCCGGCCGGCCGCGGTGCGCTCCGGAGCGGGGGCTTGTGCCGAAAGAGGCCGGCAACAGGCGCTTACCTTTGGACAGCTCCGGATGCCCGTCTAATGCGTCTCTTGTCGCCTACACGGCAGGGAAAAGCTTTTCCACTCTGTCTAGGAAGGAGAAAGTGTGCCAGCACAGCAAATGCCTCCCGGACTTTCCCTGCAATTCAGCAAGTGCTTTGCAGCTTGAAATTGGAAGGAAAGCCTCAGATTTAGCAGCCAGAGCTTCAGGAGGAGCAGCAGCGAGCACAGCATCGCTTTTGCAGCAGCTCCTTCCATGTGCATGTTTTTGGGAGTGGAAAGGCTTGCAGAGTGTTCAAGTAGCTTTTTCTCTCCGCTGGAAAGCTGCAGGCTCAGTGCCAGTGTTCTGCAGCTTCTTTCTTCACGTTTCAGCAGCTAGCACGCTCTCCGTGTGCAGGAGAAGCGACTGAGGCTTCCTTGCCGGAGAAGCGGCACCTTCGCCGGCAGAGAGCCTCCGGCCGGCCGCGGTGCGCTCCGGAGCGGGGGCTTGTGCCGAAAGAGGCCGGGAACAGGCGCTTACCTTCGGACAGCTCCGGATGCCCGTCTAATGCGTCTCTTGTCGCCTACACGGCAGGGAAAAGCTTTTCCACTCTGTCTAGGAAGGAGAAAGTGTGCCAGCACAGCAAATGCCTCCCGGACTTTCCCTGCAATTCAGCAAGTGCTTTGCAGCTTGAAATTGGAAGGAAAGCCTCAGATTTAGCAGCCAGAGCTTCAGGAGGTGCAGCAGCGAGCACAGCATCGCTTTTGCAGCAGCTCCTTCCATGTGCATGTTTTTGGGAGTGGAAAGGCTTGCAGAGTGTTCAAGTAGCTTTTGCTCTCCGCTGGAAAGCTGCACGCTCAGTGCCAGTGTTCTGCAGCTTCTTTCTTCACGTTTCAGCAGCTAGCACGCTCTCCGTGTGCAGGAGAAGCGGCTGAGGCTTCCTTGCCGGAGACGAGGCACCTTCGCCGGCAGAGAGCCTCCGGCCGGCCGCGGTGCGCTCCGGAGCGGGGGCTTGTGCCGAAAGAGGCCGGCAACAGGCGCTTACCTTTGGACAGCTCCGGATGCCCGTCTAATGCGTCTCTTGTCGCCTACACGGCAGGGAAAAGCTTTTCCACTCTGTCTAGGAAGGAGAAAGTGTGCCAGCACAGCAAATGCCTCCCGGACTTTCCCTGCAATTCAGCAAGTGCTTTGCAGCTTGAAATTGGAAGGAAAGCCTCAGATTTAGCAGCCAGAGCTTCAGGAGGAGCAGCAGCGAGCACAGCATCGCTTTTGCAGCAGCTCCTTCCATGTGCATGTTTTTGGGAGTGGAAAGGCTTGCAGAGTGTTCAAGTAGCTTTTTCTCTCCGCTGGAAAGCTGCACGCTCAGTGCCAGTGTTCTGCAGCTTCTTTCTTCACGTTTCAGCAGCTAGCACGCTCTCCGTGTGCAGGAGAAGCGGCTGAGGCTTCCTTGCCGGAGACGAGGCACCTTCGCCGGCAGAGAGCCTCCGGCCGGCCGCGGTGCGCTCCGGAGCGGGGGCTTGTGCCGAAAGAGGCCGGCAACAGGCGCTTACCTTCGGACAGCTCCGGATGCCCGTCTAATGCGTCTCTTGTCGCCTACACGGCAGGGAAAAGCTTTTCCACTCTGTCTAGGAAGGAGAAAGTGTGCCAGCAGAGCAAATGCCTCCCGGACTTTCCCTGCAATTCAGCAAGTGCTTTGCAGCTTGAAATTGGAAGGAAAGCCTCAGATTTAGCAGCCAGAGCTTCAGGAGCAGCAGCAGCGAGCACAGCATCGCTTTTGCAGCAGCTCCTTCCATGTGCATGTTTTTGGGAGTGGAAAGGCTTGCAGAGTGTTCAAGTAGCTTTTTCTCTCCGCTGGAAAGCTGCACGCTCAGTGCCAGTGTTCTGCAGCTTCTTTCTTCACGTTTCAGCAGCTAGCACGCTCTCCGTGTGCAGGAGAAGCGGCTGAGGCTTCCTTGCCGGAGAAGCGGCACCTTCGCCGGCAGAGAGCATCCTGCCGGCCCCGGTGCGCTCCGGAGCGGGGGCTTGTGCCGAAAGAGGCCGGGAACAGGCGCTTACCTTCGGACAGCTCCGGATGCCCGTCTAATGCGTCTCTTGTCGCCTACACGGCAGGGAAAAGCTTTTCCACTCTGTCTAGGAAGGAGAAAGTGTGCCAGCAGAGCAAATGCCTCCCGGACTTTCCCTGCAATTCAGCAAGTGCTTTGCAGCTTGAAATTGGAAGGAAAGCCTCAGATTTAGCAGCCAGAGCTTCAGGAGGAGCAGCAGCGAGCACAGCATCGCTTTTGCAGCAGCTCCTTCCATGTGCATGTTTTTGGGAGTGGAAAGGCTTGCAGAGTGTTCAAGTAGCTTTTGCTCTCCGCTGGAAAGCTGCACGCTCAGTGCCAGTGTTCTGCAGCTTCTTTCTTCACGTTTCAGCAGCTAGCACGCTCTCCGTGTGCAGGAGAAGCGGCTGAGGCTTCCTTGCCGGAGACGAGGCACCTTCGCCGGCAGAGAGCCTCCGGCCGGCCGCGGTGCGCTCCGGAGCGGGGGCTTGTGCCGAAAGAGGCCGGCAACAGGCGCTTACCTTCGGACAGCTCCGGATGCCCGTCTAATGCGTCTCTTGTCGCCTACACGGCAGGGAAAAGCTTTTCCACTCTGTCTAGGAAGGAGAAAGTGTGCCAGCACAGCAAATGCCTCCCGGACTTTCCCTGCAATTCAGCAAGTGCTTTGCAGCTTGAAATTGGAAGGAAAGCCTCAGATTTAGCAGCCAGAGCTTCAGGAGGAGCAGCAGCGAGCACAGCATCGCTTTTGCAGCAGCTCCTTCCATGTGCATGTTTTTGGGAGTGGAAAGGCTTGCAGAGTGTTCAAGTAGCTTTTTCTCTCCGCTGGAAAGCTGCAGGCTCAGTGCCAGTGTTCTGCAGCTTCTTTCTTCACGTTTCAGCAGCTAGCACGCTCTCCGTGTGCAGGAGAAGCGACTGAGGCTTCCTTGCCGGAGAAGCGGCACCTTCGCCGGCAGAGAGCATCCTGCCGGCCCCGGTGCGCTCCGGAGCGGGGGCTTGTGCCGAAAGAGGCCGGGAACAGGCGCTTACCTTCGGACAGCTCCGGATGCCCGTCTAATGCGTCTCTTGTCGCCTACACGGCAGGGAAAAGCTTTTCCACTCTGTCTAGGAAGGAGAAAGTGTGCCAGCACAGCAAATGCCTCCCGGACTTTCCCTGCAATTCAGCAAGTGCTTTGCAGCTTGAAATTGGAAGGAAAGCCTCAGATTTAGCAGCCAGAGCTTCAGGAGGAGCAGCAGCGAGCACAGCATCGCTTTTGCAGCAGCTCCTTCCATGTGCATGTTTTTGGGAGTGGAAAGGCTTGCAGAGTGTTCAAGTAGCTTTTTCTCTCCGCTGGAAAGCTGCACGCTCAGTGCCAGTGTTCTGCAGCTTCTTTCTTCACGTTTCAGCAGCTAGCACGCTCTCCGTGTGCAGGAGAAGCGGCTGAGGCTTCCTTGCCGGAGACGAGGCACCTTCGCCGGCAGAGAGCCTCCGGCCGGCCGCGGTGCGCTCCGGAGCGGGGGCTTGTGCCGAAAGAGGCCGGGAACAGGCGCTTACCTTCGGACAGCTCCGGATGCCCGTCTAATGCGTCTCTTGTCGCCTACACGGCAGGGAAAAGCTTTTCCACTCTGTCTAGGAAGGAGAAAGTGTGCCAGCAGAGCAAATGCCTCCCGGACTTTCCCTGCAATTCAGCAAGTGCTTTGCAGCTTGAAATTGGAAGGAAAGCCTCAGATTTAGCAGCCAGAGCTTCAGGAGCAGCAGCAGCGAGCACAGCATCGCTTTTGCAGCAGCTCCTTCCATGTGCATGTTTTTGGGAGTGGAAAGGCTTGCAGAGTGTTCAAGTAGCTTTTTCTCTCCGCTGGAAAGCTGCACGCTCAGTGCCAGTGTTCTGCAGCTTCTTTCTTCACGTTTCAGCAGCTAGCACGCTCTCCGTGTGCAGGAGAAGCGGCTGAGGCTTCCTTGCCGGAGAAGCGGCACCTTCGCCGGCAGAGAGCATCCTGCCGGCCGCGGTGCGCTCCGGAGCGGGGGCTTGTGCCGAAAGAGGCCGGGAACAGGCGCTTACCTTCGGACAGCTCCGGATGCCCGTCTAATGCGTCTCTTGTCGCCTACACGGCAGGGAAAAGCTTTTCCACTCTGTCTAGGAAGGAGAAAGTGTGCCAGCAGAGCAAATGCCTCCCGGACTTTCCCTGCAATTCAGCAAGTGCTTTGCAGCTTGAAATTGGAAGGAAAGCCTCAGATTTAGCAGCCAGAGCTTCAGGAGGAGCAGCAGCGAGCACAGCATCGCTTTTGCAGCAGCTCCTTCCATGTGCATGTTTTTGGGAGTGGAAAGGCTTGCAGAGTGTTCAAGTAGCTTTTTCTCTCCGCTGGAAAGCTGCACGCTCAGTGCCAGTGTTCTGCAGCTTCTTTCTTCACGTTTCAGCAGCTAGCACGCTCTCCGTGTGCAGGAGAAGCGGCTGAGGCTTCCTTGCCGGAGACGAGGCACCTTCGCCGGCAGAGAGCCTCTGGCCGGCCGCGGTGCGCTCCGGAGCGGGGGCTTGTGCCGAAAGAGGCCGGGAACAGGCGCTTACCTTCGGACAGCTCCGGATGCCCGTCTAATGCGTCTCTTGTCGCCTACACGGCAGGGAAAAGCTTTTCCACTCTGTCTAGGAAGGAGAAAGTGTGCCAGCACAGCAAATGCCTCCCGGACTTTCCCTGCAATTCAGCAAGTGCTTTGCAGCTTGAAATTGGAAGGAAAGCCTCAGATTTAGCAGCCAGAGCTTCAGGAGGAGCAGCAGCGAGCACAGCATCGCTTTTGCAGCAGCTCCTTCCATGTGCATGTTTTTGGGAGTGGAAAGGCTTGCAGAGTGTTCAAGTAGCTTTTTCTCTCCGCTGGAAAGCTGCACGCTCAGTGCCAGTGTTCTGCAGCTTCTTTCTTCACGTTTCAGCAGCTAGCACGCTCTCCGTGTGCAGGAGAAGCGGCTGAGGCTTCCTTGCCGGAGAAGCGGCACCTTCGCCGGCAGAGAGCCTCCGGCCGGCCGCGGTGCGCTCCGGAGCGGGGGCTTGTGCCGAAAGAGGCCGGGAACAGGCGCTTACCTTCGGACAGCTCCGGATGCCCGTCTAATGCGTCTCTTGTCGCCTACACGGCAGGGAAAAGCTTTTCCACTCTGTCTAGGAAGGAGAAAGTGTGCCAGCACAGCAAATGCCTCCCGGACTTTCCCTGCAATTCAGCAAGTGCTTTGCAGCTTGAAATTGGAAGGAAAGCCTCAGATTTAGCAGCCAGAGCTTCAGGAGGAGCAGCAGCGAGCACAGCATCGCTTTTGCAGCAGCTCCTTCCATGTGCATGTTTTTGGGAGTGGAAAGGCTTGCAGAGTGTTCAAGTAGCTTTTTCTCTCCGCTGGAAAGCTGCACGCTCAGTGCCAGTGTTCTCCAGCTTCTTTCTTCACGTTTCAGCAGCTAGCACGCTCTCCGTGTGCAGGAGAAGCGGCTGAGGCTTCCTTGCCGGAGACGAGGCACCTTCGCCGGCAGAGAGCCTCCGGCCGGCCGCGGTGCGCTCCGGAGCGGGGGCTTGTGCCGAAAGAGGCCGGGAACAGGCGCTTACCTTCGGACAGCTCCGGATGCCCGTCTAATGCGTCTCTTGTCGCCTACACGGCAGGGAAAAGCTTTTCCACTCTGTCTAGGAAGGAGAAAGTGTGCCAGCAGAGCAAATGCCTCCCGGACTTTCCCTGCAATTCAGCAAGTGCTTTGCAGCTTGAAATTGGAAGGAAAGCCTCAGATTTAGCAGCCAGAGCTTCAGGAGGTGCAGCAGCGAGCACAGCATCGCTTTTGCAGCAGCTCCTTCCATGTGCATGTTTTTGGGAGTGGAAAGGCTTGCAGAGTGTTCAAGTAGCTTTTGCTCTCCGCTGGAAAGCTGCACGCTCAGTGCCAGTGTTCTGCAGCTTCTTTCTTCACGTTTCAGCAGCTAGCACGCTCTCCGTGTGCAGGAGAAGCGGCTGAGGCTTCCTTGCCGGAGAAGCGGCACCTTCGCCGGCAGAGAGCCTCCGGCCGGCCGCGGTGCGCTCCGGAGCGGGGGCTTGTGCCGAAAGAGGCCGGGAACAGGCGCTTACCTTCGGACAGCTCCGGATGCCCGTCTAATGCGTCTCTTGTCGCCTACACGGCAGGGAAAAGCTTTTCCACTCTGTCTAGGAAGGAGAAAGTGTGCCAGCAGAGCAAATGCCTCCCGGACTTTCCCTGCAATTCAGCAAGTGCTTTGCAGCTTGAAATTGGAAGGAAAGCCTCAGATTTAGCAGCCAGAGCTTCAGGAGGAGCAGCAGCGAGCACAGCATCGCTTTTGCAGCAGCTCCTTCCATGTGCATGTTTTTGGGAGTGGAAAGGCTTGCAGAGTGTTCAAGTAGCTTTTTCTCTCCGCTGGAAAGCTGCACGCTCAGTGCCAGTGTTCTGCAGCTTCTTTCTTCACGTTTCAGCAGCTAGCACGCTCTCCGTGTGCAGGAGAAGCGGCTGAGGCTTCCTTGCCGGAGACGAGGCACCTTCGCCGGCAGAGAGCCTCCGGCCGGCCGCGGTGCGCTCCGGAGCGGGGGCTTGTGCCGAAAGAGGCCGGGAACAGGCGCTTACCTTCGGACAGCTCCGGATGCCCGTCTAATGCGTCTCTTGTCGCCTACACGGCAGGGAAAAGCTTTTCCACTCTGTCTAGGAAGGAGAAAGTGTGCCAGCACAGCAAATGCCTCCCGGACTTTCCCTGCAATTCAGCAAGTGCTTTGCAGCTTGAAATTGGAAGGAAAGCCTCAGATTTAGCAGCCAGAGCTTCAGGAGGTGCAGCAGCGAGCACAGCATCGCTTTTGCAGCAGCTCCTTCCATGTGCATGTTTTTGGGAGTGGAAAGGCTTGCAGAGTGTTCAAGTAGCTTTTTCTCTCCGCTGGAAAGCTGCACGCTCAGTGCCAGTGTTCTGCAGCTTCTTTCTTCACGTTTCAGCAGCTAGCACGCTCTCCGTGTGCAGGAGAAGCGGCTGAGGCTTCCTTGCCGGAGAAGCGGCACCTTCGCCGGCAGAGAGCCTCCGGCCGGCCGCGGTGCGCTCCGGAGCGGGGGCTTGTGCCGAAAGAGGCCGGGAACAGGCGCTTACCTTCGGACAGCTCCGGATGCCCGTCTAATGCGTCTCTTGTCGCCTACACGGCAGGGAAAAGCTTTTCCACTCTGTCTAGGAAGGAGAAAGTGTGCCAGCAGAGCAAATGCCTCCCGGACTTTCCCTGCAATTCAGCAAGTGCTTTGCAGCTTGAAATTGGAAGGAAAGCCTCAGATTTAGCAGCCAGAGCTTCAGGAGGAGCAGCAGCGAGCACAGCATCGCTTTTGCAGCAGCTCCTTCCATGTGCATGTTTTTGGGAGTGGAAAGGCTTGCAGAGTGTTCAAGTAGCTTTTTCTCTCCGCTGGAAAGCTGCAGGCTCAGTGCCAGTGTTCTGCAGCTTCTTTCTTCACGTTTCAGCAGCTAGCACGCTCTCCGTGTGCAGGAGAAGCGGCTGAGGCTTCCTTGCCGGAGAAGCGGCACCTTCGCCGGCAGAGAGCCTCCGGCCGGCCGCGGTGCGCTCCGGAGCGGGGGCTTGTGCCGAAAGAGGCCGGGAACAGGCGCTTACCTTCGGACACCTCCGGATGCCTTTCTAATGCGTCTCTTGTCGCCTACACGGCAGGGAAAAGCTTTTCCACTCTGTCTAGGAAGGAGAAAGTGTGCCAGCACAGCAAATGCCTCCCGGACTTTCCCTGCAATTCAGCAAGTGCTTTGCAGCTTGAAATTGGAAGGAAAGCCTCAGATTTAGCAGCCAGAGCTTCAGGAGGTGCAGCAGCGAGCACAGCATCGCTTTTGCAGCAGCTCCTTCCATGTGCATGTTTTTGGGAGTGGAAAGGCTTGCAGAGTGTTCAAGTAGCTTTTGCTCTCCGCTGGAAAGCTGCACGCTCAGTGCCAGTGTTCTGCAGCTTCTTTCTTCACGTTTCAGCAGCTAGCACGCTCTCCGTGTGCAGGAGAAGCGGCTGAGGCTTCCTTGCCGGAGAAGCGGCACCTTCGCCGGCAGAGAGCCTCCGGCCGGCCGCGGTGCGCTCCGGAGCGGGGGCTTGTGCCGAAAGAGGCCGGGAACAGGCGCTTACCTTCGGACAGCTCCGGATGCCCGTCTAATGCGTCTCTTGTCGCCTACACGGCAGGGAAAAGCTTTTCCACTCTGTCTAGGAAGGAGAAAGTGTGCCAGCACAGCAAATGCCTCCCGGACTTTCCCTGCAATTCAGCAAGTGCTTTGCAGCTTGAAATTGGAAGGAAAGCCTCAGATTTAGCAGCCAGAGCTTCAGGAGGAGCAGCAGCGAGCACAGCATCGCTTTTGCAGCAGCTCCTTCCATGTGCATGTTTTTGGGAGTGGAAAGGCTTGCAGAGTGTTCAAGTAGCTTTTTCTCTCCGCTGGAAAGCTGCAGGCTCAGTGCCAGTGTTCTGCAGCTTCTTTCTTCACGTTTCAGCAGCTAGCACGCTCTCCGTGTGCAGGAGAAGCGGCTGAGGCTTCCTTGCCGGAGAAGCGGCACCTTCGCCGGCAGAGAGCCTCCGGCCGGCCGCGGTGCGCTCCGGAGCGGGGGCTTGTGCCGAAAGAGGCCGGGAACAGGCGCTTACCTTCGGACAGCTCCGGATGCCCGTCTAATGCGTCTCTTGTCGCCTACACGGCAGGGAAAAGCTTTTCCACTCTGTCTAGGAAGGAGAAAGTGTGCCAGCACAGCAAATGCCTCCCGGACTTTCCCTGCAATTCAGCAAGTGCTTTGCAGCTTGAAATTGGAAGGAAAGCCTCAGATTTAGCAGCCAGAGCTTCAGGAGGAGCAGCAGCGAGCACAGCATCGCTTTTGCAGCAGCTCCTTCCATGTGCATGTTTTTGGGAGTGGAAAGGCTTGCAGAGTGTTCAAGTAGCTTTTTCTCTCCGCTGGAAAGCTGCACGCTCAGTGCCAGTGTTCTCCAGCTTCTTTCTTCACGTTTCAGCAGCTAGCACGCTCTCCGTGTGCAGGAGAAGCGGCTGAGGCTTCCTTGCCGGAGACGAGGCACCTTCGCCGGCAGAGAGCCTCCGGCCGGCCGCGGTGCGCTCCGGAGCGGGGGCTTGTGCCGAAAGAGGCCGGGAACAGGCGCTTACCTTCGGACAGCTCCGGATGCCCGTCTAATGCGTCTCTTGTCGCCTACACGGCAGGGAAAAGCTTTTCCACTCTGTCTAGGAAGGAGAAAGTGTGCCAGCACAGCAAATGCCTCCCGGACTTTCCCTGCAATTCAGCAAGTGCTTTGCAGCTTGAAATTGGAAGGAAAGCCTCAGATTTAGCAGCCAGAGCTTCAGGAGGTGCAGCAGCGAGCACAGCATCGCTTTTGCAGCAGCTCCTTCCATGTGCATGTTTTTGGGAGTGGAAAGGCTTGCAGAGTGTTCAAGTAGCTTTTTCTCTCCGCTGGAAAGCTGCACGCTCAGTGCCAGTGTTCTGCAGCTTCTTTCTTCACGTTTCAGCAGCTAGCACGCTCTCCGTGTGCAGGAGAAGCGGCTGAGGCTTCCTTGCCGGAGAAGCGGCACCTTCGCCGGCAGAGAGCATCCTGCCGGCCCCGGTGCGCTCCGGAGCGGGGGCTTGTGCCGAAAGAGGCCGGGAACAGGCGCTTACCTTCGGACAGCTCCGGATGCCCGTCTAATGCGTCTCTTGTCGCCTACACGGCAGGGAAAAGCTTTTCCACTCTGTCTAGGAAGGAGAAAGTGTGCCAGCAGAGCAAATGCCTCCCGGACTTTCCCTGCAATTCAGCAAGTGCTTTGCAGCTTGAAATTGGAAGGAAAGCCTCAGATTTAGCAGCCAGAGCTTCAGGAGGAGCAGCAGCGAGCACAGCATCGCTTTTGAAGCAGCTCCTTCCATGTGCATGTTTTTGGGAGTGGAAAGGCTTGCAGAGTGTTCAAGTAGCTTTTTCTCTCCGCTGGAAAGCTGCACGCTCAGTGCCAGTGTTCTGCAGCTTCTTTCTTCACGTTTCAGCAGCTAGCACGCTCTCCGTGTGCAGGAGTAGCGGCTGAGGCTTCCTTGCCGGAGACGAGGCACCTTCGCCGGCAGAGAGCCTCTGGCCGGCCGCGGTGCGCTCCGGAGCGGGGGCTTGTGCCGAAAGAGGCCGGGAACAGGCGCTTACCTTCGGACAGCTCCGGATGCCCGTCTAATGCGTCTCTTGTCGCCTACACGGCAGGGAAAAGCTTTTCCACTCTGTCTAGGAAGGAGAAAGTGTGCCAGCACAGCAAATGCCTCCCGGACTTTCCCTGCAATTCAGCAAGTGCTTTGCAGCTTGAAATTGGAAGGAAAGCCTCAGATTTAGCAGCCAGAGCTTCAGGAGGAGCAGCAGCGAGCACAGCATCGCTTTTGCAGCAGCTCCTTCCATGTGCATGTTTTTGGGAGTGGAAAGGGTTGCAGAGTGTTCAAGTAGCTTTTTCTCTCCGCTGGAAAGCTGCAGGCTCAGTGCCAGTGTTCTGCAGCTTCTTTCTTCACGTTTCAGCAGCTAGCACGCTCTCCGTGTGCAGGAGAAGCGGCTGAGGCTTCCTTGCCGGAGACGAGGCACCTTCGCCGGCAGAGAGCCTCCGGCCGGCCGCGGTGCGCTCCGGAGCGGGGGCTTGTGCCGAAAGAGGCCGGGAACAGGCGCTTACCTTCGGACAGCTCCGGATGCCCGTCTAATGCGTCTCTTGTCGCCTACACGGCAGGGAAAAGCTTTTCCACTCTGTCTAGGAAGGAGAAAGTGTGCCAGCACAGCAAATGCCTCCCGGACTTTCCCTGCAATTCAGCAAGTGCTTTGCAGCTTGAAATTGGAAGGAAAGCCTCAGATTTAGCAGCCAGAGCTTCAGGAGGAGCAGCAGCGAGCACAGCATCGCTTTTGCAGCAGCTCCTTCCATGTGCATGTTTTTGGGAGTGGAAAGGCTTGCAGAGTGTTCAAGTAGCTTTTTCTCTCCGCTGGAAAGCTGCAGGCTCAGTGCCAGTGTTCTGCAGCTTCTTTCTTCACGTTTCAGCAGCTAGCACGCTCTCCGTGTGCAGGAGAAGCGGCTGAGGCTTCCTTGCCGGAGAAGCGGCACCTTCGCCGGCAGAGAGCCTCCGGCCGGCCGCGGTGCGCTCCGGAGCGGGGGCTTGTGCCGAAAGAGGCCGGGAACAGGCGCTTACCTTCGGACAGCTCCGGATGCCCGTCTAATGCGTCTCTTGTCGCCTACACGGCAGGGAAAAGCTTTTCCACTCTGTCTAGGAAGGAGAAAGTGTGCCAGCACAGCAAATGCCTCCCGGACTTTCCCTGCAATTCAGCAAGTGCTTTGCAGCTTGAAATTGGAAGGAAAGCCTCAGATTTAGCAGCCAGAGCTTCAGGAGGAGCAGCAGCGAGCACAGCATCGCTTTTGCAGCAGCTCCTTCCATGTGCATGTTTTTGGGAGTGGAAAGGCTTGCAGAGTGTTCAAGTAGCTTTTTCTCTCCGCTGGAAAGCTGCAGGCTCAGTGCCAGTGTTCTGCAGCTTCTTTCTTCACGTTTCAGCAGCTAGCACGCTCTCCGTGTGCAGGAGAAGCGGCTGAGGCTTCCTTGCCGGAGAAGCGGCACCTTCGCCGGCAGAGAGCATCCTGCCGGCCCCGGTGCGCTCCGGAGCGGGGGCTTGTGCCGAAAGAGGCCGGGAACAGGCGCTTACCTTCGGACAGCTCCGGATGCCCGTCTAATGCGTCTCTTGTCGCCTACACGGCAGGGAAAAGCTTTTCCACTCTGTCTAGGAAGGAGAAAGTGTGCCAGCAGAGCAAATGCCTCCCGGACTTTCCCTGCAATTCAGCAAGTGCTTTGCAGCTTGAAATTGGAAGGAAAGCCTCAGATTTAGCAGCCAGAGCTTCAGGAGGAGCAGCAGCGAGCACAGCATCGCTTTTGAAGCAGCTCCTTCCATGTGCATGTTTTTGGGAGTGGAAAGGCTTGCAGAGTGTTCAAGTAGCTTTTGCTCTCCGCTGGAAAGCTGCACGCTCAGTGCCAGTGTTCTGCAGCTTCTTTCTTCACGTTTCAGCAGCTAGCACGCTCTCCGTGTGCAGGAGAAGCGGCTGAGGCTTCCTTGCCGGAGACGAGGCACCTTCGCCGGCAGAGAGCCTCTGGCCGGCCGCGGTGCGCTCCGGAGCGGGGGCTTGTGCCGAAAGAGGCCGGGAACAGGCGCTTACCTTCGGACAGCTCCGGATGCCCGTCTAATGCGTCTCTTGTCGCCTACACGGCAGGGAAAAGCTTTTCCACTCTGTCTAGGAAGGAGAAAGTGTGCCAGCACAGCAAATGCCTCCCGGACTTTCCCTGCAATTCAGCAAGTGCTTTGCAGCTTGAAATTGGAAGGAAAGCCTCAGATTTAGCAGCCAGAGCTTCAGGAGGAGCAGCAGCGAGCACAGCATCGCTTTTGCAGCAGCTCCTTCCATGTGCATGTTTTTGGGAGTGGAAAGGCTTGCAGAGTGTTCAAGTAGCTTTTTCTCTCCGCTGGAAAGCTGCACGCTCAGTGCCAGTGTTCTGCAGCTTCTTTCTTCACGTTTCAGCAGCTAGCACGCTCTCCGTGTGCAGGAGAAGCGGCTGAGGCTTCCTTGCCGGAGACGAGGCACCTTCGCCGGCAGAGAGCCTCCGGCCGGCCGCGGTGCGCTCCGGAGCGGGGGCTTGTGCCGAAAGAGGCCGGGAACAGGCGCTTACCTTCGGACAGCTCCGGATGCCCGTCTAATGCGTCTCTTGTCGCCTACACGGCAGGGAAAAGCTTTTCCACTCTGTCTAGGAAGGAGAAAGTGTGCCAGCACAGCAAATGCCTCCCGGACTTTCCCTGCAATTCAGCAAGTGCTTTGCAGCTTGAAATTGGAAGGAAAGCCTCAGATTTAGCAGCCAGAGCTTCAGGAGGAGCAGCAGCGAGCACAGCATCGCTTTTGCAGCAGCTCCTTCCATGTGCATGTTTTTGGGAGTGGAAAGGCTTGCAGAGTGTTCAAGTAGCTTTTTCTCTCCGCTGGAAAGCTGCACGCTCAGTGCCAGTGTTCTGCAGCTTCTTTCTTCACGTTTCAGCAGCTAGCACGCTCTCCGTGTGCAGGAGAAGCGGCTGAGGCTTCCTTGCCGGAGACGAGGCACCTTCGCCGGCAGAGAGCCTCCGGCCGGCCGCGGTGCGCTCCGGAGCGGGGGCTTGTGCCGAAAGAGGCCGGGAACAGGCGCTTACCTTCGGACAGCTCCGGATGCCCGTCTAATGCGTCTCTTGTCGCCTACACGGCAGGGAAAAGCTTTTCCACTCTGTCTAGGAAGGAGAAAGTGTGCCAGCAGAGCAAATGCCTCCCGGACTTTCCCTGCAATTCAGCAAGTGCTTTGCAGCTTGAAATTGGAAGGAAAGCCTCAGATTTAGCAGCCAGAGCTTCAGGAGGTGCAGCAGCGAGCACAGCATCGCTTTTGCAGCAGCTCCTTCCATGTGCATGTTTTTGGGAGTGGAAAGGCTTGCAGAGTGTTCAAGTAGCTTTTTCTCTCCGCTGGAAAGCTGCACGCTCAGTGCCAGTGTTCTGCAGCTTCTTTCTTCACGTTTCAGCAGCTAGCACGCTCTCCGTGTGCAGGAGAAGCGGCTGAGGCTTCCTTGCCGGAGAAGCGGCACCTTCGCCGGCAGAGAGCCTCCGGCCGGCCGCGGTGCGCTCCGGAGCGGGGGCTTGTGCCGAAAGAGGCCGGGAACAGGCGCTTACCTTCGGACAGCTCCGGATGCCCGTCTAATGCGTCTCTTGTCGCCTACACGGCAGGGAAAAGCTTTTCCACTCTGTCTAGGAAGGAGAAAGTGTGCCAGCACAGCAAATGCCTCCCGGACTTTCCCTGCAATTCAGCAAGTGCTTTGCAGCTTGAAATTGGAAGGAAAGCCTCAGATTTAGCAGCCAGAGCTTCAGGAGGAGCAGCAGCGAGCACAGCATCGCTTTTGCAGCAGCTCCTTCCATGTGCATGTTTTTGGGAGTGGAAAGGCTTGCAGAGTGTTCAAGTAGCTTTTTCTCTCCGCTGGAAAGCTGCAGGCTCAGTGCCAGTGTTCTGCAGCTTCTTTCTTCACGTTTCAGCAGCTAGCACGCTCTCCGTGTGCAGGAGAAGCGGCTGAGGCTTCCTTGCCGGAGAAGCGGCACCTTCGCCGGCAGAGAGCCTCCGGCCGGCCGCGGTGCGCTCCGGAGCGGGGGCTTGTGCCGAAAGAGGCCGGGAACAGGCGCTTACCTTCGGACAGCTCCGGATGCCCGTCTAATGCGTCTCTTGTCGCCTACACGGCAGGGAAAAGCTTTTCCACTCTGTCTAGGAAGGAGAAAGTGTGCCAGCAGAGCAAATGCCTCCCGGACTTTCCCTGCAATTCAGCAAGTGCTTTGCAGCTTGAAATTGGAAGGAAAGCCTCAGATTTAGCAGCCAGAGCTTCAGGAGGTGCAGCAGCGAGCACAGCATCGCTTTTGCAGCAGCTCCTTCCATGTGCATGTTTTTGGGAGTGGAAAGGCTTGCAGAGTGTTCAAGTAGCTTTTGCTCTCCGCTGGAAAGCTGCACGCTCAGTGCCAGTGTTCTGCAGCTTCTTTCTTCACGTTTCAGCAGCTAGCACGCTCTCCGTGTGCAGGAGAAGCGGCTGAGGCTTCCTTGCCGGAGAAGCGGCACCTTCGCCGGCAGAGAGCCTCCGGCCGGCCGCGGTGCGCTCCGGAGCGGGGGCTTGTGCCGAAAGAGGCCGGCAACAGGCGCTTACCTTCGGACAGCTCCGGATGCCCGTCTAATGCGTCTCTTGTCGCCTACACGGCAGGGAAAAGCTTTTCCACTCTGTCTAGGAAGGAGAAAGTGTGCCAGCAGAGCAAATGCCTCCCGGACTTTCCCTGCAATTCAGCAAGTGCTTTGCAGCTTGAAATTGGAAGGAAAGCCTCAGATTTAGCAGCCAGAGCTTCAGGAGCAGCAGCAGCGAGCACAGCATCGCTTTTGCAGCAGCTCCTTCCATGTGCATGTTTTTGGGAGTGGAAAGGCTTGCAGAGTGTTCAAGTAGCTTTTTCTCTCCGCTGGAAAGCTGCACGCTCAGTGCCAGTGTTCTGCAGCTTCTTTCTTCACGTTTCAGCAGCTAGCACGCTCTCCGTGTGCAGGAGAAGCGGCTGAGGCTTCCTTGCCGGAGAAGCGGCACCTTCGCCGGCAGAGAGCCTCCGGCCGGCCGCGGTGCGCTCCGGAGCGGGGGCTTGTGCCGAAAGAGGCCGGGAACAGGCGCTTACCTTCGGACAGCTCCGGATGCCCGTCTAATGCGTCTCTTGTCGCCTACACGGCAGGGAAAAGCTTTTCCACTCTGTCTAGGAAGGAGAAAGTGTGCCAGCACAGCAAATGCCTCCCGGACTTTCCCTGCAATTCAGCAAGTGCTTTGCAGCTTGAAATTGGAAGGAAAGCCTCAGATTTAGCAGCCAGAGCTTCAGGAGGAGCAGCAGCGAGCACAGCATCGCTTTTGCAGCAGCTCCTTCCATGTGCATGTTTTTGGGAGTGGAAAGGCTTGCAGAGTGTTCAAGTAGCTTTTTCTCTCCGCTGGAAAGCTGCACGCTCAGTGCCAGTGTTCTCCAGCTTCTTTCTTCACGTTTCAGCAGCTAGCACGCTCTCCGTGTGCAGGAGAAGCGGCTGAGGCTTCCTTGCCGGAGACGAGGCACCTTCGCCGGCAGAGAGCCTCCGGCCGGCCGCGGTGCGCTCCGGAGCGGGGGCTTGTGCCGAAAGAGGCCGGGAACAGGCGCTTACCTTCGGACAGCTCCGGATGCCCGTCTAATGCGTCTCTTGTCGCCTACACGGCAGGGAAAAGCTTTTCCACTCTGTCTAGGAAGGAGAAAGTGTGCCAGCACAGCAAATGCCTCCCGGACTTTCCCTGCAATTCAGCAAGTGCTTTGCAGCTTGAAATTGGAAGGAAAGCCTCAGATTTAGCAGCCAGAGCTTCAGGAGCAGCAGCAGCGAGCACAGCATCGCTTTTGCAGCAGCTCCTTCCATGTGCATGTTTTTGGGAGTGGAAAGGCTTGCAGAGTGTTCAAGTAGCTTTTTCTCTCCGCTGGAAAGCTGCACGCTCAGTGCCAGTGTTCTGCAGCTTCTTTCTTCACGTTTCAGCAGCTAGCACGCTCTCCGTGTGCAGGAGAAGCGGCTGAGGCTTCCTTGCCGGAGAAGCGGCACCTTCGCCGGCAGAGAGCATCCTGCCGGCCCCGGTGCGCTCCGGAGCGGGGGCTTGTGCCGAAAGAGGCCGGGAACAGGCGCTTACCTTCGGACAGCTCCGGATGCCCGTCTAATGCGTCTCTTGTCGCCTACACGGCAGGGAAAAGCTTTTCCACTCTGTCTAGGAAGGAGAAAGTGTGCCAGCACAGCAAATGCCTCCCGGACTTTCCCTGCAATTCAGCAAGTGCTTTGCAGCTTGAAATTGGAAGGAAAGCCTCAGATTTAGCAGCCAGAGCTTCAGGAGGAGCAGCAGCGAGCACAGCATCGCTTTTGCAGCAGCTCCTTCCATGTGCATGTTTTTGGGAGTGGAAAGGCTTGCAGAGTGTTCAAGTAGCTTTTTCTCTCCGCTGGAAAGCTGCACGCTCAGTGCCAGTGTTCTCCAGCTTCTTTCTTCACGTTTCAGCAGCTAGCACGCTCTCCGTGTGCAGGAGAAGCGGCTGAGGCTTCCTTGCCGGAGACGAGGCACCTTCGCCGGCAGAGAGCCTCTGGCCGGCCGCGGTGCGCTCCGGAGCGGGGGCTTGTGCCGAAAGAGGCCGGGAACAGGCGCTTACCTTCGGACAGCTCCGGATGCCCGTCTAATGCGTCTCTTGTCGCCTACACGGCAGGGAAAAGCTTTTCCACTCTGTCTAGGAAGGAGAAAGTGTGCCAGCACAGCAAATGCCTCCCGGACTTTCCCTGCAATTCAGCAAGTGCTTTGCAGCTTGAAATTGGAAGGAAAGCCTCAGATTTAGCAGCCAGAGCTTCAGGAGGAGCAGCAGCGAGCACAGCATCGCTTTTGCAGCAGCTCCTTCCATGTGCATGTTTTTGGGAGTGGAAAGGCTTGCAGAGTGTTCAAGTAGCTTTTTCTCTCCGCTGGAAAGCTGCACGCTCAGTGCCAGTGTTCTGCAGCTTCTTTCTTCACGTTTCAGCAGCTAGCACGCTCTCCGTGTGCAGGAGAAGCGGCTGAGGCTTCCTTGCCGGAGACGAGGCACCTTCGCCGGCAGAGAGCCTCCGGCCGGCCGCGGTGCGCTCCGGAGCGGGGGCTTGTGCCGAAAGAGGCCGGGAACAGGCGCTTACCTTCGGACAGCTCCGGATGCCCGTCTAATGCGTCTCTTGTCGCCTACACGGCAGGGAAAAGCTTTTCCACTCTGTCTAGGAAGGAGAAAGTGTGCCAGCACAGCAAATGCCTCCCGGACTTTCCCTGCAATTCAGCAAGTGCTTTGCAGCTTGAAATTGGAAGGAAAGCCTCCGATTTAGCAGCCAGAGCTTCAGGAGCAGCAGCAGCGAGCACAGCATCGCTTTTGCAGCAGCTCCTTCCATGTGCATGTTTTTGGGAGTGGAAAGGCTTGCAGAGTGTTCAAGTAGCTTTTGCTCTCCGCTGGAAAGCTGCACGCTCAGTGCCAGTGTTCTGCAGCTTCTTTCTTCACGTTTCAGCAGCTAGCACGCTCTCCGTGTGCAGGAGAAGCGGCTGAGGCTTCCTTGCCGGAGACGAGGCACCTTCGCCGGCAGAGAGCCTCCGGCCGGCCGCGGTGCGCTCCGGAGCGGGGGCTTGTGCCGAAAGAGGCCGGGAACAGGCGCTTACCTTCGGACAGCTCCGGATGCCCGTCTAATGCGTCTCTTGTCGCCTACACGGCAGGGAAAAGCTTTTCCACTCTGTCTAGGAAGGAGAAAGTGTGCCAGCAGAGCAAATGCCTCCCGGACTTTCCCTGCAATTCAGCAAGTGCTTTGCAGCTTGAAATTGGAAGGAAAGCCTCAGATTTAGCAGCCAGAGCTTCAGGAGGAGCAGCAGCGAGCACAGCATCGCTTTTGCAGCAGCTCCTTCCATGTGCATGTTTTTGGGAGTGGAAAGGCTTGCAGAGTGTTCAAGTAGCTTTTTCTCTCCGCTGGAAAGCTGCACGCTCAGTGCCAGTGTTCTGCAGCTTCTTTCTTCACGTTTCAGCAGCTAGCACGCTCTCCGTGTGCAGGAGAAGCGGCTGAGGCTTCCTTGCCGGAGAAGCGGCACCTTCGCCGGCAGAGAGCCTCCGGCCGGCCGCGGTGCGCTCCGGAGCGGGGGCTTGTGCCGAAAGAGGCCGGGAACAGGCGCTTACCTTCGGACAGCTCCGGATGCCCGTCTAATGCGTCTCTTGTCGCCTACACGGCAGGGAAAAGCTTTTCCACTCTGTCTAGGAAGGAGAAAGTGTGCCAGCACAGCAAATGCCTCCCGGACTTTCCCTGCAATTCAGCAAGTGCTTTGCAGCTTGAAATTGGAAGGAAAGCCTCAGATTTAGCAGCCAGAGCTTCAGGACGAGCAGCAGCGAGCACAGCATCGCTTTTGCAGCAGCTCCTTCCATGTGCATGTTTTTGGGAGTGGAAAGGCTTGCAGAGTGTTCAAGTAGCTTTTTCTCTCCGCTGGAAAGCTGCACGCTCAGTGCCAGTGTTCTGCAGCTTCTTTCTTCACGTTTCAGCAGCTAGCACGCTCTCCGTGTGCAGGAGAAGCGGCTGAGGCTTCCTTGCCGGAGAAGCGGCACCTTCGCCGGCACAGAGCCTCCGGCCGGCCGCGGTGCGCTCCGGAGCGGGGGCTTGTGCCGAAAGAGGCCGGGAACAGGCGCTTACCTTCGGACAGCTCCGGATGCCCGTCTAATGCGTCTCTTGTCGCCTACACGGCAGGGAAAAGCTTTTCCACTCTGTCTAGGAAGGAGAAAGTGTGCCAGCACAGCAAATGCCTCCCGGACTTTCCCTGCAATTCAGCAAGTGCTTTGCAGCTTGAAATTGGAAGGAAAGCCTCAGATTTAGCAGCCAGAGCTTCAGGAGCAGCAGCAGCGAGCACAGCATCGCTTTTGCAGCAGCTCCTTCCATGTGCATGTTTTTGGGAGTGGAAAGGCTTGCAGAGTGTTCAAGTAGCTTTTGCTCTCCGCTGGAAAGCTGCACGCTCAGTGCCAGTGTTCTGCAGCTTCTTTCTTCACGTTTCAGCAGCTAGCACGCTCTCCGTGTGCAGGAGAAGCGGCTGAGGCTTCCTTGCCGGAGACGAGGCACCTTCGCCGGCAGAGAGCCTCCGGCCGGCCGCGGTGCGCTCCGGAGCGGGGGCTTGTGCCGAAAGAGGCCGGGAACAGGCGCTTACCTTTGGACAGCTCCGGATGCCCGTCTAATGCGTCTCTTGTCGCCTACACGGCAGGGAAAAGCTTTTCCACTCTGTCTAGGAAGGAGAAAGTGTGCCAGCACAGCAAATGCCTCCCGGACTTTCCCTGCAATTCAGCAAGTGCTTTGCAGCTTGAAATTGGAAGGAAAGCCTCAGATTTAGCAGCCAGAGCTTCAGGAGGAGCAGCAGCGAGCACAGCATCGCTTTTGCAGCAGCTCCTTCCATGTGCATGTTTTTGGGAGTGGAAAGGCTTGCAGAGTGTTCAAGTAGCTTTTGCTCTCCGCTGGAAAGCTGCACGCTCAGTGCCAGTGTTCTGCAGCTTCTTTCTTCACGTTTCAGCAGCTAGCACGCTCTCCGTGTGCAGGAGAAGCGGCTGAGGCTTCCTTGCCGGAGACGAGGCACCTTCGCCGGCAGAGAGCCTCCGGCCGGCCGCGGTGCGCTCCGGAGCGGGGGCTTGTGCCGAAAGAGGTCGGGAACAGGCGCTTACCTTCGGACAGCTCCGGATGCCCGTCTAATGCGTCTCTTGTCGCCTACACGGCAGGGAAAAGCTTTTCCACTCTGTCTAGGAAGGAGAAAGTGTGCCAGCACAGCAAATGCCTCCCGGACTTTCCCTGCAATTCAGCAAGTGCTTTGCAGCTTGAAATTGGAAGGAAAGCCTCAGATTTAGCAGCCAGAGCTTCAGGAGCAGCAGCAGCGAGCACAGCATCGCTTTTGCAGCAGCTCCTTCCATGTGCATGTTTTTGGGAGTGGAAAGGCTTGCAGAGTGTTCAAGTAGCTTTTTCTCTCCGCTGGAAAGCTGCACGCTCAGTGCCAGTGTTCTGCAGCTTCTTTCTTCACGTTTCAGCAGCTAGCACGCTCTCCGTGTGCAGGAGAAGCGGCTGAGGCTTCCTTGCCGGAGAAGCGGCACCTTCGCCGGCAGAGAGCCTCCGGCCGGCTGCGGTGCGCTCCAGAGCGGGGGCTTGTGCCGAAAGAGGCCGGGAACAGGCGCTTACCTTCGGACAGCTCCGGATGCCCGTCTAATGCGTCTCTTGTCGCCTACACGGCAGGGAAAAGCTTTTCCACTCTGTCTAGGAAGGAGAAAGTGTGCCAGCACAGCAAATGCCTCCCGGACTTTCCCTGCAATTCAGCAAGTGCTTTGCAGCTTGAAATTGGAAGGAAAGCCTCAGATTTAGCAGCCAGAGCTTCAGGAGGAGCAGCAGCGAGCACAGCATCGCTTTTGCAGCAGCTCCTTCCATGTGCATGTTTTTGGGAGTGGAAAGGCTTGCAGAGTGTTCAAGTAGCTTTTTCTCTCCGCTGGAAAGCTGCACGCTCAGTGCCAGTGTTCTGCAGCTTCTTTCTTCACGTTTCAGCAGCTAGCACGCTCTCCGTGTGCAGGAGAAGCGGCTGAGGCTTCCTTGCCGGAGACGAGGCACCTTCGCCGGCAGAGAGCCTCCGGCCGGCCGCGGTGCGCTCCGGAGCGGGGGCTTGTGCCGAAAGAGGTCGGGAACAGGCGCTTACCTTCGGACAGCTCCGGATGCCCGTCTAATGCGTCTCTTGTCGCCTACACGGCAGGGAAAAGCTTTTCCACTCTGTCTAGGAAGGAGAAAGTGTGCCAGCACAGCAAATGCCTCCCGGACTTTCCCTGCAATTCAGCAAGTGCTTTGCAGCTTGAAATTGGAAGGAAAGCCTCAGATTTAGCAGCCAGAGCTTCAGGAGGAGCAGCAGCGAGAACAGCATCGCTTTTGCAGCAGCTCCTTCCATGTGCATGTTTTTGGGAGTGGAAAGGCTTGCAGAGTGTTCAAGTAGCTTTTGCTCTCCGCTGGAAAGCTGCAGGCTCAGTGCCAGTGTTCTGCAGCTTCTTTCTTCACGTTTCAGCAGCTAGCACGCTCTCCGTGTGCAGGAGAAGCGGCTGAGGCTTCCTTGCCGGAGACGAGGCACCTTCGCCGGCAGAGAGCCTCCGGCCGGCCGCGGTGCGCTCCGGAGCGGGGGCTTGTGCCGAAAGAGGCCGGGAACAGGCGCTTACCTTCGGACAGCTCCGGATGCCCGTCTAATGCGTCTCTTGTCGCCTACACGGCAGGGAAAAGCTTTTCCACTCTGTCTAGGAAGGAGAAAGTGTGCCAGCACAGCAAATGCCTCCCGGACTTTCCCTGCAATTCAGCAAGTGCTTTGCAGCTTGAAATTGGAAGGAAAGCCTCAGATTTAGCAGCCAGAGCTTCAGGAGGAGCAGCAGCGAGCACAGCATCGCTTTTGCAGCAGCTCCTTCCATGTGCATGTTTTTGGGAGTGGAAAGGCTTGCAGAGTGTTCAAGTAGCTTTTTCTCTCCGCTGGAAAGCTGCACGCTCAGTGCCAGTGTTCTGCAGCTTCTTTCTTCACGTTTCAGCAGCTAGCACGCTCTCCGTGTGCAGGAGAAGCGGCTGAGGCTTCCTTGCCGGAGACGAGGGACCTTCGCCGGCAGAGAGCATCCTGCCGGCCGCGGTGCGCTCCGGAGCCGGGGCTTGTGCCGAAAGAGGCCGGGAACAGGCGCTTACCTTCGGACAGCTCCGGATGCCCGTCTAATGCGTCTCTTGTCGCCTACACGGCAGGGAAAAGCTTTTCCACTCTGTCTAGGAAGGAGAAAGTGTGCCAGCAGAGCAAATGCCTCCCGGACTTTCCCTGCAATTCAGCAAGTGCTTTGCAGCTTGAAATTGGAAGGAAAGCCTCAGATTAAGCAGCCAGAGCTTCAGGAGGAGCAGCAGCGAGCACAGCATCGCTTTTGCAGCAGCTCCTTCCATGTGCATGTTTTTGGGAGTGGAAAGGCTTGCAGAGTGTTCAAGTAGCTTTTTCTCTCCGCTGGAAAGCTGCACGCTCAGTGCCAGTGTTCTGCAGCTTCTTTCTTCACGTTTCAGCAGCTAGCACGCTCTCCGTGTGCAGGAGAAGCGGCTGAGGCTTCCTTGCCGGAGACGAGGCACCTTCGCCGGCAGAGAGCCTCCGGCCGGCCCCGATGAGCTCCGGAGCGGGGGCTTGTGCCGAAAGAGGTCGGGAACAGGCGCTTACCTTCGGACAGCTCCGGATGCCCGTCTAATGCGTCTCTTGTCGCCTACACGGCAGGGAAAAGCTTTTCCACTCTGTCTAGGAAGGAGAAAGTGTGCCAGCACAGCAAATGCCTCCCGGACTTTCCCTGCAATTCAGCAAGTGCTTTGCAGCTTGAAATTGGAAGGAAAGCCTCAGATTTAGCAGCCAGAGCTTCAGGAGGAGCAGCAGCGAGCACAGCATCGCTTTTGCAGCAGCTCCTTCCATGTGCATGTTTTTGGGAGTGGAAAGGCTTGCAGAGTGTTCAAGTAGCTTTTTCTCTCCGCTGGAAAGCTGCACGCTCAGTGCCAGTGTTCTGCAGCTTCTTTCTTCACGTTTCAGCAGCTAGCACGCTCTCCGTGTGCAGGAGAAGCGGCTGAGGCTTCCTTGCCGGAGAAGCGGCACCTTCGCCGGCAGAGAGCCTCCGGCCGGCCGCGGTGCGCTCCGGAGCGGGGGCTTGTGCCGAAAGAGGCCGGGAACAGGCGCTTACCTTCGGACAGCTCCGGATGCCCGTCTAATGCGTCTCTTGTCGCCTACACGGCAGGGAAAAGCTTTTCCACTCTGTCTAGGAAGGAGAAAGTGTGCCAGCACAGCAAATGCCTCCCGGACTTTCCCTGCAATTCAGCAAGTGCTTTGCAGCTTGAAATTGGAAGGAAAGCCTCAGATTTAGCAGCCAGAGCTTCAGGAGGAGCAGCAGCGAGCACAGCATCGCTTTTGCAGCAGCTCCTTCCATGTGCATGTTTTTGGGAGTGGAAAGGCTTGCAGAGTGTTCAAGTAGCTTTTTCTCTCCGCTGGAAAGCTGCACGCTCAGTGCCAGTGTTCTGCAGCTTCTTTCTTCACGTTTCAGCAGCTAGCACGCTCTCCGTGTGCAGGAGAAGCGGCTGAGGCTTCCTTGCCGGAGACGAGGCACCTTCGCCGGCAGAGAGCCTCCGGCCGGCCGCGGTGCGCTCCGGAGCGGGGGCTTGTGCCGAAAGAGGCCGGGAACAGGCGCTTACCTTCGGACAGCTCCGGATGCCCGTCTAATGCGTCTCTTGTCGCCTACACGGCAGGGAAAAGCTTTTCCACTCTGTCTAGGAAGGAGAAAGTGTGCCAGCAGAGCAAATGCCTCCCGGACTTTCCCTGCAATTCAGCAAGTGCTTTGCAGCTTGAAATTGGAAGGAAAGCCTCAGATTTAGCAGCCAGAGCTTCAGGAGGAGCAGCAGCTAGCACAGCATCGCTTTTGCAGCAGCTCCTTCCATGTGCATGTTTTTGGGAGTGGAAAGGCTTGCAGAGTGTTCAAGTAGCTTTTTCTCTCCGCTGGAAAGCTGCACGCTCAGTGCCAGTGTTCTGCAGCTTCTTTCTTCACGTTTCAGCAGCTAGCACGCTCTCCGTGTGCAGGAGAAGCGGCTGAGGCTTCCTTGCCGGAGAAGCGGCACCTTCGCCGGCAGAGAGCCTCCGGCCGGCCGCGGTGCGCTCCGGAGCGGGGGCTTGTGCCGAAAGAGGCCGGGAACAGGCGCTTACCTTCGGACAGCTCCGGATGCCCGTCTAATGCGTCTCTTGTCGCCTACACGGCAGGGAAAAGCTTTTCCACTCTGTCTAGGAAGGAGAAAGTGTGCCAGCAGAGCAAATGCCTCCCGGACTTTCCCTGCAATTCAGCAAGTGCTTTGCAGCTTGAAATTGGAAGGAAAGCCTCAGATTTAGCAGCCAGAGCTTCAGGAGGAGCAGCAGCGAGCACAGCATCGCTTTTGCAGCAGCTCCTTCCATGTGCATGTTTTTGGGAGTGGAAAGGCTTGCAGAGTGTTCAAGTAGCTTTTTCTCTCCGCTGGAAAGCTGCACGCTCAGTGCCAGTGTTCTGCAGCTTCTTTCTTCACGTTTCAGCAGCTAGCACGCTCTCCGTGTGCAGGAGAAGCGGCTGAGGCTTCCTTGCCGGAGACGAGGCACCTTCGCCGGCAGAGAGCCTCCGGCCGGCCGCGGTGCGCTCCGGAGCGGGGGCTTGTGCCGAAAGAGGCCGGGAACAGGCGCTTACCTTCGGACAGCTCCGGATGCCCGTCTAATGCGTCTCTTGTCGCCTACACGGCAGGGAAAAGCTTTTCCACTCTGTCTAGGAAGGAGAAAGTGTGCCAGCACAGCAAATGCCTCCCGGACTTTCCCTGCAATTCAGCAAGTGCTTTGCAGCTTGAAATTGGAAGGAAAGCCTCAGATTTAGCAGCCAGAGCTTCAGGAGGAGCAGCAGCGAGCACAGCATCGCTTTTGCAGCAGCTCCTTCCATGTGCATGTTTTTGGGAGTGGAAAGGCTTGCAGAGTGTTCAAGTAGCTTTTTCTCTCCGCTGGAAAGCTGCACGCTCAGTGCCAGTGTTCTGCAGCTTCTTTCTTCACGTTTCAGCAGCTAGCACGCTCTCCGTGTGCAGGAGAAGCGGCTGAGGCTTCCTTGCCGGAGACGAGGCACCTTCGCCGGCAGAGAGCCTCCGGCCGGCCGCGGTGCGCTCCGGAGCGGGGGCTTGTGCCGAAAGAGGCCGGGAACAGGCGCTTACCTTCGGACAGCTCCGGATGCCCGTCTAATGCGTCTCTTGTCGCCTACACGGCAGGGAAAAGCTTTTCCACTCTGTCTAGGAAGGAGAAAGTGTGCCAGCAGAGCAAATGCCTCCCGGACTTTCCCTGCAATTCAGCAAGTGCTTTGCAGCTTGAAATTGGAAGGAAAGCCTCAGATTTAGCAGCCAAAGCTTCAGGAGGAGCAGCAGCGAGCACAGCATCGCTTTTGCAGCAGCTCCTTCCATGTGCATGTTTTTGGGACTGGAAAGGCTTGCAGAGTGTTCAAGTAGCTTTTTCTCTCCGCTGGAAAGCTGCACGCTCAGTGCCAGTGTTCTGCAGCTTCTTTCTTCACGTTTCAGCAGCTAGCACGCTCTCCGTGTGCAGGAGAAGCGGCTGAGGCTTCCTTGCCGGAGACGAGGCACCTTCGCCGGCAGAGAGCCTCCGGCCGGCTGCGGTGCGCTCCGGAGCGGGGGCTTGTGCCGAAAGAGGCCGGGAACAGGCGCTTACCTTCGGACAGCTCCGGATGCCCGTCTAATGCGTCTCTTGTCGCCTACACGGCAGGGAAAAGCTTTTCCACTCTGTCTAGGAAGGAGAAAGTGTGCCAGCACAGCAAATGCCTCCCGGACTTTCCCTGCAATTCAGCAAGTGCTTTGCAGCTTGAAATTGGAAGGAAAGCCTCAGATTTAGCAGCCAGAGCTTCAGGAGGAGCAGCAGCGAGCACAGCATCGCTTTTGCAGCAGCTCCTTCCATGTGCATGTTTTTGGGAGTGGAAAGGCTTGCAGAGTGTTCAAGTAGCTTTTTCTCTCCGCTGGAAAGCTGCAGGCTCAGTGCCAGTGTTCTGCAGCTTCTTTCTTCACGTTTCAGCAGCTAGCACGCTCTCCGTGTGCAGGAGAAGCGGCTGAGGCTTCCTTGCCGGAGAAGCGGCACCTTCGCCGGCAGAGAGCCTCCGGCCGGCCGCGGTGCGCTCCGGAGCGGGGGCTTGTGCCGAAAGAGGCCGGGAACAGGCGCTTACCTTCGGACAGCTCCGGATGCCCGTCTAATGCGTCTCTTGTCGCCTACACGGCAGGGAAAAGCTTTTCCACTCTGTCTAGGAAGGAGAAAGTGTGCCAGCACAGCAAATGCCTCCCGGACTTTCCCTGCAATTCAGCAAGTGCTTTGCAGCTTGAAATTGGAAGGAAAGCCTCAGATTTAGCAGCCAGAGCTTCAGGAGGAGCAGCAGCGAGCACAGCATCGCTTTTGCAGCAGCTCCTTCCATGTGCATGTTTTTGGGAGTGGAAAGGCTTGCAGAGTGTTCAAGTAGCTTTTTCTCTCCGCTGGAAAGCTGCACGCTCAGTGCCAGTGTTCTGCAGCTTCTTTCTTCACGTTTCAGCAGCTAGCACGCTCTCCGTGTGCAGGAGAAGCGGCTGAGGCTTCCTTGCCGGAGACGAGGCACCTTCGCCGGCAGAGAGCCTCCGGCCGGCCGCGGTGCGCTCCGGAGCGGGGGCTTGTGCCGAAAGAGGCCGGCAACAGGCGCTTACCTTCGGACAGCTCCGGATGCCCGTCTAATGCGTCTCTTGTCGCCTACACGGCAGGGAAAAGCTTTTCCACTCTGTCTAGGAAGGAGAAAGTGTGCCAGCAGAGCAAATGCCTCCCGGACTTTCCCTGCAATTCAGCAAGTGCTTTGCAGCTTGAAATTGGAAGGAAAGCCTCAGATTTAGCAGCCAGAGCTTCAGGAGGAGCAGCAGCTAGCACAGCATCGCTTTTGCAGCAGCTCCTTCCATGTGCATGTTTTTGGGAGTGGAAAGGCTTGCAGAGTGTTCAAGTAGCTTTTTCTCTCCGCTGGAAAGCTGCACGCTCAGTGCCAGTGTTCTGCAGCTTCTTTCTTCACGTTTCAGCAGCTAGCACGCTCTCCGTGTGCAGGAGAAGCGGCTGAGGCTTCCTTGCCGGAGACGAGGCACCTTCGCCGGCAGAGAGCCTCCGGCCGGCCGCGGTGCGCTCCGGAGCGGGGGCTTGTGCCGAAAGAGGTCGGGAACAGGCGCTTACCTTCGGACAGCTCCGGATGCCCGTCTAATGCGTCTCTTGTCGCCTACACGGCAGGGAAAAGCTTTTCCACTCTGTCTAGGAAGGAGAAAGTGTGCCAGCACAGCAAATGCCTCCCGGACTTTCCCTGCAATTCAGCAAGTGCTTTGCAGCTTGAAATTGGAAGGAAAGCCTCAGATTTAGCAGCCAGAGCTTCAGGAGGAGCAGCAGCGAGAACAGCATCGCTTTTGCAGCAGCTCCTTCCATGTGCATGTTTTTGGGAGTGGAAAGGCTTGCAGAGTGTTCAAGTAGCTTTTGCTCTCCGCTGGAAAGCTGCAGGCTCAGTGCCAGTGTTCTGCAGCTTCTTTCTTCACGTTTCAGCAGCTAGCACGCTCTCCGTGTGCAGGAGAAGCGGCTGAGGCTTCCTTGCCGGAGACGAGGCACCTTCGCCGGCAGAGAGCCTCCGGCCGGCCGCGGTGCGCTCCGGAGCGGGGGCTTGTGCCGAAAGAGGCCGGGAACAGGCGCTTACCTTCGGACAGCTCCGGATGCCCGTCTAATGCGTCTCTTGTCGCCTACACGGCAGGGAAAAGCTTTTCCACTCTGTCTAGGAAGGAGAAAGTGTGCCAGCACAGCAAATGCCTCCCGGACTTTCCCTGCAATTCAGCAAGTGCTTTGCAGCTTGAAATTGGAAGGAAAGCCTCAGATTTAGCAGCCAGAGCTTCAGGAGGAGCAGCAGCGAGCACAGCATCGCTTTTGCAGCAGCTCCTTCCATGTGCATGTTTTTGGGAGTGGAAAGGCTTGCAGAGTGTTCAAGTAGCTTTTTCTCTCCGCTGGAAAGCTGCACGCTCAGTGCCAGTGTTCTGCAGCTTCTTTCTTCACGTTTCAGCAGCTAGCACGCTCTCCGTGTGCAGGAGAAGCGGCTGAGGCTTCCTTGCCGGAGACGAGGGACCTTCGCCGGCAGAGAGCATCCTGCCGGCCGCGGTGCGCTCCGGAGCCGGGGCTTGTGCCGAAAGAGGCCGGGAACAGGCGCTTACCTTCGGACAGCTCCGGATGCCCGTCTAATGCGTCTCTTGTCGCCTACACGGCAGGGAAAAGCTTTTCCACTCTGTCTAGGAAGGAGAAAGTGTGCCAGCAGAGCAAATGCCTCCCGGACTTTCCCTGCAATTCAGCAAGTGCTTTGCAGCTTGAAATTGGAAGGAAAGCCTCAGATTAAGCAGCCAGAGCTTCAGGAGGAGCAGCAGCGAGCACAGCATCGCTTTTGCAGCAGCTCCTTCCATGTGCATGTTTTTGGGAGTGGAAAGGCTTGCAGAGTGTTCAAGTAGCTTTTTCTCTCCGCTGGAAAGCTGCACGCTCAGTGCCAGTGTTCTGCAGCTTCTTTCTTCACGTTTCAGCAGCTAGCACGCTCTCCGTGTGCAGGAGAAGCGGCTGAGGCTTCCTTGCCGGAGACGAGGCACCTTCGCCGGCAGAGAGCCTCCGGCCGGCCCCGATGAGCTCCGGAGCGGGGGCTTGTGCCGAAAGAGGCCGGGAACAGGCGCTTACCTTCGGACAGCTCCGGATGCCCGTCTAATGCGTCTCTTGTCGCCTACACGGCAGGGAAAAGCTTTTCCACTCTGTCTAGGAAGGAGAAAGTGTGCCAGCAGAGCAAATGCCTCCCGGACTTTCCCTGCAATTCAGCAAGTGCTTTGCAGCTTGAAATTGGAAGGAAAGCCTCAGATTTAGCAGCCAGAGCTTCAGGAGGAGCAGCAGCGAGCACAGCATCGCTTTTGCAGCAGCTCCTTCCATGTGCATGTTTTTGGGAGTGGAAAGGCTTGCAGAGTGTTCAAGTAGCTTTTTCTCTCCGCTGGAAAGCTGCACGCTCAGTGCCAGTGTTCTGCAGCTTCTTTCTTCACGTTTCAGCAGCTAGCACGCTCTCCGTGTGCAGGAGAAGCGGCTGAGGCTTCCTTGCCGGAGAAGCGGCACCTTCGCCGGCAGAGAGCCTCCGGCCGGCCGCGGTGCGCTCCGGAGCGGGGGCTTGTGCCGAAAGAGGCCGGGAACAGGCGCTTACCTTTGGACAGCTCCGGATGCCCGTCTAATGCGTCTCTTGTCGCCTACACGGCAGGGAAAAGCTTTTCCACTCTGTCTAGGAAGGAGAAAGTGTGCCAGCACAGCAAATGCCTCCCGGACTTTCCCTGCAATTCAGCAAGTGCTTTGCAGCTTGAAATTGGAAGGAAAGCCTCAGATTTAGCAGCCAGAGCTTCAGGAGGAGCAGCAGCGAGCACAGCATCGCTTTTGCAGCAGCTCCTTCCATGTGCATGTTTTTGGGAGTGGAAAGGCTTGCAGAGTGTTCAAGTAGCTTTTGCTCTCCGCTGGAAAGCTGCACGCTCAGTGCCAGTGTTCTGCAGCTTCTTTCTTCACGTTTCAGCAGCTAGCACGCTCTCCGTGTGCAGGAGAAGCGGCTGAGGCTTCCTTGCCGGAGACGAGGCACCTTCGCCGGCAGAGAGCCTCCGGCCGGCCGCGGTGCGCTCCGGAGCGGGGGCTTGTGCCGAAAGAGGCCGGGAACAGGCGCTTACCTTCGGACAGCTCCGGATGCCCGTCTAATGCGTCTCTTGTCGCCTACACGGCAGGGAAAAGCTTTTCCACTCTGTCTAGGAAGGAGAAAGTGTGCCAGCACAGCAAATGCCTCCCGGACTTTCCCTGCAATTCAGCAAGTGCTTTGCAGCTTGAAATTGGAAGGAAAGCCTCAGATTTAGCAGCCAGAGCTTCAGGAGGAGCAGCAGCTAGCACAGCATCGCTTTTGCAGCAGCTCCTTCCATGTGCATGTTTTTGGGAGTGGAAAGGCTTGCAGAGTGTTCAAGTAGCTTTTTCTCTCCGCTGGAAAGCTGCACGCTCAGTGCCAGTGTTCTGCAGCTTCTTTCTTCACGTTTCAGCAGCTAGCACGCTCTCCGTGTGCAGGAGAAGCGGCTGAGGCTTCCTTGCCGGAGAAGCGGCACCTTCGCCGGCAGAGAGCCTCCGGCCGGCCGCGGTGCGCTCCGGAGCGGGGGCTTGTGCCGAAAGAGGCCGGGAACAGGCGCTTACCTTCGGACAGCTCCGGATGCCCGTCTAATGCGTCTCTTGTCGCCTACACGGCAGGGAAAAGCTTTTCCACTCTGTCTAGGAAGGAGAAAGTGTGCCAGCAGAGCAAATGCCTCCCGGACTTTCCCTGCAATTCAGCAAGTGCTTTGCAGCTTGAAATTGGAAGGAAAGCCTCAGATTTAGCAGCCAGAGCTTCAGGAGCAGCAGCAGCGAGCACAGCATCGCTTTTGCAGCAGCTCCTTCCATGTGCATGTTTTTGGGAGTGGAAAGGCTTGCAGAGTGTTCAAGTAGCTTTTTCTCTCCGCTGGAAAGCTGCACGCTCAGTGCCAGTGTTCTGCAGCTTCTTTCTTCACGTTTCAGCAGCTAGCACGCTCTCCGTGTGCAGGAGAAGCGGCTGAGGCTTCCTTGCCGGAGACGAGGCACCTTCGCCGGCAGAGAGCCTCCGGCCGGCCGCGGTGCGCTCCGGAGCGGGGGCTTGTGCCGAAAGAGGCCGGGAACAGGCGCTTACCTTCGGACAGCTCCGGATGCCCGTCTAATGCGTCTCTTGTCGCCTACACGGCAGGGAAAAGCTTTTCCACTCTGTCTAGGAAGGAGAAAGTGTGCCAGCACAGCAAATGCCTCCCGGACTTTCCCTGCAATTCAGCAAGTGCTTTGCAGCTTGAAATTGGAAGGAAAGCCTCAGATTTAGCAGCCAGAGCTTCAGGAGGAGCAGCAGCGAGCACAGCATCGCTTTTGCAGCAGCTCCTTCCATGTGCATGTTTTTGGGAGTGGAAAGGCTTGCAGAGTGTTCAAGTAGCTTTTTCTCTCCGCTGGAAAGCTGCACGCTCAGTGCCAGTGTTCTGCAGCTTCTTTCTTCACGTTTCAGCAGCTAGCACGCTCTCCGTGTGCAGGAGAAGCGGCTGAGGCTTCCTTGCCGGAGACGAGGCACCTTCGCCGGCAGAGAGCCTCCGGCCGGCCGCGGTGCGCTCCGGAGCGGGGGCTTGTGCCGAAAGAGGCCGGGAACAGGCGCTTACCTTCGGACAGCTCCGGATGCCCGTCTAATGCGTCTCTTGTCGCCTACACGGCAGGGAAAAGCTTTTCCACTCTGTCTAGGAAGGAGAAAGTGTGCCAGCAGAGCAAATGCCTCCCGGACTTTCCCTGCAATTCAGCAAGTGCTTTGCAGCTTGAAATTGGAAGGAAAGCCTCAGATTTAGCAGCCAAAGCTTCAGGAGGAGCAGCAGCGAGCACAGCATCGCTTTTGCAGCAGCTCCTTCCATGTGCATGTTTTTGGGAGTGGAAAGGCTTGCAGAGTGTTCAAGTAGCTTTTTCTCTCCGCTGGAAAGCTGCACGCTCAGTGCCAGTGTTCTGCAGCTTCTTTCTTCACGTTTCAGCAGCTAACACGCTCTCCGTGTGCAGGAGAAGCGGCTGAGGCTTCCTTGCCGGAGACGAGGCACCTTCGCCGGCAGAGAGCATCCGGCCGGCTGCGGTGCGCTCCGGAGCGGGGGCTTGTGCCGAAAGAGGCCGGGAACAGGCGCTTACCTTCGGACAGCTCCGGATGCCCGTCTAATGCGTCTCTTGTCGCCTACACGGCAGGGAAAAGCTTTTCCACTCTGTCTAGGAAGGAGAAAGTGTGCCAGCACAGCAAATGCCTCCCGGACTTTCCCTGCAATTCAGCAAGTGCTTTGCAGCTTGAAATTGGAAGGAAAGCCTCAGATTTAGCAGCCAGAGCTTCAGGAGGAGCAGCAGCGAGCACAGCATCGCTTTTGCAGCAGCTCCTTCCATGTGCATGTTTTTGGGAGTGGAAAGGCTTGCAGAGTGTTCAAGTAGCTTTTTCTCTCCGCTGGAAAGCTGCACGCTCAGTGCCAGTGTTCTGCAGCTTCTTTCTTCACGTTTCAGCAGCTAGCACGCTCTCCGTGTGCAGGAGAAGCGGCTGAGGCTTCCTTGCCGGAGACGAGGCACCTTCGGCGGCAGAGAGCCTCCGGCCGGCCGCGGTGCGCTCCGGAGCGGGGGCTTGTGCCGAAAGAGGCCGGGAACAGGCGCTTACCTTCGGACAGCTCCGGATGCCCGTCTAATGCGTCTCTTGTCGCCTACACGGCAGGGAAAAGCTTTTCCACTCTGTCTAGGAAGGAGAAAGTGTGCCAGCACAGCAAATGCCTCCCGGACTTTCCCTGCAATTCAGCAAGTGCTTTGCAGCTTGAAATTGGAAGGAAAGCCTCAGATTTAGCAGCCAGAGCTTCAGGAGGAGCAGCAGCGAGCACAGCATCGCTTTTGCAGCAGCTCCTTCCATGTGCATGTTTTTGGGAGTGGAAAGGCTTGCAGAGTGTTCAAGTAGCTTTTTCTCTCCGCTGGAAAGCTGCACGCTCAGTGCCAGTGTTCTGCAGCTTCTTTCTTCACGTTTCAGCAGCTAGCACGCTCTCCGTGTGCAGGAGAAGCGGCTGAGGCTTCCTTGCCGGAGACGAGGCACCTTCGCCGGCAGAGAGCCTCCGGCCGGCCGCGGTGCGCTCCGGAGCGGGGGCTTGTGCCGAAAGAGGCCGGCAACAGGCGCTTACCTTCGGACAGCTCCGGATGCCCGTCTAATGCGTCTCTTGTCGCCTACACGGCAGGGAAAAGCTTTTCCACTCTGTCTAGGAAGGAGAAAGTGTGCCAGCAGAGCAAATGCCTCCCGGACTTTCCCTGCAATTCAGCAAGTGCTTTGCAGCTTGAAATTGGAAGGAAAGCCTCAGATTTAGCAGCCAGAGCTTCAGGAGGAGCAGCAGCTAGCACAGCATCGCTTTTGCAGCAGCTCCTTCCATGTGCATGTTTTTGGGAGTGGAAAGGCTTGCAGAGTGTTCAAGTAGCTTTTTCTCTCCGCTGGAAAGCTGCACGCTCAGTGCCAGTGTTCTGCAGCTTCTTTCTTCACGTTTCAGCAGCTAGCACGCTCTCCGTGTGCAGGAGAAGCGGCTGAGGCTTCCTTGCCGGAGACGAGGCACCTTCGCCGGCAGAGAGCCTCCGGCCGGCCGCGGTGCGCTCCGGAGCGGGGGCTTGTGCCGAAAGAGGCCGGGAACAGGCGCTTACCTTCGGACAGCTCCGGATGCCCGTCTAATGCGTCTCTTGTCGCCTACACGGCAGGGAAAAGCTTTTCCACTCTGTCTAGGAAGGAGAAAGTGTGCCAGCACAGCAAATGCCTCCCGGACTTTCCCTGCAATTCAGCAAGTGCTTTGCAGCTTGAAATTGGAAGGAAAGCCTCAGATTAAGCAGCCAGAGCTTCAGGAGGAGCAGCAGCGAGCACAGCATCGCTTTTGCAGCAGCTCCTTCCATGTGCATGTTTTTGGGAGTGGAAAGGCTTGCAGAGTGTTCAAGTAGCTTTTTCTCTCCGCTGGAAAGCTGCACGCTCAGTGCCAGTGTTCTGCAGCTTCTTTCTTCACGTTTCAGCAGCTAGCACGCTCTCCGTGTGCAGGAGAAGCGGCTGAGGCTTCCTTGCCGGAGACGAGGCACCTTCGCCGGCAGAGAGCCTCCGGCCGGCCGCGGTGCGCTCCGGAGCGGGGGCTTGTGCCGAAAGAGGTCGGGAACAGGCGCTTACCTTCGGACAGCTCCGGATGCCCGTCTAATGCGTCTCTTGTCGCCTACACGGCAGGGAAAAGCTTTTCCACTCTGTCTAGGAAGGAGAAAGTGTGCCAGCAGAGCAAATGCCTCCCGGACTTTCCCTGCAATTCAGCAAGTGCTTTGCAGCTTGAAATTGGAAGGAAAGCCTCAGATTTAGCAGCCAGAGCTTCAGGAGCAGCAGCAGCGAGCACAGCATCGCTTTTGCAGCAGCTCCTTCCATGTGCATGTTTTTGGGAGTGGAAAGGCTTGCAGAGTGTTCAAGTAGCTTTTTCTCTCCGCTGGAAAGCTGCACGCTCAGTGCCAGTGTTCTGCAGCTTCTTTCTTCACGTTTCAGCAGCTAGCACGCTCTCCGTGTGCAGGAGAAGCGGCTGAGGCTTCCTTGCCGGAGACGAGGCACCTTCGCCGGCAGAGAGCCTCCGGCCGGCCGCGGTGCGCTCCGGAGCGGGGGCTTGTGCCGAAAGAGGCCGGGAACAGGCGCTTACCTTCGGACAGCTCCGGATGCCCGTCTAATGCGTCTCTTGTCGCCTACACGGCAGGGAAAAGCTTTTCCACTCTGTCTAGGAAGGAGAAAGTGTGCCAGCACAGCAAATGCCTCCCGGACTTTCCCTGCAATTCAGCAAGTGCTTTGCAGCTTGAAATTGGAAGGAAAGCCTCAGATTTAGCAGCCAGAGCTTCAGGAGGAGCAGCAGCGAGCACAGCATCGCTTTTGCAGCAGCTCCTTCCATGTGCATGTTTTTGGGAGTGGAAAGGCTTGCAGAGTGTTCAAGTAGCTTTTTCTCTCCGCTGGAAAGCTGCACGCTCAGTGCCAGTGTTCTGCAGCTTCTTTCTTCGCGTTTCAGCAGCTAGCACGCTCTCCGTGTGCAGGAGAAGCGGCTGAGGCTTCCTTGCCGGAGAAGCGGCACCTTCGCCGGCAGAGAGCCTCCGGCCTGCCCCGGTGAGCTCCGGAGCGGGGGCTTGTGCCGAAAGAGGCCGGGAACAGGCGCTTACCTTCGGACAGCTCCGGATGCCCGTCTAATGCGTCTCTTGTCGCCTACACGGCAGGGAAAAGCTTTTCCACTCTGTCTAGGAAGGAGAAAGTGTGCCAGCAGAGCAAATGCCTCCCGGACTTTCCCTGCAATTCAGCAAGTGCTTTGCAGCTTGAAATTGGAAGGAAAGCCTCAGATTTAGCAGCCAGAGCTTCAGGAGGAGCAGCAGCGAGCACAGCATCGCTTTTGCAGCAGCTCCTTCCATGTGCATGTTTTTGGGAGTGGAAAGGCTTGCAGAGTGTTCAAGTAGCTTTTTCTCTCCGCTGGAAAGCTGCACGCTCAGTGCCAGTGTTCTGCAGCTTCTTTCTTCACGTTTCAGCAGCTAGCACGCTCTCCGTGTGCAGGAGAAGCGGCTGAGGCTTCCTTGCCGGAGACGAGGCACCTTCGCCGGCAGAGAGCCTCCGGCCGGCCGCGGTGCGCTCCGGAGCGGGGGCTTGTGCCGAAAGAGGCCGGCAACAGGCGCTTACCTTCGGACAGCTCCGGATGCCCGTCTAATGCGTCTCTTGTCGCCTACACGGCAGGGAAAAGCTTTTCCACTCTGTCTAGGAAGGAGAAAGTGTGCCAGCAGAGCAAATGCCTCCCGGACTTTCCCTGCAATTCAGCAAGTGCTTTGCAGCTTGAAATTGGAAGGAAAGCCTCAGATTTAGCAGCCAGAGCTTCAGGAGGAGCAGCAGCGAGCACAGCATCGCTTTTGCAGCAGCTCCTTCCATGTGCATGTTTTTGGGAGTGGAAAGGCTTGCAGAGTGTTCAAGTAGCTTTTTCTCTCCGCTGGAAAGCTGCACGCTCAGTGCCAGTGTTCTGCAGCTTCTTTCTTCACGTTTCAGCAGCTAGCACGCTCTCCGTGTGCAGGAGAAGCGGCTGAGGCTTCCTTGCCGGAGACGAGGCACCTTCGCCGGCAGAGAGCCTCCGGCCTGCCCCGGTGAGCTCCGGAGCGGGGGCTTGTGCCGAAAGAGGCCGGGAACAGGCGCTTACCTTCGGACAGCTCCGGATGCCCGTCTAATGCGTCTCTTGTCGCCTACACGGCAGGGAAAAGCTTTTCCACTCTGTCTAGAAAGGAGAAAGTGTGCCAGCACAGCAAATGCCTCCCGGACTTTCCCTGCAATTCAGCAAGTGCTTTGCAGCTTGAAATTGGAAGGAAAGCCTCAGATTTAGCAGCCAGAGCTTCAGGAGCAGCAGCAGCGAGCACAGCATCGCTTTTGCAGCAGCTCCTTCCATGTGCATGTTTTTGGGAGTGGAAAGGCTTGCAGAGTGTTCAAGTAGCTTTTTCTCTCCGCTGGAAAGCTGCACGCTCAGTGCCAGTGTTCTGCAGCTTCTTTCTTCACGTTTCAGCAGCTAGCACGCTCTCCGTGTGCAGGAGAAGCGGCTGAGGCTTCCTTGCCGGAGACGAGGCACCTTCGCCGGCAGAGAGCCTCCGGCCGGCCGCGGTGCGCTCCGGAGCGGGGACTTGTGCCGAAAGAGGCCGGGAACAGGCGCTTACCTTCGGACAGCTCCGGATGCCCGTCTAATGCGTCTCTTGTCGCCTACACGGCAGGGAAAAGCTTTTCCACTCTGTCTAGGAAGGAGAAAGTGTGCCAGCACAGCAAATGCCTCCCGGACTTTCCCTGCAATTCAGCAAGTGCTTTGCAGCTTGAAATTGGAAGGAAAGCCTCAGATTTAGCAGCCAGAGCTTCAGGAGGAGCAGCAGCGAGCACAGCATCGCTTTTGCAGCAGCTCCTTCCATGTGCATGTTTTTGGGAGTGGAAAGGCTTGCAGAGTGTTCAAGTAGCTTTTTCTCTCCGCTGGAAAGCTGCACGCTCAGTGCCAGTGTTCTGCAGCTTCTTTCTTCGCGTTTCAGCAGCTAGCACGCTCTCCGTGTGCAGGAGAAGCGGCTGAGGCTTCCTTGCCGGAGAAGCGGCACCTTCGCCGGCAGAGAGCCTCCGGCCTGCCCCGGTGAGCTCCGGAGCGGGGGCTTGTGCCGAAAGAGGCCGGGAACAGGCGCTTACCTTCGGACAGCTCCGGATGCCCGTCTAATGCGTCTCTTGTCGCCTACACGGCAGGGAAAAGCTTTTCCACTCTGTCTAGGAAGGAGAAAGTGTGCCAGCAGAGCAAATGCCTCCCGGACTTTCCCTGCAATTCAGCAAGTGCTTTGCAGCTTGAAATTGGAAGGAAAGCCTCAGATTTAGCAGCCAGAGCTTCAGGAGGAGCAGCAGCGAGCACAGCATCGCTTTTGCAGCAGCTCCTTCCATGTGCATGTTTTTGGGAGTGGAAAGGCTTGCAGAGTGTTCAAGTAGCTTTTTCTCTCCGCTGGAAAGCTGCACGCTCAGTGCCAGTGTTCTGCAGCTTCTTTCTTCACGTTTCAGCAGCTAGCACGCTCTCCGTGTGCAGGAGAAGCGGCTGAGGCTTCCTTGCCGGAGACGAGGCACCTTCGCCGGCAGAGAGCATCCTGCCGGCCCCGGTGAGCTCCGGAGCGGGGGCTTGTGCCGAAAGAGGCCGGGAACAGGCGCTTACCTTCGGACAGCTCCGGATGCCCGTCTAATGCGTCTCTTGTCGCCTACACGGCAGGGAAAAGCTTTTCCACTCTGTCTAGGAAGGAGAAAGTGTGCCAGCACAGCAAATGCCTCCCGGACTTTCCCTGCAATTCAGCAAGTGCTTTGCAGCTTGAAATTGGAAGGAAAGCCTCAGATTTAGCAGCCAGAGCTTCAGGAGGAGCAGCAGCGAGCACAGCATCGCTTTTGCAGCAGCTCCTTCCATGTGCATGTTTTTGGGAGTGGAAAGGCTTGCAGAGTGTTCAAGTAGCTTTTTCTCTCCGCTGGAAAGCTGCACGCTCAGTGCCAGTGTTCTGCAGCTTCTTTCTTCACGTTTCAGCAGCTAGCACGCTCTCCGTGTGCAGGAGAAGCGGCTGAGGCTTCCTTGCCGGAGACGAGGCACCTTCGCCGGCAGAGAGCCTCCGGCCGGCCGCGGTGCGCTCCGGAGCGGGGGCTTGTGCCGAAAGAGGCCGGGAACAGGCGCTTACCTTCGGACAGCTCCGGATGCCCGTCTAATGCGTCTCTTGTCGCCTACACGGCAGGGAAAAGCTTTTCCACTCTGTCTAGGAAGGAGAAAGTGTGCCAGCAGAGCAAATGCCTCCCGGACTTTCCCTGCAATTCAGCAAGTGCTTTGCAGCTTGAAATTGGAAGGAAAGCCTCAGATTTAGCAGCCAGAGCTTCAGGAGGAGCAGCAGCTAGCACAGCATCGCTTTTGCAGCAGCTCCTTCCATGTGCATGTTTTTGGGAGTGGAAAGGCTTGCAGAGTGTTCAAGTAGCTTTTTCTCTCCGCTGGAAAGCTGCACGCTCAGTGCCAGTGTTCTGCAGCTTCTTTCTTCACGTTTCAGCAGCTAGCACGCTCTCCGTGTGCAGGAGAAGCGGCTGAGGCTTCCTTGCCGGAGAAGCGGCACCTTCGCCGGCAGAGAGCCTCCGGCCGGCCGCGGTGAGCTCCGGAGCGGGGGCTTGTGCCGAAAGAGGCCGGGAACAGGCGCTTACCTTCGGACAGCTCCGGATGCCCGTCTAATGCGTCTCTTGTCGCCTACACGGCAGGGAAAAGCTTTTCCACTCTGTCTAGAAAGGAGAAAGTGTGCCAGCACAGCAAATGCCTCCCGGACTTTCCCTGCAATTCAGCAAGTGCTTTGCAGCTTGAAATTGGAAGGAAAGCCTCAGATTTAGCAGCCAGAGCTTCAGGAGCAGCAGCAGCGAGCACAGCATCGCTTTTGCAGCAGCTCCTTCCATGTGCATGTTTTTGGGAGTGGAAAGGCTTGCAGAGTGTTCAAGTAGCTTTTTCTCTCCGCTGGAAAGCTGCACGCTCAGTGCCAGTGTTCTGCAGCTTCTTTCTTCACGTTTCAGCAGCTAGCACGCTCTCCGTGTGCAGGAGAAGCGGCTGAGGCTTCCTTGCCGGAGACGAGGCACCTTCGCCGGCAGAGAGCCTCCGGCCGTCTGCGGTGCGCTCCAGAGCGGGGGCTTGTGCCGAAAGAGGCCGGGAACAGGCGCTTACCTTCGGACAGCTCCGGATCGCCGTCTAATGCGTCTCTTGTCGCCTACACGGCAGGGAAAAGCTTTTCCACTCTGTCTAGGAAGGAGAAAGTGTGCCAGCACAGCAAATGCCTCCCGGACTTTGCCTGCAATTCAGCAAGTGCTTTGCAGCTTGAAATTGGAAGGAAAGCCTCAGATTTAGCAGCCAGAGCTTCAGGAGGAGCAGCAGCGAGCACAGCATCGCTTTTGCAGCAGCTCCTTCCATGTGCATGTTTTTGGGAGTGGAAAGGCTTGCAGAGTGTTCAAGTAGCTTTTTCTCTCCGCTGGAAAGCTGCACGCTCAGTGCCAGTGTTCTGCAGCTTCTTTCTTCACGTTTCAGCAGCTAGCACGCTCTCCGTGTGCAGGAGAAGCGGCTGAGGCTTCCTTGCCGGAGAAGCGGCACCTTCGCCGGCAGAGAGCCTCCGGCCGGCCGCGGTGCGCTCCGGAGCGGGGGCTTGTGCCGAAAGAGGCCGGGAACAGGCGCTTACCTTCGGACAGCTCCGGATGCCCGTCTAATGCGTCTCTTGTCGCCTACACGGCAGGGAAAAGCTTTTCCACTCTGTCTAGGAAGGAGAAAGTGTGCCAGCAGAGCAAATGCCTCCCGGACTTTCCCTGCAATTCAGCAAGTGCTTTGCAGCTTGAAATTGGAAGGAAAGCCTCAGATTTAGCAGCCAGAGCTTCAGGAGGAGCAGCAGCGAGCACAGCATCGCTTTTGCAGCAGCTCCTTCCATGTGCATGTTTTTGGGAGTGGAAAGGCTTGCAGAGTGTTCAAGTAGCTTTTTCTCTCCGCTGGAAAGCTGCACGCTCAGTGCCAGTGTTCTGCAGCTTCTTTCTTCACGTTTCAGCAGCTAGCACGCTCTCCGTGTGCAGGAGAAGCGGCTGAGGCTTCCTTGCCGGAGACGAGGCACCTTCGCCGGCAGAGAGCCTCTGGCCGGCCGCGGTGCGCTCCGGAGCGGGGGCTTGTGCCGAAAGAGGCCGGGAACAGGCGCTTACCTTCGGACAGCTCCGGATGCCCGTCTAATGCGTCTCTTGTCGCCTACACGGCAGGGAAAAGCTTTTCCACTCTGTCTAGGAAGGAGAAAGTGTGCCAGCACAGCAAATGCCTCCCGGACTTTCCCTGCAATTCAGCAAGTGCTTTGCAGCTTGAAATTGGAAGGAAAGCCTCAGATTTAGCAGCCAGAGCTTCAGGAGGAGCAGCAGCGAGCACAGCATCGCTTTTGCAGCAGCTCCTTCCATGTGCATGTTTTTGGGAGTGGAAAGGCTTGCAGAGTGTTCAAGTAGCTTTTTCTCTCCGCTGGAAAGCTGCACGCTCAGTGCCAGTGTTCTGCAGCTTCTTTCTTCACGTTTCAGCAGCTAGCACGCTCTCCGTGTGCAGGAGAAGCGGCTGAGGCTTCCTTGCCGGAGACGAGGCACCTTCGCCGGCAGAGAGCCTCCGGCCGGCCGCGGTGCGCTCCGGAGCGGGGGCTTGTGCCGAAAGAGGCCGGGAACAGGCGCTTACCTTCGGACAGCTCCGGATGCCCGTCTAATGCGTCTCTTGTCGCCTACACGGCAGGGAAAAGCTTTTCCACTCTGTCTAGGAAGGAGAAAGTGTGCCAGCACAGCAAATGCCTCCCGGACTTTCCCTGCAATTCAGCAAGTGCTTTGCAGCTTGAAATTGGAAGGAAAGCCTCAGATTTAGCAGCCAGAGCTTCAGGAGGAGCAGCAGCGAGCACAGCATCGCTTTTGCAGCAGCTCCTTCCATGTGCATGTTTTTGGGAGTGGAAAGGCTTGCAGAGTGTTCAAGTAGCTTTTTCTCTCCGCTGGAAAGCTGCACGCTCAGTGCCAGTGTTCTGCAGCTTCTTTCTTCACGTTTCAGCAGCTAGCACGCTCTCCGTGTGCAGGAGAAGCGGCTGAGGCTTCCTTGCCGGAGACGAGGCACCTTCGCCGGCAGAGAGCCTCCGGCCGGCCGCGGTGCGCTCCGGAGCGGGGGCTTGTGCCGAAAGAGGCCGGGAACAGGCGCTTACCTTCGGACAGCTCCGGATGCCCGTCTAATGCGTCTCTTGTCGCCTACACGGCAGGGAAAAGCTTTTCCACTCTGTCTAGGAAGGAGAAAGTGTGCCAGCACAGCAAATGCCTCCCGGACTTTCCCTGCAATTCAGCAAGTGCTTTGCAGCTTGAAATTGGAAGGAAAGCCTCAGATTTAGCAGCCAGAGCTTCAGGAGGAGCAGCAGCGAGCACAGCATCGCTTTTGCAGCAGCTCCTTCCATGTGCATGTTTTTGGGAGTGGAAAGGCTTGCAGAGTGTTCAAGTAGCTTTTTCTCTCCGCTGGAAAGCTGCACGCTCAGTGCCAGTGTTCTGCAGCTTCTTTCTTCACGTTTCAGCAGCTAGCACGCTCTCCGTGTGCAGGAGAAGCGGCTGAGGCTTCCTTGCCGGAGAAGCGGCACCTTCGCCGGCAGAGAGCATCCTGCCGGCTGCGGTGCGCTCCAGAGCGGGGGCTTGTGCCGAAAGAGGCCGGGAACAGGCGCTTACCTTCGGACAGCTCCGGATGCCCGTCTAATGCGTCTCTTGTCGCCTACACGGCAGGGAAAAGCTTTTCCACTCTGTCTAGAAAGGAGAAAGTGTGCCAGCACAGCAAAAGCCTCCCGGATTTTCCCTGCAATTCAGCAAGTGCTTTGCAGCTTGAAATTGGAAGGAAAGCCTCAGATTTAGCAGCCAGAGCTTCAGGAGCAGCAGCAGCGAGCACAGCATCGCTTTTGCAGCAGCTCCTTCCATGTGCATGTTTTTGGGAGTGGAAAGGCTTGCAGAGTGTTCAAGTAGCTTTTTCTCTCCGCTGGAAAGCTGCACGCTCAGTGCCAGTGTTTTGCAGCTTCTTTCTTCACGTTTCAGCAGCTAGCACGCTCTCCGTGTGCAGGAGAAGCGGCTGAGGCTTCCTTGCCGGAGACGAGGCACCTTCGCCGGCAGAGAGCCTCCGGCCGGCCGCGGTGCGCTCCGGAGCGGGGGCTTGTGCCGAAAGAGGCCGGGAAGAGGCGCTTACCTTCGGACAGCTCCGGATGCCCGTCTAATGCGTCTCTTGTCGCCTACACGGCAGGGAAAAGCTTTTCCACTCTGTCTAGGAAGGAGAAAGTGTGCCAGCACAGCAAATGCCTCCCGGACTTTCCCTGCAATTCAGCAAGTGCTTTGCAGCTTGAAATTGGAAGGAAAGCCTCAGATTTAGCAGCCAGAGCTTCAGGAGGAGCAGCAGCGAGCACAGCATCGCTTTTGCAGCAGCTCCTTCCATGTGCATGTTTTTGGGAGTGGAAAGGCTTGCAGAGTGTTCAAGTAGCTTTTTCTCTCCGCTGGAAAGCTGCACGCTCAGTGCCAGTGTTCTGCAGCTTCTTTCTTCACGTTTCAGCAGCTAGCACGCTCTCCGTGTGCAGGAGAAGCGGCTGAGGCTTCCTTGCCGGAGACGAGGCACCTTCGCCGGCAGAGAGCCTCCGGCCTGCCCCGGTGAGCTCCGGAGCGGGGGCTTGTGCCGAAAGAGGCCGGGAACAGGCGCTTACCTTCGGACAGCTCCGGATGCCCGTCTAATGCGTCTCTTGTCGCCTACACGGCAGGGAAAAGCTTTTCCACTCTGTCTAGGAAGGAGAAAGTGTGCCAGCACAGCAAATGCCTCCCGGACTTTCCCTGCAATTCAGCAAGTGCTTTGCAGCTTGAAATTGGAAGGAAAGCCTCAGATTTAGCAGCCAGAGCTTCAGGAGGAGCAGCAGCGAGCACAGCATCGCTTTTGCAGCAGCTCCTTCCATGTGCATGTTTTTGGGAGTGGAAAGGCTTGCAGAGTGTTCAAGTAGCTTTTTCTCTCCGCTGGAAAGCTGCACGCTCAGTGCCAGTGTTCTGCAGCTTCTTTCTTCACGTTTCAGCAGCTAGCACGCTCTCCGTGTGCAGGAGAAGCGGCTGAGGCTTCCTTGCCGGAGACGAGGCACCTTCGCCGGCAGAGAGCCTCCGGCCGGCCGCGGTGAGCTCCGGAGCGGGGGCTTGTGCCGAAAGAGGTCGGGAACAGGCGCTTACCTTCGGACAGCTCCGGATGCCCGTCTAATGCGTCTCTTGTCGCCTACACGGCAGGGAAAAGCTTTTCCACTCTGTCTAGGAAGGAGAAAGTGTGCCAGCAGAGCAAATGCCTCCCGGACTTTCCCTGCAATTCAGCAAGTGCTTTGCAGCTTGAAATTGGAAGGAAAGCCTCAGATTTAGCAGCCAGAGCTTCAGGAGGAGCAACAGCGAGCACAGCATCGCTTTTGCAGCAGCTCCTTCCATGTGCATGTTTTTGGGAGTGGAAAGGCTTGCAGAGTGTTCAAGTAGCTTTTTCTCTCCGCTGGAAAGCTGCACGCTCAGTGCCAGTGTTCTGCAGCTTCTTTCTTCACGTTTCAGCAGCTAGCACGCTCTCCGTGTGCAGGAGAAGCGGCTGAGGCTTCCTTGCCGGAGAAGCGGCACCTTCGCCGGCAGAGAGCATCCTGCCGGCTGCGGTGCGCTCCAGAGCGGGGGCTTGTGCCGAAAGAGGCCGGGAACAGGCGCTTACCTTCGGACAGCTCCGGATGCCCGTCTAATGCGTCTCTTGTCGCCTACACGGCAGGGAAAAGCTTTTCCACTCTGTCTAGAAAGGAGAAAGTGTGCCAGCACAGCAAATGCCTCCCGGACTTTCCCTGCAATTCAGCAAGTGCTTTGCAGCTTGAAATTGGAAGGAAAGCCTCAGATTTAGCAGCCAGAGCTTCAGGAGCAGCAGCAGCGAGCACAGCATCGCTTTTGCAGCAGCTCCTTCCATGTGCATGTTTTTGGGAGTGGAAAGGCTTGCAGAGTGTTCAAGTAGCTTTTTCTCTCCGCTGGAAAGCTGCACGCTCAGTGCCAGTGTTCTGCAGCTTCTTTCTTCACGTTTCAGCAGCTAGCACGCTCTCCGTGTGCAGGAGAAGCGGCTGAGGCTTCCTTGCCGGAGACGAGGCACCTTCGCCGGCAGAGAGCCTCCGGCCGGCCGCGGTGCGCTCCGGAGCGGGGGCTTGTGCCGAAAGAGGCCGGGAACAGGCGCTTACCTTCGGACAGCTCCGGATGCCCGTCTAATGCGTCTCTTGTCGCCTACACGGCAGGGAAAAGCTTTTCCACTCTGTCTAGGAAGGAGAAAGTGTGCCAGCACAGCAAATGCCTCCCGGACTTTCCCTGCAATTCAGCAAGTGCTTTGCAGCTTGAAATTGGAAGGAAAGCCTCAGATTTAGCAGCCAGAGCTTCAGGAGGAGCAGCAGCGAGCACAGCATCGCTTTTGCAGCAGCTCCTTCCATGTGCATGTTTTTGGGAGTGGAAAGGCTTGCAGAGTGTTCAAGTAGCTTTTTCTCTCCGCTGGAAAGCTGCACGCTCAGTGCCAGTGTTCTGCAGCTTCTTTCTTCACGTTTCAGCAGCTAGCACGCTCTCCGTGTGCAGGAGAAGCGGCTGAGGCTTCCTTGCCGGAGACGAGGCACCTTCGCCGGCAGAGAGCCTCCGGCCTGCCCCGGTGAGCTCCGGAGCGGGGGCTTGTGCCGAAAGAGGCCGGGAACAGGCGCTTACCTTCGGACAGCTCCGGATGCCCGTCTAATGCGTCTCTTGTCGCCTACACGGCAGGGAAAAGCTTTTCCACTCTGTCTAGGAAGGAGAAAGTGTGCCAGCACAGCAAATGCCTCCCGGACTTTCCCTGCAATTCAGCAAGTGCTTTGCAGCTTGAAATTGGAAGGAAAGCCTCAGATTTAGCAGCCAGAGCTTCAGGAGGAGCAGCAGCGAGCACAGCATCGCTTTTGCAGCAGCTCCTTCCATGTGCATGTTTTTGGGACTGGAAAGGCTTGCAGAGTGTTCAAGTAGCTTTTTCTCTCCGCTGGAAAGCTGCACGCTCAGTGCCAGTGTTCTGCAGCTTCTTTCTTCACGTTTCAGCAGCTAGCACGCTCTCCGTGTGCAGGAGAAGCGGCTGAGGCTTCCTTGCCGGAGACGAGGCACCTTCGCCGGCAGAGAGCCTCCGGCCGGCCGCGGTGCGCTCCGGAGCGGGGGCTTGTGCCGAAAGAGGTCGGGAACAGGCGCTTACCTTCGGACAGCTCCGGATGCCCGTCTAATGCGTCTCTTGTCGCCTACACGGCAGGGAAAAGCTTTTCCACTCTGTCTAGGAAGGAGAAAGTGTGCCAGCAGAGCAAATGCCTCCCGGACTTTCCCTGCAATTCAGCAAGTGCTTTGCAGCTTGAAATTGGAAGGAAAGCCTCAGATTTAGCAGCCAGAGCTTCAGGAGGAGCAACAGCGAGCACAGCATCGCTTTTGCAGCAGCTCCTTCCATGTGCATGTTTTTGGGAGTGGAAAGGCTTGCAGAGTGTTCAAGTAGCTTTTTCTCTCCGCTGGAAAGCTGCACGCTCAGTGCCAGTGTTCTGCAGCTTCTTTCTTCACGTTTCAGCAGCTAGCACGCTCTCCGTGTGCAGGAGAAGCGGCTGAGGCTTCCTTGCCGGAGAAGCGGCACCTTCGCCGGCAGAGAGCATCCTGCCGGCTGCGGTGCGCTCCAGAGCGGGGGCTTGTGCCGAAAGAGGCCGGGAACAGGCGCTTACCTTCGGACAGCTCCGGATGCCCGTCTAATGCGTCTCTTGTCGCCTACACGGCAGGGAAAAGCTTTTCCACTCTGTCTAGAAAGGAGAAAGTGTGCCAGCACAGCAAATGCCTCCCGGACTTTCCCTGCAATTCAGCAAGTGCTTTGCAGCTTGAAATTGGAAGGAAAGCCTCAGATTTAGCAGCCAGAGCTTCAGGAGGAGCAGCAGCGAGCACAGCATCGCTTTTGCAGCAGCTCCTTCCATGTGCATGTTTTTGGGAGTGGAAAGGCTTGCAGAGTGTTCAAGTAGCTTTTTCTCTCCGCTGGAAAGCTGCACGCTCAGTGCCAGTGTTCTGCAGCTTCTTTCTTCACGTTTCAGCAGCTAGCACGCTCTCCGTGTGCAGGAGAAGCGGCTGAGGCTTCCTTGCCGGAGACGAGGCACCTTCGCCGGCAGAGAGCCTCCGGCCTGCCCCGGTGAGCTCCGGAGCGGGGGCTTGTGCCGAAAGAGGCCGGGAACAGGCGCTTACCTTCGGACAGCTCCGGATGCCCGTCTAATGCGTCTCTTGTCGCCTACACGGCAGGGAAAAGCTTTTCCACTCTGTCTAGGAAGGAGAAAGTGTGCCAGCACAGCAAATGCCTCCCGGACTTTCCCTGCAATTCAGCAAGTGCTTTGCAGCTTGAAATTGGAAGGAAAGCCTCAGATTTAGCAGCCAGAGCTTCAGGAGGAGCAGCAGCGAGCACAGCATCGCTTTTGCAGCAGCTCCTTCCATGTGCATGTTTTTGGGAGTGGAAAGGCTTGCAGAGTGTTCAAGTAGCTTTTTCTCTCCGCTGGAAAGCTGCACGCTCAGTGCCAGTGTTCTGCAGCTTCTTTCTTCACGTTTCAGCAGCTAGCACGCTCTCCGTGTGCAGGAGAAGCGGCTGAGGCTTCCTTGCCGGAGACGAGGCACCTTCGCCGGCAGAGAGCCTCCGGCCGGCCGCGGTGAGCTCCGGAGCGGGGGCTTGTGCCGAAAGAGGTCGGGAACAGGCGCTTACCTTCGGACAGCTCCGGATGCCCGTCTAATGCGTCTCTTGTCGCCTACACGGCAGGGAAAAGCTTTTCCACTCTGTCTAGGAAGGAGAAAGTGTGCCAGCAGAGCAAATGCCTCCCGGACTTTCCCTGCAATTCAGCAAGTGCTTTGCAGCTTGAAATTGGAAGGAAAGCCTCAGATTTAGCAGCCAGAGCTTCAGGAGGAGCAGCAGCGAGCACAGCATCGCTTTTGCAGCAGCTCCTTCCATGTGCATGTTTTTGGGAGTGGAAAGGCTTGCAGAGTGTTCAAGTAGCTTTTTCTCTCCGCTGGAAAGCTGCACGCTCAGTGCCAGTGTTCTGCAGCTTCTTTCTTCACGTTTCAGCAGCTAGCACGCTCTCCGTGTGCAGGAGAAGCGGCTGAGGCTTCCTTGCCGGAGACGAGGCACCTTCGCCGGCAGAGAGCATCCTGCCGGCCCCGGTGAGCTCCGGAGCGGGGGCTTGTGCCGAAAGAGGCCGGGAACAGGCGCTTACCTTCGGACAGCTCCGGATGCCCGTCTAATGCGTCTCTTGTCGCCTACACGGCAGGGAAAAGCTTTTCCACTCTGTCTAGGAAGGAGAAAGTGTGCCAGCACAGCAAATGCCTCCCGGACTTTCCCTGCAATTCAGCAAGTGCTTTGCAGCTTGAAATTGGAAGGAAAGCCTCAGATTTAGCAGCCAGAGCTTCAGGAGGAGCAGCAGCGAGCACAGCATCGCTTTTGCAGCAGCTCCTTCCATGTGCATGTTTTTGGGAGTGGAAAGGCTTGCAGAGTGTTCAAGTAGCTTTTTCTCTCCGCTGGAAAGCTGCACGCTCAGTGCCAGTGTTCTGCAGCTTCTTTCTTCACGTTTCAGCAGCTAGCACGCTCTCCGTGTGCAGGAGAAGCGGCTGAGGCTTCCTTGCCGGAGAAGCGGCACCTTCGCCGGCAGAGAGCCTCCGGCCGGCCGCGGTGCGCTCCGGAGCGGGGGCTTGTGCCGAAAGAGGCCGGGAACAGGCGCTTACCTTCGGACAGCTCCGGATGCCCGTCTAATGCGTCTCTTGTCGCCTACACGGCAGGGAAAAGCTTTTCCACTCTGTCTAGGAAGGAGAAAGTGTGCCAGCACAGCAAATGCCTCCCGGACTTTCCCTGCAATTCAGCAAGTGCTTTGCAGCTTGAAATTGGAAGGAAAGCCTCAGATTTAGCAGCCAGAGCTTCAGGAGGAGCAGCAGCGAGCACAGCATCGCTTTTGCAGCAGCTCCTTCCATGTGCATGTTTTTGGGAGTGGAAAGGCTTGCAGAGTGTTCAAGTAGCTTTTTCTCTCCGCTGGAAAGCTGCACGCTCAGTGCCAGTGTTCTGCAGCTTCTTTCTTCACGTTTCAGCAGCTAGCACGCTCTCCGTGTGCAGGAGAAGCGGCTGAGGCTTCCTTGCCGGAGACGAGGCACCTTCGCCGGCAGAGAGCCTCCGGCCGGCCGCGGTGCGCTCCGGAGCGGGGGCTTGTGCCGAAAGAGGCCGGGAACAGGCGCTTACCTTCGGACAGCTCCGGATGCCCGTCTAATGCGTCTCTTGTCGCCTACACGGCAGGGAAAAGCTTTTCCACTCTGTCTAGGAAGGAGAAAGTGTGCCAGCAGAGCAAATGCCTCCCGGACTTTCCCTGCAATTCAGCAAGTGCTTTGCAGCTTGAAATTGGAAGGAAAGCCTCAGATTTAGCAGCCAGAGCTTCAGGAGGAGCAGCAGCTAGCACAGCATCGCTTTTGCAGCAGCTCCTTCCATGTGCATGTTTTTGGGAGTGGAAAGGCTTGCAGAGTGTTCAAGTAGCTTTTTCTCTCCGCTGGAAAGCTGCACGCTCAGTGCCAGTGTTCTGCAGCTTCTTTCTTCACGTTTCAGCAGCTAGCACGCTCTCCGTGTGCAGGAGAAGCGGCTGAGGCTTCCTTGCCGGAGAAGCGGCACCTTCGCCGGCAGAGAGCATCCTGCCGGCTGCGGTGCGCTCCAGAGCGGGGGCTTGTGCCGAAAGAGGCCGGGAACAGGCGCTTACCTTCGGACAGCTCCGGATGCCCGTCTAATGCGTCTCTTGTCGCCTACACGGCAGGGAAAAGCTTTTCCACTCTGTCTAGAAAGGAGAAAGTGTGCCAGCACAGCAAATGCCTCCCGGACTTTCCCTGCAATTCAGCAAGTGCTTTGCAGCTTGAAATTGGAAGGAAAGCCTCAGATTTAGCAGCCAGAGCTTCAGGAGCAGCAGCAGCGAGCACAGCATCGCTTTTGCAGCAGCTCCTTCCATGTGCATGTTTTTGGGAGTGGAAAGGCTTGCAGAGTGTTCAAGTAGCTTTTTCTCTCCGCTGGAAAGCTGCACGCTCAGTGCCAGTGTTCTGCAGCTTCTTTCTTCACGTTTCAGCAGCTAGCACGCTCTCCGTGTGCAGGAGAAGCGGCTGAGGCTTCCTTGCCGGAGACGAGGCACCTTCGCCGGCAGAGAGCCTCCGGCCGGCCGCGGTGCGCTCCGGAGCGGGGGCTTGTGCCGAAAGAGGCCGGGAACAGGCGCTTACCTTCGGACAGCTCCGGATGCCCGTCTAATGCGTCTCTTGTCGCCTACACGGCAGGGAAAAGCTTTTCCACTCTGTCTAGGAAGGAGAAAGTGTGCCAGCACAGCAAATGCCTCCCGGACTTTCCCTGCAATTCAGCAAGTGCTTTGCAGCTTGAAATTGGAAGGAAAGCCTCAGATTTAGCAGCCAGAGCTTCAGGAGGAGCAGCAGCGAGCACAGCATCGCTTTTGCAGCAGCTCCTTCCATGTGCATGTTTTTGGGAGTGGAAAGGCTTGCAGAGTGTTCAAGTAGCTTTTTCTCTCCGCTAGAAAGCTGCACGCTCAGTGCCAGTGTTCTGCAGCTTCTTTCTTCACGTTTCAGCAGCTAGCACGCTCTCCGTGTGCAGGAGAAGCGGCTGAGGCTTCCTTGCCGGAGAAGCGGCACCTTCGCCGGCAGAGAGCCTCCGGCCTGCCCCGGTGAGCTCCGGAGCGGGGGCTTGTGCCGAAAGAGGCCGGGAACAGGCGCTTACCTTCGGACAGCTCCGGATGCCCGTCTAATGCGTCTCTTGTCGCCTACACGGCAGGGAAAAGCTTTTCCACTCTGTCTAGGAAGGAGAAAGTGTGCCAGCACAGCAAATGCCTCCCGGACTTTCCCTGCAATTCAGCAAGTGCTTTGCAGCTTGAAATTGGAAGGAAAGCCTCAGATTTAGCAGCCAGAGCTTCAGGAGGAGCAGCAGCGAGCACAGCATCGCTTTTGCAGCAGCTCCTTCCATGTGCATGTTTTTGGGAGTGGAAAGGCTTGCAGAGTGTTCAAGTAGCTTTTTCTCTCCGCTGGAAAGCTGCAGGCTCAGTGCCAGTGTTCTGCAGCTTCTTTCTTCACGTTTCAGCAGCTAGCACGCTCTCCGTGTGCAGGAGAAGCGGCTGAGGCTTCCTTGCCGGAGACGAGGCACCTTCGCCGGCAGAGAGCATCCTGCCGGCCCCGGTGAGCTCCGGAGCGGGGGCTTGTGCCGAAAGAGGCCGGGAACAGGCGCTTACCTTCGGACAGCTCCGGATGCCCGTCTAATGCGTCTCTTGTCGCCTACACGGCAGGGAAAAGCTTTTCCACTCTGTCTAGGAAGGAGAAAGTGTGCCAGCACAGCAAATGCCTCCCGGACTTTCCCTGCAATTCAGCAAGTGCTTTGCAGCTTGAAATTGGAAGGAAAGCCTCAGATTTAGCAGCCAGAGCTTCAGGAGGAGCAGCAGCGAGCACAGCATCGCTTTTGCAGCAGCTCCTTCCATGTGCATGTTTTTGGGAGTGGAAAGGCTTGCAGAGTGTTCAAGTAGCTTTTTCTCTCCGCTGGAAAGCTGCACGCTCAGTGCCAGTGTTCTGCAGCTTCTTTCTTCACGTTTCAGCAGCTAGCACGCTCTCCGTGTGCAGGAGAAGCGGCTGAGGCTTCCTTGCCGGAGACGAGGCACCTTCGCCGGCAGAGAGCCTCTGGCCGGCCGCGGTGCGCTCCGGAGCGGGGGCTTGTGCCGAAAGAGGCCGGGAACAGGCGCTTACCTTCGGACAGCTCCGGATGCCCGTCTAATGCGTCTCTTGTCGCCTACACGGCAGGGAAAAGCTTTTCCACTCTGTCTAGGAAGGAGAAAGTGTGCCAGCACAGCAAATGCCTCCCGGACTTTCCCTGCAATTCAGCAAGTGCTTTGCAGCTTGAAATTGGAAGGAAAGCCTCAGATTTAGCAGCCAGAGCTTCAGGAGGAGCAGCAGCGAGCACAGCATCGCTTTTGCAGCAGCTCCTTCCATGTGCATGTTTTTGGGAGTGGAAAGGCTTGCAGAGTGTTCAAGTAGCTTTTTCTCTCCGCTGGAAAGCTGCACGCTCAGTGCCAGTGTTCTGCAGCTTCTTTCTTCACGTTTCAGCAGCTAGCACGCTCTCCGTGTGCAGGAGAAGCGGCTGAGGCTTCCTTGCCGGAGACGAGGCACCTTCGCCGGCAGAGAGCCTCCGGCCGGCCGCGGTGCGCTCCGGAGCGGGGGCTTGTGCCGAAAGAGGCCGGGAACAGGCGCTTACCTTCGGACAGCTCCGGATGCCCGTCTAATGCGTCTCTTGTCGCCTACACGGCAGGGAAAAGCTTTTCCACTCTGTCTAGGAAGGAGAAAGTGTGCCAGCACAGCAAATGCCTCCCGGACTTTCCCTGCAATTCAGCAAGTGCTTTGCAGCTTGAAATTGGAAGGAAAGCCTCAGATTTAGCAGCCAGAGCTTCAGGAGGAGCAGCAGCGAGCACAGCATCGCTTTTGCAGCAGCTCCTTCCATGTGCATGTTTTTGGGAGTGGAAAGGCTTGCAGAGTGTTCAAGTAGCTTTTTCTCTCCGCTGGAAAGCTGCACGCTCAGTGCCAGTGTTCTGCAGCTTCTTTCTTCACGTTTCAGCAGCTAGCACGCTCTCCGTGTGCAGGAGAAGCGGCTGAGGCTTCCTTGCCGGAGACGAGGCACCTTCGCCGGCAGAGAGCCTCCGGCCGGCCGCGGTGCGCTCCGGAGCGGGGGCTTGTGCCGAAAGAGGCCGGGAACAGGCGCTTACCTTCGGACAGCTCCGGATGCCCGTCTAATGCGTCTCTTGTCGCCTACACGGCAGGGAAAAGCTTTTCCACTCTGTCTAGGAAGGAGAAAGTGTGCCAGCACAGCAAATGCCTCCCGGACTTTCCCTGCAATTCAGCAAGTGCTTTGCAGCTTGAAATTGGAAGGAAAGCCTCAGATTTAGCAGCCAGAGCTTCAGGAGGAGCAGCAGCGAGCACAGCATCGCTTTTGCAGCAGCTCCTTCCATGTGCATGTTTTTGGGAGTGGAAAGGCTTGCAGAGTGTTCAAGTAGCTTTTTCTCTCCGCTGGAAAGCTGCACGCTCAGTGCCAGTGTTCTGCAGCTTCTTTCTTCACGTTTCAGCAGCTAGCACGCTCTCCGTGTGCAGGAGAAGCGGCTGAGGCTTCCTTGCCGGAGACGAGGCACCTTCGCCGGCAGAGAGCATCCTGCCGGCCCCGGTGAGCTCCGGAGCGGGGGCTTGTGCCGAAAGAGGCCGGGAACAGGCGCTTACCTTCGGACAGCTCCGGATGCCCGTCTAATGCGTCTCTTGTCGCCTACACGGCAGGGAAAAGCTTTTCCACTCTGTCTAGAAAGGAGAAAGTGTGCCAGCACAGCAAAAGCCTCCCGGATTTTCCCTGCAATTCAGCAAGTGCTTTGCAGCTTGAAATTGGAAGGAAAGCCTCAGATTTAGCAGCCAGAGCTTCAGGAGCAGCAGCAGCGAGCACAGCATCGCTTTTGCAGCAGCTCCTTCCATGTGCATGTTTTTGGGAGTGGAAAGGCTTGCAGAGTGTTCAAGTAGCTTTTTCTCTCCGCTGGAAAGCTGCACGCTCAGTGCCAGTGTTCTGCAGCTTCTTTCTTCACGTTTCAGCAGCTAGCACGCTCTCCGTGTGCAGGAGAAGCGGCTGAGGCTTCCTTGCCGGAGACGAGGCACCTTCGCCGGCAGAGAGCCTCCGGCCTGCCCCGGTGAGCTCCGGAGCGGGGGCTTGTGCCGAAAGAGGCCGGGAACAGGCGCTTACCTTCGGACAGCTCCGGATGCCCGTCTAATGCGTCTCTTGTCGCCTACACGGCAGGGAAAAGCTTTTCCACTCTGTCTAGGAAGGAGAAAGTGTGCCAGCACAGCAAATGCCTCCCGGACTTTCCCTGCAATTCAGCAAGTGCTTTGCAGCTTGAAATTGGAAGGAAAGCCTCAGATTTAGCAGCCAGAGCTTCAGGAGGAGCAGCAGCGAGCACAGCATCGCTTTTGCAGCAGCTCCTTCCATGTGCATGTTTTTGGGAGTGGAAAGGCTTGCAGAGTGTTCAAGTAGCTTTTTCTCTCCGCTGGAAAGCTGCACGCTCAGTGCCAGTGTTCTGCAGCTTCTTTCTTCACGTTTCAGCAGCTAGCACGCTCTCCGTGTGCAGGAGAAGCGGCTGAGGCTTCCTTGCCGGAGACGAGGCACCTTCGCCGGCAGAGAGCCTCCGGCCGGCCGCGGTGAGCTCCGGAGCGGGGGCTTGTGCCGAAAGAGGTCGGGAACAGGCGCTTACCTTCGGACAGCTCCGGATGCCCGTCTAATGCGTCTCTTGTCGCCTACACGGCAGGGAAAAGCTTTTCCACTCTGTCTAGGAAGGAGAAAGTGTGCCAGCAGAGCAAATGCCTCCCGGACTTTCCCTGCAATTCAGCAAGTGCTTTGCAGCTTGAAATTGGAAGGAAAGCCTCAGATTTAGCAGCCAGAGCTTCAGGAGGAGCAACAGCGAGCACAGCATCGCTTTTGCAGCAGCTCCTTCCATGTGCATGTTTTTGGGAGTGGAAAGGCTTGCAGAGTGTTCAAGTAGCTTTTTCTCTCCGCTGGAAAGCTGCACGCTCAGTGCCAGTGTTCTGCAGCTTCTTTCTTCACGTTTCAGCAGCTAGCACGCTCTCCGTGTGCAGGAGAAGCGGCTGAGGCTTCCTTGCCGGAGAAGCGGCACCTTCGCCGGCAGAGAGCATCCTGCCGGCTGCGGTGCGCTCCAGAGCGGGGGCTTGTGCCGAAAGAGGCCGGGAACAGGCGCTTACCTTCGGACAGCTCCGGATGCCCGTCTAATGCGTCTCTTGTCGCCTACACGGCAGGGAAAAGCTTTTCCACTCTGTCTAGAAAGGAGAAAGTGTGCCAGCACAGCAAATGCCTCCCGGACTTTCCCTGCAATTCAGCAAGTGCTTTGCAGCTTGAAATTGGAAGGAAAGCCTCAGATTTAGCAGCCAGAGCTTCAGGAGGAGCAGCAGCGAGCACAGCATCGCTTTTGCAGCAGCTCCTTCCATGTGCATGTTTTTGGGAGTGGAAAGGCTTGCAGAGTGTTCAAGTAGCTTTTTCTCTCCGCTGGAAAGCTGCACGCTCAGTGCCAGTGTTCTGCAGCTTCTTTCTTCACGTTTCAGCAGCTAGCACGCTCTCCGTGTGCAGGAGAAGCGGCTGAGGCTTCCTTGCCGGAGACGAGGCACCTTCGCCGGCAGAGAGCCTCCGGCCGGCCGCGGTGCGCTCCGGAGCGGGGGCTTGTGCCGAAAGAGGCCGGGAACAGGCGCTTACCTTCGGACAGCTCCGGATGCCCGTCTAATGCGTCTCTTGTCGCCTACACGGCAGGGAAAAGCTTTTCCACTCTGTCTAGGAAGGAGAAAGTGTGCCAGCAGAGCAAATGCCTCCCGGACTTTCCCTGCAATTCAGCAAGTGCTTTGCAGCTTGAAATTGGAAGGAAAGCCTCAGATTTAGCAGCCAGAGCTTCAGGAGGAGCAGCAGCGAGCACAGCATCGCTTTTGCAGCAGCTCCTTCCATGTGCATGTTTTTGGGAGTGGAAAGGCTTGCAGAGTGTTCAAGTAGCTTTTTCTCTCCGCTGGAAAGCTGCACGCTCAGTGCCAGTGTTCTGCAGCTTCTTTCTTCACGTTTCAGCAGCTAGCACGCTCTCCGTGTGCAGGAGAAGCGGCTGAGGCTTCCTTGCCGGAGACGAGGCACCTTCGCCGGCAGAGAGCATCCTGCCGGCCCCGGTGAGCTCCGGAGCGGGGGCTTGTGCCGAAAGAGGCCGGGAACAGGCGCTTACCTTCGGACAGCTCCGGATGCCCGTCTAATGCGTCTCTTGTCGCCTACACGGCAGGGAAAAGCTTTTCCACTCTGTCTAGGAAGGAGAAAGTGTGCCAGCACAGCAAATGCCTCCCGGACTTTCCCTGCAATTCAGCAAGTGCTTTGCAGCTTGAAATTGGAAGGAAAGCCTCAGATTTAGCAGCCAGAGCTTCAGGAGGAGCAGCAGCGAGCACAGCATCGCTTTTGCAGCAGCTCCTTCCATGTGCATGTTTTTGGGACTGGAAAGGCTTGCAGAGTGTTCAAGTAGCTTTTTCTCTCCGCTGGAAAGCTGCACGCTCAGTGCCAGTGTTCTGCAGCTTCTTTCTTCACGTTTCAGCAGCTAGCACGCTCTCCGTGTGCAGGAGAAGCGGCTGAGGCTTCCTTGCCGGAGACGAGGCACCTTCGCCGGCAGAGAGCCTCCGGCCGGCCGCGGTGCGCTCCGGAGCGGGGGCTTGTGCCGAAAGAGGTCGGGAACAGGCGCTTACCTTCGGACAGCTCCGGATGCCCGTCTAATGCGTCTCTTGTCGCCTACACGGCAGGGAAAAGCTTTTCCACTCTGTCTAGGAAGGAGAAAGTGTGCCAGCAGAGCAAATGCCTCCCGGACTTTCCCTGCAATTCAGCAAGTGCTTTGCAGCTTGAAATTGGAAGGAAAGCCTCAGATTTAGCAGCCAGAGCTTCAGGAGGAGCAACAGCGAGCACAGCATCGCTTTTGCAGCAGCTCCTTCCATGTGCATGTTTTTGGGAGTGGAAAGGCTTGCAGAGTGTTCAAGTAGCTTTTTCTCTCCGCTGGAAAGCTGCACGCTCAGTGCCAGTGTTCTGCAGCTTCTTTCTTCACGTTTCAGCAGCTAGCACGCTCTCCGTGTGCAGGAGAAGCGGCTGAGGCTTCCTTGCCGGAGAAGCGGCACCTTCGCCGGCAGAGAGCATCCTGCCGGCTGCGGTGCGCTCCAGAGCAAGGGCTTGTGCCGAAAGAGGCCGGGAACAGGCGCTTACCTTCGGACAGCTCCGGATGCCCGTCTAATGCGTCTCTTGTCGCCTACACGGCAGGGAAAAGCTTTTCCACTCTGTCTAGAAAGGAGAAAGTGTGCCAGCACAGCAAATGCCTCCCGGACTTTCCCTGCAATTCAGCAAGTGCTTTGCAGCTTGAAATTGGAAGGAAAGCCTCAGATTTAGCAGCCAGAGCTTCAGGAGCAGCAGCAGCGAGCACAGCATCGCTTTTGCAGCAGCTCCTTCCATGTGCATGTTTTTGGGAGTGGAAAGGCTTGCAGAGTGTTCAAGTAGCTTTTTCTCTCCGCTGGAAAGCTGCACGCTCAGTGCCAGTGTTCTGCAGCTTCTTTCTTCACGTTTCAGCAGCTAGCACGCTCTCCGTGTGCAGGAGAAGCGGCTGAGGCTTCCTTGCCGGAGACGAGGCACCTTCGCCGGCAGAGAGCCTCCGGCCGGCCGCGGTGCGCTCCGGAGCGGGGGCTTGTGCCGAAAGAGGCCGGGAACAGGCGCTTACCTTCGGACAGCTCCGGATGCCCGTCTAATGCGTCTCTTGTCGCCTACACGGCAGGGAAAAGCTTTTCCACTCTGTCTAGGAAGGAGAAAGTGTGCCAGCACAGCAAATGCCTCCCGGACTTTCCCTGCAATTCAGCAAGTGCTTTGCAGCTTGAAATTGGAAGGAAAGCCTCAGATTTAGCAGCCAGAGCTTCAGGAGGAGCAGCAGCGAGCACAGCATCGCTTTTGCAGCAGCTCCTTCCATGTGCATGTTTTTGGGAGTGGAAAGGCTTGCAGAGTGTTCAAGTAGCTTTTTCTCTCCGCTGGAAAGCTGCACGCTCAGTGCCAGTGTTCTGCAGCTTCTTTCTTCACGTTTCAGCAGCTAGCACGCTCTCCGTGTGCAGGAGAAGCGGCTGAGGCTTCCTTGCCGGAGACGAGGCACCTTCGCCGGCAGAGAGCCTCCGGCCGGCCGCGGTGAGCTCCGGAGCGGGGGCTTGTGCCGAAAGAGGTCGGGAACAGGCGCTTACCTTCGGACAGCTCCGGATGCCCGTCTAATGCGTCTCTTGTCGCCTACACGGCAGGGAAAAGCTTTTCCACTCTGTCTAGGAAGGAGAAAGTGTGCCAGCACAGCAAATGCCTCCCGGACTTTCCCTGCAATTCAGCAAGTGCTTTGCAGCTTGAAATTGGAAGGAAAGCCTCAGATTTAGCAGCCAGAGCTTCAGGAGGAGCAACAGCGAGCACAGCATCGCTTTTGCAGCAGCTCCTTCCATGTGCATGTTTTTGGGAGTGGAAAGGCTTGCAGAGTGTTCAAGTAGCTTTTTCTCTCCGCTGGAAAGCTGCACGCTCAGTGCCAGTGTTCTGCAGCTTCTTTCTTCACGTTTCAGCAGCTAGCACGCTCTCCGTGTGCAGGAGAAGCGGCTGAGGCTTCCTTGCCGGAGAAGCGGCACCTTCGCCGGCAGAGAGCATCCTGCCGGCTGCGGTGCGCTCCAGAGCGGGGGCTTGTGCCGAAAGAGGCCGGGAACAGGCGCTTACCTTCGGACAGCTCCGGATGCCCGTCTAATGCGTCTCTTGTCGCCTACACGGCAGGGAAAAGCTTTTCCACTCTGTCTAGGAAGGAGAAAGTGTGCCAGCACAGCAAATGCCTCCCGGACTTTCCCTGCAATTCAGCAAGTGCTTTGCAGCTTGAAATTGGAAGGAAAGCCTCAGATTTAGCAGCCAGAGCTTCAGGAGCAGCAGCAGCGAGCACAGCATCGCTTTTGCAGCAGCTCCTTCCATGTGCATGTTTTTGGGAGTGGAAAGGCTTGCAGAGTGTTCAAGTAGCTTTTTCTCTCCGCTGGAAAGCTGCACGCTCAGTGCCAGTGTTCTGCAGCTTCTTTCTTCACGTTTCAGCAGCTAGCACGCTCTCCGTGTGCAGGAGAAGCGGCTGAGGCTTCCTTGCCGGAGACGAGGCACCTTCGCCGGCAGAGAGCCTCCGGCCGGCCGCGGTGCGCTCCGGAGCGGGGGCTTGTGCCGAAAGAGGCCGGGAACAGGCGCTTACCTTCGGACAGCTCCGGATGCCCGTCTAATGCGTCTCTTGTCGCCTACACGGCAGGGAAAAGCTTTTCCACTCTGTCTAGGAAGGAGAAAGTGTGCCAGCACAGCAAATGCCTCCCGGACTTTCCCTGCAATTCAGCAAGTGCTTTGCAGCTTGAAATTGGAAGGAAAGCCTCAGATTTAGCAGCCAGAGCTTCAGGAGGAGCAGCAGCGAGCACAGCATCGCTTTTGCAGCAGCTCCTTCCATGTGCATGTTTTTGGGAGTGGAAAGGCTTGCAGAGTGTTCAAGTAGCTTTTTCTCTCCGCTGGAAAGCTGCACGCTCAGTGCCAGTGTTCTGCAGCTTCTTTCTTCACGTTTCAGCAGCTAGCACGCTCTCCGTGTGCAGGAGAAGCGGCTGAGGCTTCCTTGCCGGAGACGAGGCACCTTCGCCGGCAGAGAGCCTCCGGCCGGCCGCGGTTCGCTCCAGAGCGGGGGCTTGTGCCGAAAGAGGCCGGGAACAGGCGCTTACCTTCGGACAGCTCCGGATGCCCGTCTAATGCGTCTCTTGTCGCCTACACGGCAGGGAAAAGCTTTTCCACTCTGTCTAGGAAGGAGAAAGTGTGCCAGCAGAGCAAATGCCTCCCGGACTTTCCCTGCAATTCAGCAAGTGCTTTGCAGCTTGAAATTGGAAGGAAAGCCTCAGATTTAGCAGCCAGAGCTTCAGGAGGAGCAGCAGCGAGCACAGCATCGCTTTTGCAGCAGCTCCTTCCATGTGCATGTTTTTGGGAGTGGAAAGGCTTGCAGAGTGTTCAAGTAGCTTTTTCTCTCCGCTGGAAAGCTGCACGCTCAGTGCCAGTGTTCTGCAGCTTCTTTCTTCACGTTTCAGCAGCTAGCACGCTCTCCGTGTGCAGGAGAAGCGGCTGAGGCTTCCTTGCCGGAGACGAGGCACCTTCGCCGGCAGAGAGCCTCCGGCCGGCCGCGGTGCGCTCCGGAGCGGGGGCTTGTGCCGAAAGAGGCCGGGAACAGGCGCTTACCTTCGGACAGCTCCGGATGCCCGTCTAATGCGTCTCTTGTCGCCTACACGGCAGGGAAAAGCTTTTCCACTCTGTCTAGGAAGGAGAAAGTGTGCCAGCAGAGCAAATGCCTCCCGGACTTTCCCTGCAATTCAGCAAGTGCTTTGCAGCTTGAAATTGGAAGGAAAGCCTCAGATTTAGCAGCCAGAGCTTCAGGAGGAGCAGCAGCGAGCACAGCATCGCTTTTGCAGCAGCTCCTTCCATGTGCATGTTTTTGGGAGTGGAAAGGCTTGCAGAGTGTTCAAGTAGCTTTTTCTCTCCGCTGGAAAGCTGCACGCTCAGTGCCAGTGTTCTGCAGCTTCTTTCTTCACGTTTCAGCAGCTAGCACGCTCTCCGTGTGCAGGAGAAGCGGCTGAGGCTTCCTTGCCGGAGAAGCGGCACCTTCGCCGCCAGAGAGCCTCCGGCCTGCCCCGGTGAGCTCCGGAGCGGGGGCTTGTGCCGAAAGAGGTCGGGAACAGGCGCTTACCTTCGGACAGCTCCGGATGCCCGTCTAATGCGTCTCTTGTCGCCTACACGGCAGGGAAAAGCTTTTCCACTCTGTCTAGGAAGGAGAAAGTGTGCCAGCACAGCAAATGCCTCCCGGACTTTCCCTGCAATTCAGCAAGTGCTTTGCAGCTTGAAATTGGAAGGAAAGCCTCAGATTTAGCAGCCAGAGCTTCAGGAGGAGCAGCAGCGAGCACAGCATCGCTTTTGCAGCAGCTCCTTCCATGTGCATGTTTTTGGGAGTGGAAAGGCTTGCAGAGTGTTCAAGTAGCTTTTTCTCTCCGCTGGAAAGCTGCACGCTCAGTGCCAGTGTTCTGCAGCTTCTTTCTTCACGTTTCAGCAGCTAGCACGCTCTCCGTGTGCAGGAGAAGCGGCTGAGGCTTCCTTGCCGGAGACGAGGCACCTTCGCCGGCAGAGAGCCTCCGGCCGGCCGCGGTGCGCTCCGGAGCGGGGGCTTGTGCCGAAAGAGGCCGGGAACAGGCGCTTACCTTTGGACAGCTCCGGATGCCCGTCTAATGCGTCTCTTGTCGCCTACACGGCAGGGAAAAGCTTTTCCACTCTGTCTAGGAAGGAGAAAGTGTGCCAGCACAGCAAATGCCTCCCGGACTTTCCCTGCAATTCAGCAAGTGCTTTGCAGCTTGAAATTGGAAGGAAAGCCTCAGATTTAGCAGCCAGAGCTTCAGGAGCAGCAGCAGCGAGCACAGCATCGCTTTTGCAGCAGCTCCTTCCATGTGCATGTTTTTGGGAGTGGAAAGGCTTGCAGAGTGTTCAAGTAGCTTTTGCTCTCCGCTGGAAAGCTGCACGCTCAGTGCCAGTGTTCTGCAGCTTCTTTCTTCACGTTTCAGCAGCTAGCACGCTCTCCGTGTGCAGGAGAAGCGGCTGAGGCTTCCTTGCCGGAGACGAGGCACCTTCGCCGGCAGAGAGCCTCCGGCCGGCCGCGGTGCGCTCCGGAGCGGGGGCTTGTGCCGAAAGAGGCCGGGAACAGGCGCTTACCTTCGGACAGCTCCGGATGCCCGTCTAATGCGTCTCTTGTCGCCTACACGGCAGGGAAAAGCTTTTCCACTCTGTCTAGGAAGGAGAAAGTGTGCCAGCACAGCAAATGCCTCCCGGACGTTCCCTGCAATTCAGCAAGTGCTTTGCAGCTTGAAATTGGAAGGAAAGCCTCAGATTTAGCAGCCAGAGCTTCAGGAGGAGCAGCAGCGAGCACAGCATCGCTTTTGCAGCAGCTCCTTCCATGTGCATGTTTTTGGGAGTGGAAAGGCTTGCAGAGTGTTCAAGTAGCTTTTTCTCTCCGCTGGAAAGCTGCACGCTCAGTGCCAGTGTTCTGCAGCTTCTTTCTTCACGTTTCAGCAGCTAGCACGCTCTCCGTGTGCAGGAGAAGCGGCTGAGGCTTCCTTGCCGGAGACGAGGCACCTTCGCCGGCAGAGAGCCTCCGGCCGGCCGCGGTGCGCTCCGGAGCGGGGGCTTGTGCCGAAAGAGGCCGGGAACAGGCGCTTACCTTCGGACAGCTCCGGATGCCCGTCTAATGCGTCTCTTGTCGCCTACACGGCAGGGAAAAGCTTTTCCACTCTGTCTAGGAAGGAGAAAGTGTGCCAGCAGAGCAAATGCCTCCCGGACTTTCCCTGCAATTCAGCAAGTGCTTTGCAGCTTGAAATTGGAAGGAAAGCCTCAGATTTAGCAGCCAGAGCTTCAGGAGGAGCAGCAGCGAGCACAGCATCGCTTTTGCAGCAGCTCCTTCCATGTGCATGTTTTTGGGAGTGGAAAGGCTTGCAGAGTGTTCAAGTAGTTTTTTCTCTCCGCTGGAAAGCTGCACGCTCAGTGCCAGTGTTCTGCAGCTTCTTTCTTCACGTTTCAGCAGCTAGCACGCTCTCCGTGTGCAGGAGAAGCGGCTGAGGCTTCCTTGCCGGAGACGAGGCACCTTCGCCGGCAGAGAGCCTCCGGCCGGCCGCGGTGCGCTCCAGAGCGGGGGCTTGTGCCGAAAGAGGCCGGGAACAGGCGCTTACCTTCGGACAGCTCCGGATGCCCGTCTAATGCGTCTCTTGTCGCCTACACGGCAGGGAAAAGCTTTTCCACTCTGTCTAGGAAGGAGAAAGTGTGCCAGCACAGCAAATGCCTCCCGGACTTTCCCTGCAATTCAGCAAGTGCTTTGCAGCTTGAAATTGGAAGGAAAGCCTCAGATTTAGCAGCCAGAGCTTCAGGAGGAGCAGCAGCGAGCACAGCATCGCTTTTGCAGCAGCTCCTTCCATGTGCATGTTTTTGGGAGTGGAAAGGCTTGCAGAGTGTTCAAGTAGCTTTTTCTCTCCGCTGGAAAGCTGCACGCTCAGTGCCAGTGTTCTGCAGCTTCTTTCTTCACGTTTCAGCAGCTAGCACGCTCTCCGTGTGCAGGAGAAGCGGCTGAGGCTTCCTTGCCGGAGACGAGGCACCTTCGCCGGCAGAGAGCCTCCGGCCGGCCGCGGTGCGCTCCGGAGCGGGGGCTTGTGCCGAAAGAGGCCGGCAACAGGCGCTTACCTTCGGACAGCTCCGGATGCCCGTCTAATGCGTCTCTTGTCGCCTACACGGCAGGGAAAAGCTTTTCCACTCTGTCTAGGAAGGAGAAAGTGTGCCAGCAGAGCAAATGCCTCCCGGACTTTCCCTGCAATTCAGCAAGTGCTTTGCAGCTTGAAATTGGAAGGAAAGCCTCAGATTTAGCAGCCAGAGCTTCAGGAGGAGCAGCAGCGAGCACAGCATCGCTTTTGCAGCAGCTCCTTCCATGTGCATGTTTTTGGGAGTGGAAAGGCTTGCAGAGTGTTCAAGTAGCTTTTTCTCTCCGCTGGAAAGCTGCACGCTCAGTGCCAGTGTTCTGCAGCTTCTTTCTTCACGTTTCAGCAGCTAGCACGCTCTCCGTGTGCAGGAGAAGCGGCTGAGGCTTCCTTGCCGGAGAAGCGGCACCTTCGCCGGCAGAGAGCCTCCGGCCGGCCGCGGTGCGCTCCGGAGCGGGGGCTTGTGCCGAAAGAGGCCGGCAACAGGCGCTTACCTTCGGACAGCTCCGGATGCCCGTCTAATGCGTCTCTTGTCGCCTACACGGCAGGGAAAAGCTTTTCCACTCTGTCTAGGAAGGAGAAAGTGTGCCAGCACAGCAAATGCCTCCCGGACTTTCCCTGCAATTCAGCAAGTGCTTTGCAGCTTGAAATTGGAAGGAAAGCCTCAGATTTAGCAGCCAGAGCTTCAGGAGGAGCAGCAGCGAGCACAGCATCGCTTTTGCAGCAGCTCCTTCCATGTGCATGTTTTTGGGAGTGGAAAGGCTTGCAGAGTGTTCAAGTAGCTTTTTCTCTCCGCTGGAAAGCTGCACGCTCAGTGCCAGTGTTCTGCAGCTTCTTTCTTCACGTTTCAGCAGCTAGCACGCTCTCCGTGTGCAGGAGAAGCGGCTGAGGCTTCCTTGCCGGAGACGAGGCACCTTCGCCGGCAGAGAGCCTCCGGCCGGCCGCGGTGCGCTCCGGAGCGGGGGCTTGTGCCGAAAGAGGCCGGCAACAGGCGCTTACCTTCGGACAGCTCCGGATGCCCGTCTAATGCGTCTCTTGTCGCCTACACGGCAGGGAAAAGCTTTTCCACTCTGTCTAGGAAGGAGAAAGTGTGCCAGCAGAGCAAATGCCTCCCGGACTTTCCCTGCAATTCAGCAAGTGCTTTGCAGCTTGAAATTGGAAGGAAAGCCTCAGATTTAGCAGCCAGAGCTTCAGGAGGAGCAGCAGCGAGCACAGCATCGCTTTTGCAGCAGCTCCTTCCATGTGCATGTTTTTGGGAGTGGAAAGGCTTGCAGAGTGTTCAAGTAGCTTTTTCTCTCCGCTGGAAAGCTGCACGCTCAGTGCCAGTGTTCTGCAGCTTCTTTCTTCACGTTTCAGCAGCTAGCACGCTCTCCGTGTGCAGGAGAAGCGGCTGAGGCTTCCTTGCCGGAGACGAGGCACCTTCGCCGGCAGAGAGCCTCCGGCCGGCCGCGGTGCGCTCCGGAGCGGGGGCTTGTGCCGAAAGAGGCCGGCAACAGGCGCTTACCTTCGGACAGCTCCGGATGCCCGTCTAATGCGTCTCTTGTCGCCTACACGGCAGGGAAAAGCTTTTCCACTCTGTCTAGGAAGGAGAAAGTGTGCCAGCACAGCAAATGCCTCCCGGACTTTCCCTGCAATTCAGCAAGTGCTTTGCAGCTTGAAATTGGAAGGAAAGCCTCAGATTTAGCAGCCAAAGCTTCAGGAGGAGCAGCAGCGAGCACAGCATCGCTTTTGCAGCAGCTCCTTCCATGTGCATGTTTTTGGGACTGGAAAGGCTTGCAGAGTGTTCAAGTAGCTTTTTCTCTCCGCTGGAAAGCTGCACGCTCAGTGCCAGTGTTCTGCAGCTTCTTTCTTCACGTTTCAGCAGCTAGCACGCTCTCCGTGTGCAGGAGAAGCGGCTGAGGCTTCCTTGCCGGAGAAGCGGCACATTCGCCGGCAGAGAGCCTCCGGCCGGCCGCGGTGCGCTCCGGAGCGGGGGCTTGTGCCGAAAGAGGCCGGCAACAGGCGCTTACCTTCGGACAGCTCCGGATGCCCGTCTAATGCGTCTCTTGTCGCCTACACGGCAGGGAAAAGCTTTTCCACTCTGTCTAGGAAGGAGAAAGTGTGCCAGCAGAGCAAATGCCTCCCGGACTTTCCCTGCAATTCAGCAAGTGCTTTGCAGCTTGAAATTGGAAGGAAAGCCTCAGATTTAGCAGCCAGAGCTTCAGGAGGAGCAGCAGCGAGCACAGCATCGCTTTTGCAGCAGCTCCTTCCATGTGCATGTTTTTGGGAGTGGAAAGGCTTGCAGAGTGTTCAAGTAGCTTTTTCTCTCCGCTGGAAAGCTGCACGCTCAGTGCCAGTGTTCTGCAGCTTCTTTCTTCACGTTTCAGCAGCTAGCACGCTCTCCGTGTGCAGGAGAAGCGGCTGAGGCTTCCTTGCCGGAGACGAGGCACCTTCGCCGGCAGAGAGCCTCCGGCCGGCCGCGGTGCGCTCCGGAGCGGGGGCTTGTGCCGAAAGAGGCCGGGAACAGGCGCTTACCTTCGGACAGCTCCGGATGCCCGTCTAATGCGTCTCTTGTCGCCTACACGGCAGGGAAAAGCTTTTCCACTCTGTCTAGGAAGGAGAAAGTGTGCCAGCACAGCAAATGCCTCCCGGACTTTCCCTGCAATTCAGCAAGTGCTTTGCAGCTTGAAATTGGAAGGAAAGCCTCAGATTTAGCAGCCAGAGCTTCAGGAGGAGCAGCAGCGAGCACAGCATCGCTTTTGCAGCAGCTCCTTCCATGTGCATGTTTTTGGGAGTGGAAAGGCTTGCAGAGTGTTCAAGTAGCTTTTTCTCTCCGCTGGAAAGCTGCACGCTCAGTGCCAGTGTTCTGCAGCTTCTTTCTTCACGTTTCAGCAGCTAGCACGCTCTCCGTGTGCAGGAGAAGCGGCTGAGGCTTCCTTGCCGGAGACGAGGCACCTTCGCCGGCAGAGAGCCTCCGGCCGGCCGCGGTGAGCTCCGGAGCGGGGGCTTGTGCCGAAAGAGGTCGGGAACAGGCGCTTACCTTCGGACAGCTCCGGATGCCCGTCTAATGCGTCTCTTGTCGCCTACACGGCAGGGAAAAGCTTTTCCACTCTGTCTAGGAAGGAGAAAGTGTGCCAGCACAGCAAATGCCTCCCGGACTTTCCCTGCAATTCAGCAAGTGCTTTGCAGCTTGAAATTGGAAGGAAAGCCTCAGATTTAGCAGCCAGAGCTTCAGGAGGAGCAACAGCGAGCACAGCATCGCTTTTGCAGCAGCTCCTTCCATGTGCATGTTTTTGGGAGTGGAAAGGCTTGCAGAGTGTTCAAGTAGCTTTTTCTCTCCGCTGGAAAGCTGCACGCTCAGTGCCAGTGTTCTGCAGCTTCTTTCTTCACGTTTCAGCAGCTAGCACGCTCTCCGTGTGCAGGAGAAGCGGCTGAGGCTTCCTTGCCGGAGAAGCGGCACCTTCGCCGGCAGAGAGCATCCTGCCGGCTGCGGTGCGCTCCAGAGCGGGGGCTTGTGCCGAAAGAGGCCGGGAACAGGCGCTTACCTTCGGACAGCTCCGGATGCCCGTCTAATGCGTCTCTTGTCGCCTACACGGCAGGGAAAAGCTTTTCCACTCTGTCTAGGAAGGAGAAAGTGTGCCAGCACAGCAAATGCCTCCCGGACTTTCCCTGCAATTCAGCAAGTGCTTTGCAGCTTGAAATTGGAAGGAAAGCCTCAGATTTAGCAGCCAGAGCTTCAGGAGCAGCAGCAGCGAGCACAGCATCGCTTTTGCAGCAGCTCCTTCCATGTGCATGTTTTTGGGAGTGGAAAGGCTTGCAGAGTGTTCAAGTAGCTTTTTCTCTCCGCTGGAAAGCTGCACGCTCAGTGCCAGTGTTCTGCAGCTTCTTTCTTCACGTTTCAGCAGCTAGCACGCTCTCCGTGTGCAGGAGAAGCGGCTGAGGCTTCCTTGCCGGAGACGAGGCACCTTCGCCGGCAGAGAGCCTCCGGCCGGCCGCGGTGCGCTCCGGAGCGGGGGCTTGTGCCGAAAGAGGCCGGGAACAGGCGCTTACCTTCGGACAGCTCCGGATGCCCGTCTAATGCGTCTCTTGTCGCCTACACGGCAGGGAAAAGCTTTTCCACTCTGTCTAGGAAGGAGAAAGTGTGCCAGCACAGCAAATGCCTCCCGGACTTTCCCTGCAATTCAGCAAGTGCTTTGCAGCTTGAAATTGGAAGGAAAGCCTCAGATTTAGCAGCCAGAGCTTCAGGAGGAGCAGCAGCGAGCACAGCATCGCTTTTGCAGCAGCTCCTTCCATGTGCATGTTTTTGGGAGTGGAAAGGCTTGCAGAGTGTTCAAGTAGCTTTTTCTCTCCGCTGGAAAGCTGCACGCTCAGTGCCAGTGTTCTGCAGCTTCTTTCTTCACGTTTCAGCAGCTAGCACGCTCTCCGTGTGCAGGAGAAGCGGCTGAGGCTTCCTTGCCGGAGACGAGGCACCTTCGCCGGCAGAGAGCATCCTGCCGGCCCCGGTGAGCTCCGGAGCGGGGGCTTGTGCCGAAAGAGGCCGGGAACAGGCGCTTACCTTCGGACAGCTCCGGATGCCCGTCTAATGCGTCTCTTGTCGCCTACACGGCAGGGAAAAGCTTTTCCACTCTGTCTAGAAAGGAGAAAGTGTGCCAGCACAGCAAAAGCCTCCCGGATTTTCCCTGCAATTCAGCAAGTGCTTTGCAGCTTGAAATTGGAAGGAAAGCCTCAGATTTAGCAGCCAGAGCTTCAGGAGCAGCAGCAGCGAGCACAGCATCGCTTTTGCAGCAGCTCCTTCCATGTGCATGTTTTTGGGAGTGGAAAGGCTTGCAGAGTGTTCAAGTAGCTTTTTCTCTCCGCTGGAAAGCTGCACGCTCAGTGCCAGTGTTCTGCAGCTTCTTTCTTCACGTTTCAGCAGCTAGCACGCTCTCCGTGTGCAGGAGAAGCGGCTGAGGCTTCCTTGCCGGAGACGAGGCACCTTCGCCGGCAGAGAGCCTCCGGCCTGCCCCGGTGAGCTCCGGAGCGGGGGCTTGTGCCGAAAGAGGCCGGGAACAGGCGCTTACCTTCGGACAGCTCCGGATGCCCGTCTAATGCGTCTCTTGTCGCCTACACGGCAGGGAAAAGCTTTTCCACTCTGTCTAGGAAGGAGAAAGTGTGCCAGCACAGCAAATGCCTCCCGGACTTTCCCTGCAATTCAGCAAGTGCTTTGCAGCTTGAAATTGGAAGGAAAGCCTCAGATTTAGCAGCCAGAGCTTCAGGAGGAGCAGCAGCGAGCACAGCATCGCTTTTGCAGCAGCTCCTTCCATGTGCATGTTTTTGGGAGTGGAAAGGCTTGCAGAGTGTTCAAGTAGCTTTTTCTCTCCGCTGGAAAGCTGCACGCTCAGTGCCAGTGTTCTGCAGCTTCTTTCTTCACGTTTCAGCAGCTAGCACGCTCTCCGTGTGCAGGAGAAGCGGCTGAGGCTTCCTTGCCGGAGACGAGGCACCTTCGCCGGCAGAGAGCCTCCGGCCGGCCGCGGTGAGCTCCGGAGCGGGGGCTTGTGCCGAAAGAGGTCGGGAACAGGCGCTTACCTTCGGACAGCTCCGGATGCCCGTCTAATGCGTCTCTTGTCGCCTACACGGCAGGGAAAAGCTTTTCCACTCTGTCTAGGAAGGAGAAAGTGTGCCAGCAGAGCAAATGCCTCCCGGACTTTCCCTGCAATTCAGCAAGTGCTTTGCAGCTTGAAATTGGAAGGAAAGCCTCAGATTTAGCAGCCAGAGCTTCAGGAGGAGCAACAGCGAGCACAGCATCGCTTTTGCAGCAGCTCCTTCCATGTGCATGTTTTTGGGAGTGGAAAGGCTTGCAGAGTGTTCAAGTAGCTTTTTCTCTCCGCTGGAAAGCTGCACGCTCAGTGCCAGTGTTCTGCAGCTTCTTTCTTCACGTTTCAGCAGCTAGCACGCTCTCCGTGTGCAGGAGAAGCGGCTGAGGCTTCCTTGCCGGAGAAGCGGCACCTTCGCCGGCAGAGAGCATCCTGCCGGCTGCGGTGCGCTCCAGAGCGGGGGCTTGTGCCGAAAGAGGCCGGGAACAGGCGCTTACCTTCGGACAGCTCCGGATGCCCGTCTAATGCGTCTCTTGTCGCCTACACGGCAGGGAAAAGCTTTTCCACTCTGTCTAGAAAGGAGAAAGTGTGCCAGCACAGCAAATGCCTCCCGGACTTTCCCTGCAATTCAGCAAGTGCTTTGCAGCTTGAAATTGGAAGGAAAGCCTCAGATTTAGCAGCCAGAGCTTCAGGAGGAGCAGCAGCGAGCACAGCATCGCTTTTGCAGCAGCTCCTTCCATGTGCATGTTTTTGGGAGTGGAAAGGCTTGCAGAGTGTTCAAGTAGCTTTTTCTCTCCGCTGGAAAGCTGCACGCTCAGTGCCAGTGTTCTGCAGCTTCTTTCTTCACGTTTCAGCAGCTAGCACGCTCTCCGTGTGCAGGAGAAGCGGCTGAGGCTTCCTTGCCGGAGACGAGGCACCTTCGCCGGCAGAGAGCCTCCGGCCGGCCGCGGTGCGCTCCGGAGCGGGGGCTTGTGCCGAAAGAGGCCGGGAACAGGCGCTTACCTTCGGACAGCTCCGGATGCCCGTCTAATGCGTCTCTTGTCGCCTACACGGCAGGGAAAAGCTTTTCCACTCTGTCTAGGAAGGAGAAAGTGTGCCAGCAGAGCAAATGCCTCCCGGACTTTCCCTGCAATTCAGCAAGTGCTTTGCAGCTTGAAATTGGAAGGAAAGCCTCAGATTTAGCAGCCAGAGCTTCAGGAGGAGCAGCAGCGAGCACAGCATCGCTTTTGCAGCAGCTCCTTCCATGTGCATGTTTTTGGGAGTGGAAAGGCTTGCAGAGTGTTCAAGTAGCTTTTTCTCTCCGCTGGAAAGCTGCACGCTCAGTGCCAGTGTTCTGCAGCTTCTTTCTTCACGTTTCAGCAGCTAGCACGCTCTCCGTGTGCAGGAGAAGCGGCTGAGGCTTCCTTGCCGGAGACGAGGCACCTTCGCCGGCAGAGAGCATCCTGCCGGCCCCGGTGAGCTCCGGAGCGGGGGCTTGTGCCGAAAGAGGCCGGGAACAGGCGCTTACCTTCGGACAGCTCCGGATGCCCGTCTAATGCGTCTCTTGTCGCCTACACGGCAGGGAAAAGCTTTTCCACTCTGTCTAGGAAGGAGAAAGTGTGCCAGCACAGCAAATGCCTCCCGGACTTTCCCTGCAATTCAGCAAGTGCTTTGCAGCTTGAAATTGGAAGGAAAGCCTCAGATTTAGCAGCCAGAGCTTCAGGAGGAGCAGCAGCGAGCACAGCATCGCTTTTGCAGCAGCTCCTTCCATGTGCATGTTTTTGGACT